>NC_133408.1:193228571-193536428 GCF_049350105.2 Macaca mulatta
CAAGTAAACAGGTTAGAGTCCAGAAATAGGCTCACATAAATAGAGCCAACTGACTTGTTGCAAAGATGCAAAGTAATTTTACAGAGGAAAGGCAGTCTTTCCAACAAATGGTGCTTGGAAGACGGGACATGCACATGAAGAAATAAATGCCCACCCATAGAAATATTAATTAAAAACTGTAGACTTAAGCGTAAATTTAATGTGTGAAAATTTATTTAAAAACTGTGAAAAATATTTGTGACATTGAGACTTAGATACAACATCAAAAGCAACATTCATAAAAGAATCAGTAAACTGGGTTTTGTTATAATTTTAAAACTGCTGTTCTTTGAAAGACACAGTTGAAAGAATGCAAAGACAGCCATAGCCTGGTAGAGAGTATTTGCAAATAACAGTTCCGACAAAGGACTTGTATCTAGACATGTAATGAGCTCTTAAATCTTAACAGTAAGAAAATGACCAACTCAGTCAACAATGAGGAAACAGATCTAAACAGAAACTTAACCACAGATGTGTGGATGAAAAACAAACACGTGAAGTTTCTCAATACCGTTAGTCATTGTGGAAATGCAACCATTCAAACCACAATGAAATACCGCTGTATGAGTATTATTAGAATAGCCAAAGAGCAGCAACAAAACAGCAAGCTGACCACACAAAGTTCGAGCAAGGTCACAGAGCAACTGGATTTCTTTACTTGTGGTAATACAAAATGTTTCCTCTCCCACAGCAAAGTGAGAAGCTTCTGATAATGCTAAACATATATCTCCCACGTGGTCCAGGCATCTCGTCCCTGGGTATTTACTCAACAGAAATGAAAAGGTGTGCTCACATGAAAACTTGTACAGGAACATTTACAGCAGGTTCATTTGTAAGCATCAAAAGCTGGAAACTACTTAGGTAACTTTCAACTGGTAAACTGATAAATAAGCGTGATATATCCGTACAATTGAGTACTACTCACTGATAAAAAGAAGGAAGTATTGATTTATGCAACAATGTGAATAAACCTTAAATGCATTTTGCTACACCTGTTGGAACCAAACTGTCGATTCCCTCCTGGGCAGGGGTCGCCGCGAAGGATCACTGACACGAGATTCACAGCAGAGAGTTATTTATTACTAGCGCGCTAGGGTCCCAAGCTCTAAGTTGGCCCTGGGACCCCGAGTGCTTGTTACAGGCAGTTTATATAGGCAATTACAAGTTCAAACACAGCTTAGGGCGTGAAATTCAAACAAAGCTTTAGGCGCGTGATGATTGGGTCTAGCTATGGCCTGAGCAAGGTATCTTGTTCTGATTGGTTGGGGCGGGACCTTAGGAAGTTCTTTCCTGGAATTGCTGATTCCGGGAACATCGGGGGGCATTGAGTCAGGGTGGGACCCCATGAGGTTATCAGGGTGGGACCTCATGAGGCTATCAGGGTGGGACCCCATGAGGCTATTTCCCGGAATTGTCTTTCTGTTTGGGTTCTGTGAACATCGGGGGGCTATCCGTGGCCATCTGGGGTTTAAGTTTCATGATGGCCAGGCTTTCTAAATTTTATGAGGCTTAGGAATTATGAGGCCTAGTTTCATTCCCTCCTCTTTTTGTGTTAGAGGCTCAATCTTGAGCCTCTTCTTCAGTCCTGAGGGTCTGGTATTGTTGGGTCAGAACCATAGCATGTACTATGTTTAATCTATTTTTAATAAGGGCGAGTAAACGGTTAAGTATGCACGGCCCGAAAGTCAGGATGAGCGTGAGCAGGATGAGGGGTCCTAAGATGGTGGAAATTAGGGTGCTAAACCAAGGGGATTGGTTGTACCAATTTTCAAACCAACTTTGCTGAGATTCTCTCTCTTTTTTTCTCTTGTCTAATCTTTCTCTTAGTTTTGCCATAGAATCTTTACTCCTGAATGATCTGCATAAAAACAACATTGCTCTTTCAGGGCTGCACAGAGCCCGCCCTCTTTCAGAAAGACAATTTCTAGTCCTCGTCGGTTTTGTAATACAACTTCAGACAGAGAAGTCAAGGAATCTTCAAGTTTTGTGATAGATTGTTCTATGGCTCTAAGGTCTTCATCTATGGCTACTCTAAGTTGTTGCAGATGATGGTTACCATGCACTAGGGCTGCTGTCCCGGTCCCAACTCCAGCCGCTACCCCAATTCCTAACATGACGGCGAGGGTGAGGGAGATAGGTTCTCTCTTTGGTCTAGTATGAGTTTTTTGCTCATACCGGAGATCAAAGGAGTCTCCAGAGTGATAGTATACTCGGGGAACAACTTGTACCAACACGCAATAGTGGGTGCCGCTGCTAAAAATGGCTGTGGATACACAGGGGGTGAGCCCAGTGTTGCAAGCCCACCAGTCCGTCTCGGAGGGGACCAAATAGTGATTGGAGCTGGGTACTGTCAAGGTTACATTACAAAGATGCTGATGACTAGGGGGCACCTGGCCTATGCAGGTTCCTGACCCAGAAACTTCAGCCAGGGTTAGTTTTCTTTGTTGTTCCCACGCGCATCCAGTAGGATTGGCGGAGTTAGTGAAATTATTAGTGGAGGCGATGCCTTCATAGTAAGGGGGGCCTGTTGCCAGACATAGCCAGCAAGAGGAGGTAAATTCTGGCTTTGTCTGGTTTAAAGCGAAATAGGAGCCCTTTATGAGATTTAGGAGCCTGTCACCTATTCCCAGGACAAGGGGCCCGCGGGTGACGTTTTGGGCTGAGGGTGTGTATTTAGAGGAGGTGGAGATTAAGGGCGGGGAAGTGCTTTTAGGAGCTGTTGGTTGGGGCTTTCTCGGTGCAGGAACCAGGGGCTTCCTTGTTTCTGATAAAACTTGGTTTGGTCCTACTGCGACAGGGGCTGTGATAGGGTTGACTATTAATTTGATTTGGATAGGGATTCCATACAGTGGCTTTTGGTATAAATATAGGCCCCATATTAACCCAGATATCCAACGGTTATCAGATTTTGCTGCATCTTCAAACTTGATGTGGACCAGATTGCAAGTTTTTGAATATTGGGTTCTGGTGCAGCGCTGGACAAAGGACATGGTTATGTACCAGGGTTTCGTGGCCCATTTCCATTCTCCATCATTAGTAGTTATACAGGACCAACTAGAGCAAAACAGGGTACCTATTTCTCCACAAGTTTTTCTCATTTCTCCTGTCCTGAATCCGGGACAGGCATAGAACCCGTTCCGGCTTACGGACACCCTTCTAGCTTGTTTTCTCCATTCTCCCCCTTCCATGTCATTTATCCTTGCTATTTTGTCTAGGTTGAAATAGAGGTCAGGGAACCAAGTCCCCATAGGAGCAATTTTTGGTTTCACTTAAGACCTCATGAGTACTGAAATCAATTACCTGCCAGGTCAGGTTATATGGCCGGTGGGGGTTATTACTGCCAGCGACGCAGGGAAGGAGGGCTAGTAATAAGCAAGGGGCTAGATACGAGAGAGTCTTATCTTGAGCGGGTCCTCGGAGCGTCGGAGTCTCCATGTCTCAGGTGGTGGTGGTCCGGGCGTCTCTGGAGCAGCCTTGGCGTGGGATGCGTGGATCCAAGTGGAGATTCCGTCAACCTTTATGGCTGTGGGCGTGGTCAGGAGAACAATGTAGGGTCCTTTCCACCGAGGCTCTAGTCCTTGAGTGCGGTGCCGTCTAACGTAGACAGAGTCTCCCACCTGGAAGGGGTGACTGGTCTGTGGATTTCCTGGTTGGTACAGTTCTGCCAAGGGGGCCCAGATTTGGGCCTGTACTGCTTGGAGTCCTTTTAGCCGGGCCTGTAGGTCAGTCTTAGGATCGGAGGGGGAGAAGGAGTTAAGCAAGGTTGACAAAGGGGGAGGTCCTCCGTAGAGGATTTCATATGGAGTGAGCCCAAAACAGTTAGGCGTATTTCAGGCCCTTAACAGAGCTAAGGATAGGAGGCGTCTCCAATCTTTTAAACCAGTCTCCAAGGTCAATTTAGTAAGGGTCTCTTTTATTGTTCTATTCATTCTTTCTACCTGTCCTGAGCTCTGGGGTCTATAGGCACAATGTAATTTCCAATTAATCCCCAATATCCTGGCGAGCCCCTGACTTACCTGAGAAACGAAGGCCGGCCCGTTATCTGACCCAATTACCTTGGGAAGTCCAAATCTAGGAAAGATTTCTTCCAAAATTTTCTTGGCTACTATGTGTGCCGTTTCTTGCCGGGTGGGGTAGGCTTCTACCCATCCTGAAAAGGTATCTACAAACACCAGTAAGTACTTATATCCAGCATAGTGAGGTTTTACTTCAGTGAAGTCTATTTCCCAATAGACTCCTGGGCGGTGACCACGAGTTCGTTTCCCTTCTGGCACTCGGGTAGCCCCAGCGTTTACCTGCTGACAGACCTTACAGGCAGATGTCACTTGTTCTACGAGGGTACTTGCCTTTGGGATTAGAAAGTCAGTTTTTTCAATCAGTAATTTTAGCTTTCGATTACTCAAGTGTGTCCAGGCATGCATCTGCTGGATCATTGCCAGGGCCTCCTTTTGGGGAAGGACTATTTTCCCTCCTTTTTCCCAGTTTTTAGTGTCTTTGTTTTCTATAGCCCCTATGGCCTTTGCTTCTTCCTGGTCTTCTGGGGTATAAGTATGTTCAATAGTTATGTGGCTGGTTTCGTCAGGTTCTGTGGCTAGGGTCAGTACTTCCGCCATGGCGGCTTGCCTGGCCACTTGGTCAGCCTGTCTGTTTCCTACTGCGACTGGATCCTGTCCTTTCTGATGCCCGGGGCAGTGAATTATAGCCACTTCTTGAGGAAGAAAAAGGGCTTTTAATAAGGCAATTATTTCAGCTTTATTCTTGATTTCCTTTCCTTCTGAGGTTAGGAGACCTCTTCTTTCATAAATACTTCCATGAGTATGAGCCGTTGCAAAGGCATATCGGCTATCAGTATAAATGTTAGCTTTCTTTCCCTTGGACAGCTCTAGGGCCTTGGTGAGTGCTATTAACTCAGCCTTCTGTGCAGACGTGCCAGGAGGTAGTGATTGTGCTTAAATGGTGTTGTGGCTATCTACTAACGCCGCTCCCGCCCTCCGGGTACCTGAGTCAAGGTAACTGCTGCCGTCTGTGTACCAAGTGTGATCCGCGTCTGGGAGTTCTTGATCTTTAAGGTCTTCCCGCGTTCCATGGGTCTCAGCCAGTACTTGCCGACAATCGTGTGGGCTTGGTTGGTCTTCTGGTACCGGCAGCAGCGTGGCAGGGTTTAAGGTGACCGGAGGGCCAAACTGGATGTGGTCCGCATCCAGTAGGAGGGTCTGGTAGTGAGTTAGGCGTGCGTTGGTTATCCACCGGTCCGGGGGCTGCCGCACTATGGCCTCTAGAGCATGTGGGGTAATAACAGTTAGTGGCTGCCCAAGGGTTAATTTAGCAGAGTCCTTGACCAGCATAGCGGTGGCTGCCATGATACGAAGACACGGGGGCCAGCCGGCCGCCACAGGGTCCAGCTTTTTAGACAGGTACGCTACCGGTCTCTTCCAAGGCCCCAATTTTTGGGTCAGGACTCCTTTGGCAATCCCTTGCCTCTCGTCCAGGAAGAGGGTAAAGGGCTTTGAGGTGTCTGGTAACCCAAGGGCTGGAGCAGACAAGAGGGCCTTTTTTAGTGCCTCAAAAGCCAATTGATGCTCTGTCCGCCAGGTGAAAGGGGTGCTCTCCTTGGTGAGTGCATAAAGGGGGGCGGCTAGTTCAGCAAAACCGGGTATCCACAAGCGACAGAACCCAGCAGTTCCCAAGAATTCACGTACCTCCCTGGGATTTCGTGGTGGTGGAAGGTGAGCCACTGTCTGTATGCGCCCAGGGGTGAGCCACCTTTTCCCTTCACTCAGGATATACCCCAGATATGTTACCTTGGTCTGACAGAGCTGTGCCTTCTTGGCGGATGCCCGGTATCCTTTTTCACTCAGTGCCTGGAGTAAATGCCTGGTACCTTGTATACAGGTTTCCTTTGTAGGAGCAGCCAAGAGGAGGTCATCTACATACTGGAGTAGGGTCACTTCTGGATTCTGGGTCCGGAAGTCGGTCAGGTCTCGATGAAGAGCCTCATCGAAGAGAGTAGGAGAGTTCTTGAATCCTTGGGGAACCCGGGTCCAGGTCAATTGGCCCGAAATTCCTTTCTCAGGATCCTTCCACTCAAAGGCAAAGAGTTCTTGGCTTTGGGGGGCCAGAGGTAAACAGAAGAAAGCATCTTTTAAATCTAATACTGTATACCAGTTATAGCCTGGTTTTAAGGTGCTGAGTAAGTTGTAAGGATTGGGGACCATGGGATGGATGTCCATGGTTCTCTTGTTAATTTCTCTCAAGTCTTGGACGGGCCTGTAATCCTGAGTACCAGGCTTTTTTACCGGCAGAAGAGGAGTGTTCCAGGGCGAGCGACAAGGTCGCAACACTCCAAGTTCTAGAAATTTGTTAATATGCTGCCGAATACCTATATGAGCCTCTCGGCTCATAGGATATTGCTTGATAGACACGGGCACCGCCGTGGGCTTTAGATCAATTATGATTGGGGCTTGATACTTGGCCCGCCCGAGTCCTCCCGTTTCCGCCCAATCTTGGGGAAAATCTTGCAACCAAACATCAGGGAGGCTAGTGATGGCTGGGGCGTCAAAAACCCGATGTTCATCTTGCAGAGACACAGTTAAAATTTGGATGGGCTGACCATCCCGATCTAATACCTGGGCCCCTGTCTCAGAGAAATGGATTTGGGCTCCGAGCTTGGTCAGAAGATCTCGCCCTAGGAGGGGGTATGGGCATTCAGGTACCACCAAGAAGGAATGTGTCACCATTCCTCGTCCAAGATTAACTGTCCAGTGGTTAGTCCACTTGTGCAATTTTCCCCCTGTTGCCCCCTGGACCCAGGATGTGCGGGAAGACAGGGGCCCGTCTGCCTTTGTCAAAACTGAATGTTGGGACCCTGTGTCCACCAAGAAGGTGGTGGGGTGCCCCCCTACAGAGAGAGTTAGCCGGGGCTCGGGGGGGGCTCCAGAGCCCTGACACCCCTATTCACTATCTTCACCTAGGGTGAGGACAGCAGCAGGTTTCTTTTGGTCTTTAGGACGCTTGGGGCAATCTTTGATCCAATGTCCCCGTTCTTTGCAGTAGGCACACTGGTCTTTTTCCACTTTTGGCCGCCTTCGCTTCTCTCCCTCTCTCCCTGGTCCTTTCTCTCTCACAACTGCCACCAGGATTTTTGTTAAATGCTTATCCCTCACTCGGTCCCTACGATCCTCTCGCTCCATCTGTTCCTTCGCTAACCTGGCTTCCCTTTCCTCAGGGGTTTCTCTCTTATTATACACTTTTTCTGCCTCCCTAACCAATTCCTGTAATCCATAGGTTTGGATCCCATCTAGCCTTTGGAGTTTTCCTTTGATATCTAATGCAGCTTGGTCTATGAATGCCATAGCTACGGTAGCCTTATGTTCTAGGGCCTCTGGATCGAATGGGGTATACATTCGGAACCCTTCCAGAAGCCTTTCCATGAAGGCTGCCAGGCTTTCGTCCCTTTCCTGAGTTATGGTTCTTACCTTGGCCAAATTTGTGGGGCGCTTTCCTGCCCCTTTGAGACCCGCCAACAGAGCCTGGCGATAGATTCGGAGACTCTCCCTACCTGGTGCTGTTTCATAGTCCCAGTCTGGGCGGGTGAGGGGAAATCTCTCGTCTATTTCATTGGGAAGTTGGGTTGGGAGGCCTCCTGGTCCTGGCACATTTTTCCGGGCCTCCAGGAGGACTCGCTGCCTTTCTTCAGTGGTTAGGAGGACCTGCAAGAGTTGCTGGCAATCATCCCAAGTGGGCTGGTGAGTGAGGAGAATGGATTCTATCAACGAGGTTAGGGCCTGGGGGTCTTGGGAAAAGGAAGGGTTATGGGTTTTCCAGTTGTAGAGGTCAGAGGCAGAGAAGGGCCAGTACTGGACCGTGCGATTGACGGTATGGAGGGGAAAAAGGGAGGATTGCCAAGTAGAAGGGCCCTCTGGGTCCTCAGTCCGCCGCAAGCGGAGACGAGGCGGTGTCGGTGGCGGCGTCCGAGGGGTGAGTTTGGGCGGGGCTGGGGAAGGAGACGGGGTGGAGGGAGGGGCCGAGGGAGAAGTTGGAGAAAGGGTAGGGGCCGAGGCGGTAGAGGAAAGAGCTGGGGACAAGACAGGGGGCAAGGGTGAAGCGTAAGGTGGAGGTCTCAGAAGGGGGTTTTGAGGCGGAGGAGGCAGGGGGTCAAGAAGGAGGAGATCCCTCTGGGGTTCATCTGGGAGGACTGGCTTATGTGGGTCCGGATTCCGATTCTTTGGGGCTTCTAAGGCAAGGAGGGTAGATTGGGATGGGGAAGGGGAATGGAGGAAGGGTTTCACCCAAGAGGGAGGATTTCGGACCAGATCCTCCCAAGTAATTATGTAGGCCACCTGGTCTGCGTGTCCGAGTGGCCCAGGATCCATCACTTTTGCTTTAACCTGCAAGATAATTGAGAGGTTAAATGTTCCGTCCCGGGGCCACTCTCCATGGAGGGTTGGCCATTCGGACGAGCAGAATGTTTTCCATTGTCCCTTACGGACTTCTACAGAGAGGTGGTGGGCTCGAGCCCGGACGTCAGGGAAGTGAGTCAGGGTCAGAGACAAAGGAGTCGTCAACGTCTGTCTTATTTCGTCCACGTATAACAAGGACAAAACGAAAGTAACAAAAACAAAGACCAGACAAGTAAGGAGAAGCCGCGCGGCCAGAGAGTGGCGCCACAAGATCACAAAATATTCAGACGGCAGAGGCGACCTGCCTACAGATTTAAGGAGGCTGACTGAGTCGTCAGCCTTCTCCCAGACTACCGCCAGGGCGTTCCCCGGGGCGTAAGTGGGAAGGTGCCGGATACGTCTGTCCCCCTTCCCCACTTAATTCAGAAGGAGTACTCCCCAGAGTTCAGAGTTAGCCAGCAAGACAGACAGAACAAAACAAAAGTACCTTGTAGGTCCGTTCAGTCAGCAGTCCGTGGCCCAGGCCAGATGGGTCTCCGCCGGATGGGTCGGGGGTCCTCGGACGACCCCACTTCCCGGCCAATGCACCAAATGTTGGAACTGAACTGTCGATTCCCTCCTGGGCAGGGGTCACCGCGAAGGATCACTGACACGAGATTCACAGCAGAGAGTTATTTATTACTAGCGTGCTAGGGTCCCAAGCTCTAAGTTGGCCCTGGGACCCCGAGTGCTTGTTACAGGCAGTTTATATAGGCAATTACAAGTTCAAACACAGCTTAGGGCACGAAATTCAAACAAAGCTTTAGGCGCGTGATGATTGGGTCTAGCTATGGCCTGAGCAAGGTATCTTGTTCTGATTGGTTGGGGCGGGACCTTAGGAGGTTCTTTCCTGGAATTGCTGATTCCGGGAACATCGGGGGGCATTGAGTCAGGGTGGGACCCCATGAGGTTATCAGGGTGGGACCTCATGAGGCTATTTCCCGGAATTGTCTTTCTGTTTGGGTTCTGGGAACATCGGGGGGCTATCCGTGGCCATCTGGGGTTTAAGTTTCATGATGGCCAGGCTTTCTAAATTTTATGAGGCTTAGGAATTATGAGGCCTAGTTTCACACCAAAAAAGCCAAAACTCAAGGGACTAATATCAAATAATGCTATTTATAAGACATTCTGTAACAGGCATACTTACAGAGATACAGATCAAATCAGTAGCTGCCAGAGGTAGAATTAGGTGGGAGGGGCTGATTGCAAAAGGATACCTCAAAGGAATTTCTGGGGTGATGAAATCATTCTGTATTAAAATCTTGGTAGTTAATACATGATTGTATCCATTTGTCAAAATCTACTAAATTGTACAACTCGAGGGTGAGTTTTAATCTATGTAACTTAAAGGGCACACACAAGATATTTGGGGAACTCAAATGGAATACAAATTGTAACACATGAGACTAACTCTATTATAGATGACAACCACACAACATATGGGGCAGGAACAAACCAGTTACTTTAAAAGCATTACTTTGACTTGATACTATAAGCCCAAAGGCAAAAAGAATAGAGCAAAATGTTAAACTCTAGTAAATTTATTTCTAATAAGGTTATATGTTAGCAATTCAGAAGCTACTTTATATGTATATATTTAGGGTTGAATACATTAGTAAGTGTATTGTAGATAATGAGAACTGAGTTTTTCACTGTAAGGGAAAGAATCAACATATAAAGAGGGAAGGCTAGAATAAACCCTGGGGTGTTGGAGGGAGGTTGGCGGTATCAGTGTGAACTCATGTTTTAAAAAACATGTGGGCATTACAAATATACACATACATATGCAGAGATATGTGTACAAAAATAAATATAAATGTGTGTGTATAGTTGTTATGCATACACATATTTTTGAGTTCTGTCCCTGGAGAGCGCTTAGAAGCAATGACACCACACAACAATGAATGTAGCTCTTACTCAGAACTTGTATTTTGTAGGGAATGAGTTCAGGTTTATTGAGGTATAATTTGTATATAGTAAAATACACCCGTTTTAGTGCACAGTTTTATGATATTCAACCATGTATACAATTCCATAACCACCATGACAATCAAGATAAAGAATAGTTTCATCCCTTCAAAATATACCCTTGTGCCCTTTTGTTATCTATCCCTTCCCCTCACTTCCAAAACCAAGTGAGGGCTAGTACGGGGAGCAATTGGAAGTCTCATACACTGCTGGTGGAAATGTGAAGTGAGGCAGCTACTTTGGAAAACAGTTAATCAGTTTCTTGTAAAGTTAGACATTCCTTTACCATCAACCCAGTAATTCTATTCCTAAGTATTTACTCAAGAGAACTACAGACTGTGCCCACACGAGGCCTGTATGCAATTGTTTACAGCAGCTTTATTGATAGTTATTCCAAATGAAACAACTGAAGGCTTCACCTACAGGTGAATGGATGAACAGATCGTTACTTTCATGCAATGGAACACTACTCCACTACAAAAAGAAAATGAATTTCTGAAACAAATGGATGAAGCAAAATGGATGAATCTCAGAAAAAATGTGCTAAGTGAAAAAAGCCAGAATCAAAAAGCTATGAACTCTATTATTTCATTTATATAATATTCTGGAAAGAATGAAACTAGAGACAAAGGTCAGATCTTATATTTTAAATATCATTTTCTAATAGAAGGAACTAGGGTAACTTGGGGACGTGGTGGAGTTCAGAACTGGGGCAGAGAAAATTCAAGATAAGCATGAAGTATCGTGGTGTCAGATAATCAGTAAGAACAGGCAAAACAGAAACACACCAAAAAATTAGAACACTCAATTATATTGTTGCAAGCAGGATCCACCATTGAATGCTAAAATTGGTGAGCAACAGTTCAAGGAGAAATAAGAGATGCACATTCTGAAAGATCTCCCCCAGGATATTTATTAATTACTTAGGGAAAGATAATAACTTTCCAGTGGAGAAAGCTGACAGATACCACCTTAACCGAGTGATCAAGGTAAAAATCATCAGTACTAAGACACATCCACATCTTATACCTCCTGATACGATGCACATGGATTCCATGTTATTCTGGCCAAAACCACATAAATAAATCTAGTCAGGAGATAACATCAGACAACCCCAAACTGAGGGACGTTCTGCAAAATAACTGACCAGGACTCTTCAAAAGTATCTAGGTCATGGAAGACTAAGGAACTATCAGAGGTCAGAGGAGATGAAGAAGACGTGCTTGCTAAATATAATGTAGGCCCTGGGCTTGGGTTCCAGAAGAGAAAAAGAACATTAGTGAAACAGCTGGGAAAATTCAAATAAATTCTTTAATTAATACTGTTGGAGCAACATTAATTTCTTGACTTTGATAACTGTGTTGTGATTGTACAAGATATCAATGGTAGAGAAGATACATGAAGGATATGTAAAAATTATCTCCCATATTTGTAACATTTTTACAAGTGTAATTAATTTGTTTACCCCAATGCCAGTTGGGGTAATGTCTAAACTTATTTGAAGCTAAAGAGTTAAAAAAACAAAAAACAAAAAACAAACACGTGCTTAGAGGAGTACAGTGAAGAATATATATAAGAAGACAAGCATAAAATTCGTTATAATTTAAAGAAATAGCAAGCAAAAGAAGGTGTGTTTATGGAAACAGAATGAATATTCAGAGAAGTAAGCAGAGAATCAAAAAAAGAGAATAGTGTCTTGCAAACCAAGAAAGCAGCGTTGCTCGAATTGTGTTCCTGTAGAGTATTTTCATGATACAACTCCGTCAAATAGAGAAATGATTCCATGGTTATTCAATCTTCTTGAAATCAGTAGTATATAAAGTACAATGCCTGTAAACAGTTTAAGAAAGGCTTCACTACTGAACTTTTTAAAAAACAAATCGAATGGTTCCCAGAATTATTTAGCTATGAGTACTTTTTTTTTGTTTTTAAATAGCCTCTTGATATCAACTTTATGAAAGCAGCATAAAGTTGGTGCCAGGTACACAAACACAATTCACAACTCATATTTGTTATTTATTTATTAAACAAGTATTTATTGTACACCTATGAACATCCTTGGACTTTGGGATCTGAAGAACATACTTGGGCAAAGCTCTAACACACACAATGATGGGATAAGTATTGTGATTGGCAAGAGGATTGGCCATGGGGAAAATAGGGATAAATAACCCTGAGCATATGGGGGTTGAAAAATGAGGAGTCATTTCACTGTGGGCTGCTAGTAAGAAGAATGGATCTGGATTGGGAGTTAGTCCAGAAGGAAATGTTACGATGGCCAGAACGTGTATTTTATGTTGATTAATTCTACCTTCTGGTCCTCCAAGTTTCCATTTGGATTATGACACAAACTTGTGGGCTTTCAATACTAATGTTTTCTCATGGGATGGATCACAACCTGGTGTCTCCTTGTAACTTTCTGTTTGGAGAAAATTAATAAATATCATCTCAAACTGCTAAAGAATGAATTTTTAAAAAAAGAATGTGATTGCCATGATAAATTTCCCTGACATATGTATTGTAATTACTTCCTGAAACATTTGTCAGGGAGACATTGATGAGGACTGGACCGTTTTAGTCACTTAGGTGTATTCTCTAAATTGTTTTAGAAGAGAGAGTTTTTAATGCAGATTAATGAATGATCTATGCACATCACGATAATGAAGCATTAAGATGACTTCTGGGCCCATTTCTCACCTTGCCTGTGCAGACTGAACTCTTCCACCAGCTCTAGACTGACTTCCTGTTGCCTACATTTCACAAAGTTTCAGTCGGAGATGAGAAATAGCCCTGAAATTTGCTTAAATTCTTCACTAATCCAGGATCAAAATTCCCCAGGACTGCAAGGGAAGTTGTTACGCAGAGCAGTTGCAGCATTGGGCAGTAGTATGTGCTTAGCAATAGAAGATACTCTTGTGAGAGCTGCACTAACTAGCTTTTAATCTGGCTGAGCCCAGTAGGGAACTTCTGGTTGTGGTTCTTCTGTAGGAACAGGCACCCTGCTTACACTCTATTCTCTTCTTTCCAGATCAGTCCATGTGAGACATGTCAGGCACAGGAGAATAGTTTTTCCTGTGAAAGCTTTTCTGCTCCTCTCAGGAGACAGGGAAGGTAGATTGGCTCCCTCTTGTTCTGCCATTCTCATAGGAGTCACCCTTTATATTGATGAGATGCATATTGATGGGAAGCAATTTGAGGGTGCCATGAAAGATGCATAGCAGGGTTAGATTAACCTCTCCTCTGGACCTGCCTCAGAATCACAGTATATCATTCCTTTATATAGAAAAAGATGACGCTTGATGAAAATAAACGATTCAGTCATCGTAAAGATATTTGAATGTTAGCTTAATTTATGAGATGTTGTTACTGTTTTTCATCAAGTCATAAAGCAGTAATTATTAACTATTTTAAATTCATAAACTTCTATAATAATGTGATGAAATCTTTAGACCATTTCCCCCAGAGAATACACATACATGCCTGACATTTAATATGGACTATTCAATCTACAAGGAACAATCAGGATCACTGTGGTAGACACCATGGTTTTCTCTTCAACATCTGTGCACTCATTTATGAGCACCATGCTGTTTGGGAGGGTTTAGCCCCAATCCCATCTTTTGGGGAGACCATGATTCCTCTCAGTCAATAATATCCTAATCACACCAAAGTGATCAGATCTAGTGAAGCCAATCAGTCCTTGACAATCCCCATGTTATGGTTTAGGCATGGCCCAAAGATCTTAGATGACAGGACTTTTGCTGGGAATCTAAGATACAGCTGCTCTCTCTCCTTGGGTATACTGTGGTGGGCAGGTGGGAAGCCTAGAATAACAGAATCCATTTAGTTCCTGTGAAGGAAGCGAACCCTGGCACCATGATGACAACTAGAGGCAGAACCAAGAGCACCACAGGGAAAAAGAGCGGCAGCCTTGAACAAAACATGAAGAAATGCACTGGTGGGGTGAGACTTAAGCCGTTAAGTGAGCTCAAACCCCCTTAGGGTGTAGGCCTTTTCTGTGTAGGTTGTGTTTTCTATTATTTTCAACAAAATAGTTCTAAATAATGCAGTTATTCAGTGCTGGCTTTTCAAGTACAGATGTGCTGGAGAAGGAGTGAAGAAAGAAGGGTAAGAAAGATAGTGCTAATATCTCTCTAACATGCTGTCCTGCCTGTATAAAGATGGAGCTACCTATGTGTACCATTAGTGGTATGAGTGTTTTCTCAAGAATGGAGATAGATTCACCTCTGGCCCCTATGCATCTCTCCACCCTGTCTTGTTACTAGTCTTACTCTGTGGTTACCCAGGTTCTAGTCAAGGTCCATAGACATGGAAGAGAGGAAAACCAACTGGACAAGAGAGCTGAGCCCCCCACAGCCTGGGTTCTTTAACACCATGTGTGATACTTGTATAGACCACCACTCTGCTGCCTGTCTCTGAGGTAGTTGCTGGAATGCAGAATGTGGCCTGCAGGTGATGTGCTGAGAGTTAAGTGATGGTTTGTCTTTACTTTGTGAAATTAAACTTCATTGAACAAGGAGAAGCAGGGAAACTGATGAGACCTTTATGAAGCCAGTGTAAAGTGTAGTATGCAGAGCATATTAGACATGTGCACAGAACACAGAGCAAGAAATAGTGTGTATTATAGTCTGTTCTCACGTTGCTATGAAGAAATACCCGAGACTGGGTAATTTATGAAGGAAAAAGGTTTAATTGGCTCACGGTTCCACTTGACTGGGGAGGTCCCAGGAAACTTACAATCATGGCGGAAGGCACCTCTTCCACTGGGCAGCAGGAGACCAAATGAGAGCAAGTAGGAGAAATGCCAGACACTTATAAACCATCAGATCTCATGAGCCTCACTCATTATCACAAGAACAGCATGGGGGAAACCACTCCCCTAATTCAATTACCTCCACCTGGTCTCACCCTTGACACAATTATGGGGATTACGATTCAAGGTGAGATTTGGGTGGGGACACAGAGCCGAAGCATATCATAGTGTAAATGTACATTCAGGTGTTTCTGACGGATAAGCTGTCATTTATTTATTTATTCATTTTTCAGCCATAGCCACCTGTGACTTTGCGTATGTCCTAAAATCTATATTCAATGTAAAGATATGGAAGTTGAAAATATGTTTGTTACCTTTTACTACTCAAACCTTTTAAAATGACAATAAAAACTTACATGTGCTGATGATCAGAGTGTAGTTAATTGTTATTTTGAAAACTGTCATTATTTGCTAAAACTAAGTATGTCCATACCCTACCTTCCAGTTTCACTGCTAACTGCACACATAAGTGCCAAGAGAAGTGGATAGAATATTCATAGCAACATTGTTATAAGAGCCCCAAGTTAGAAACAGTGTTGATGGTTATCAAAGTACACTGGACAAATTACTGTAGTATTTTTAATACATTAGAACACTACACAGCTACATGTGGCAACATGGATGAATCTCATAGTCATATTTATAAAGGGAAAGAATCCATAATGTGCGTGTAAGCCCCTAATGCTATACCTGGAACACAGTAGTTACCCTATAAATGTTGGTTTGCCATTTATTTTGGAATTTAAAAGAATATAAGATAATACAATCAGTGCTCAGTAAGTAAATTAAATGGAGTTTTCCATTTCTTGTTGAACATCTAATGTGGGATGTAAAATTAAAATTCATCAACAAACATAATAAATGTGCAATCAGCATTTTGCAAAGAACATTGCCCTCATGTAATCTAGCCTGTTTTGCAAACCCTAATTCATCAATCTGAAAACAAAAATAAGTATTTGCTGTGCTTAGCATAAATTTAATTGTAGAAGATGGAGTTCCTGAATTCAGAATCACATGATAGATAAAATGATAAAGAATATTATTTTTAACTTTTAGTTGATTCAGCCTTGTCCATTAATATTTAGCTAGCATTATGCCTAGAATCATTTATATCATTGAAAAGAATCAAATTGTTTGAAAGGCAGACATTTGATAGTCCTGAATGTTTTAAGTCTTCTTGTTTTTGAAGAATTAGTTTTGGATGACATATTGTGATAAAATGGCTTAATTTCAGGTGAAGATGTGCCTTATGACTTTCATTTTAAATCTTAAACACCTGCAGAGTTAAATTGCAGCGAAGCTCATAAAAATCGCCATCTGTAATTGATGGAACATTGATTTTTAATGATATGCTGTAGGAGTCTGAAAAGATCTAGTGGTCCATTATTAATAGACCTCCCAAAAAAAGACTGGTGGATTTTCTTCTTCATAAAGCTGAATTTTACGGGCAACAGACAGGTAGGGAATGGTATAAAGTGAACACAAATGTTTTCTTATTTGCAATATTTGAATAACACAATTTAAAGTAAGCCTTTACAATATTAGACCAAAATTGAAGACTGAATAAGCATCCTTAATTATTGCAAAATAACCTCTTTTGTAGCATTTAGCTAATTCCCAATTAAACAGGTTGCTGGGGCAAGAATGCAGTTATAACTACGTTCAGTTTACAGGTAATCCATAAATCCAGCTAATAAATCCACAGTAATCAATAGTAGATTATAGGGTTTTCTTGTCATCACTGTTGTTACTGTTTTTCTGTTTGTTTGTTTTTGATCTGTTGGTGATGCACGGTTGGGAATTGGAATGAGCTTAGATCCTCAGGAGGGCAGGAGGGACACTTAGTAAGGAGGAAAGAGCTGGTTATGGACTGCCACAAGCCCCAGTCTCTCTCTACTTCTGTTTCTGCGTGTTCTGCTCTGCTCCTTTTGTGTGTCCATTCTAGTGTAATTAGCATTTTATTTTGTCTATCACTAGACTATAAGCTCCATGAGGGCAGGGCTCTTTGTGTTGTTCACTGATACATTACAATTGTCCAGAACAGAGTCTGGCACAAGGGGATCCAATACATATTTGTTGACTGAATTAATTATACACCATTTTAGTATTTTGTAGGGGTAATCTCATCCCCTAGCTCTCATCTTTTCTGTTTGTTGATCTTTTTCAAACATTTTCTAGATCTACTCCATTTTTCATTTTTCCAAATTTATGCTATATTTTTAAAAATGTCTAAAATGTTTCCTCTTTAATTTTATGATGGTAGTGCCCCACAAATCCATTTTGAGTTCTCTCATTGGGAAATGGGTTCCATATATATAATTTTTTTTCTAAGACAGTGTCTTGCTCTGTTGCCCAGGATGGGCTGGAGTGCAGTGGTGCCACCTTAGGTCACTGTGCCTTTGAATCCTGGTCTCAACCAATTGTAATCCTTCCACTTCAGCCTCCCTAGTACCTGGAACTACTGGTGTGTGCTAACCATGCCTAGCTACGTTTTCCTTTCTTCCTTTTTAAAGATGGGCTCTTGCAATGTTGTCCAGGCTGTCTTTTTATTTTTAAAACTTTTTTTTTCTATCTTTAGTCAAATAGTAGAACCTGATTATTTTCTTCTAATGGAAATAAATAACGAATGTGTAGGAGCCAGGTGTTTAAATATTTGTTATTTCAAATGTAGTAGTTTATCTACTGCTTATGTTTGCTAAGACAAACATTTTATCTGCTGGATGTATTTGCTAGGACAGCATTGACTTTCATGCATTTATTTTATAATTGGCCATGTACTGATCTGACTTAGACCATGACTAATAGGTTTTCAGTTGGTTCTTTTGAGAGTTCTCACTAGTCATTTACATCATTTTTACTTCTCTTTTACAATATTTATATTTCAATATTCTTATATATTAACCCTTCTGTTGGTGGTTTTAATGACATCTGACTAGAAATACTAGTTAAAACATTAATGAAAGTAAATGAGGGATTGTATATCAAATATGACCACATGAAAGTATGCAAAAAACATAAATTCACAAAACAATACTTCAAGTGACAAGAACACTACAAAAATGTTCACATCCCTAGTAATTAAAACAGTATACGTTAAAATGGTATACTACTGGCCAGACGTGGTGGCTCACACCTGTAATCCCAGCACTCTAGGAGGCCGAGGTGGGTGGATCACGAGGTCAGGAGATCAAGACCAGCCTGGCTAACACAGTGAAACCCCGTCTCTACTAAAAATACAAAAAATTAGCCAGGTGTGGTGGCGGGCACCTGTAGTCCCAGCTACTCTGGAGGCTGAGGCAGGAGAATGGCATGAACCCGGGAGGCAGAGCTTGCAGTGAGCCCAGATCGCACCACTGCATTCCAGACTGGGAGACAGAGCAAGACTCCGTCTCAAAAAAAAAAAAAAAAGGAAATCTTCCTCTTCCTATGTTTTTAAATATACAGTGCTAAATTCATTTCTAGAATGTTTGCACATTTTTTTACTTCCCTGGCCAGTAGTGAGACTTTGTTTCCTATGCTGACCAGAATATTGGTATAGATTTAAAAAGAATGATTTGCCCAAGCTGATGGGCCAAAATAGTAGTATATCTTTCTTTCTTTCTTTTTTTCGTGATCCGCCTGCCTCGGCCTCCCAAAGTGCTGGGATTACAGGCATGAGCCACCACGCCCGGCCATGGAAGATTTCCATTTTTAAGAAATGTGTCTTGAAAAAAGTAATTTGATAAATATTAAAATGTTTGTAAACAGATATTTAACATTAAAAAAAAGACAGTAATATAGTATCTAAATCCTAACAGTCATTCTCCAGAGATGCTGTTCTTTGTACATGCAATGTGGTTAAGAAAAACATTTTATTTTTCTTTAATAATTATACATTAACATGTAAAAATCCCATCAGAGTCCCAGCACAGTGGCTCATGCCTATCTGTAATCCCAGCACTTTGGTAGGCCAAGCAGGGAGAATTTCTTGAGGCCAGAACTTCAAGACCAATCTGGGCAACATAGCGAGACCCCTGCCTACAAAAATAAAAAATAAAAAACTGTAGCCATGTGTGGTGGTATACCCCTCTAGTCTAGCTACTTGGGAGGCTAAGGTGGGGGAACTGCTGGAATCCAGGAGGTTGAGGCTGTAGTGAGTCATGACTTCAGCCTCAGTGAGAACCTGTCTCTAAAACAATAAAAATAACATAAGAAAAAGAGAAAAGCTGTGGTTTATTTAGGCATTGGTTTTAATAGTGATTTACAATTTCTTTTTTCTTTTCCTATTGTGTCTGTCTTTCTGGAAGGATCTTAATTGAAAGGGTGTTTCTTATGGGAACCTTTAGTGGACACCTTAGAAGGTAGAGCAGTTGAAGGAGAAATATATTATTCACACATTAATGGTTCAGGACTGGTCCTCATCAGACTGGCTAGACTCAAGGCAATAAATCATCTCTACCTTCATCAGATTTTCTTTTATAAAAGGAGAGAGAAATTCTAAGTTCTTCAAGACATGGAGAATATTTTCATAATACTCTAGGTTATTTTGTAGACATTAAATCTGAAAACCTCAATATATTAAATGACAGTATTAAAGCTTGCAGGCTGGTTTGGGGAAAAATATTTCTTTCTACATTTTGGGACACATTCAGCCATGTGTCAGAAAAGTCCCCAGAAAAATTTGTTTGACTCTGGAGGCACAGATCCATTGGCCTTCTGTAGCATTTGGTAAACTATAGTCTGCTGTTACCAACTGAATGACCTGTTCAAAATTAAGTAGTCTGTAGACTTTCTGAACAGTTACTCATACGTGCAAAAGTTTCACTGAAGAAAGAGTTAGATAAAAAGAATTCAATTAGTTCAGTGGCTCAAAAACTTATCCGTTTCAATGCCCACTTTATGCAATGCCACAATTCATTGGTTGACATTTTAACATAAAATAAATTTATACAATCGATGGCATCTCACAGTCAATATTGGCTGGTATGACACAGTTGTCATTGACTGTACAAATTTGCACCTGGTCAGAGGAGTTCATACTGCCATAACTTTAAGTGCAGTATATTGTGGTAACTACGTGTGTACGGGTCTCAACTCATATTAAAAATGTGTTCCTGGCAGAGTGCAGTGGCTCACGCCTGTAATCTCAACATTTTGGGAGGCTGAGGCGGGTGGATCACCTGAGGTCAGGAGTTTGAGACTAGCCTGACCAGCATGGTGAAACCCTGTCTCTACTAAAAATACAAAAAATTAGCCAGGCATGGTGGTAGACACCTGTAATCCCAGCTACTCGGGAGGCTGAGGCAGGAGAAATGCTTGAACCCGGGAGGCAGAGGTTAGAGTGAGCTGAGATCGTACCCTTGCACTCCAGCCTGGGCAACAAGAGCAAAACTCTGTCTCCAAAAAAAAAAAAAAAAAAAAAAAAGTGTTCCTGTTTGTTACCTGAAAATCTTCCATGGACACCTCCAGTAAGACCAAGGAACAGCCAGAATTATTGCTGGCTCTTGGAAGAAAATCGAGGTGTCAATAGTGGAGCAGCCTTTCAGAAGTGCTGTATCACTAATGCTCTTGCTGGCTTGGAAGATGATGTTGTGTCCAAAATTTCAAGCGATGATAAGGCATTGTGTCCTAATTTAATTGCAGTGTGTTTTTGTAAATGTTGTAACATAAAATTTGTTGTGTCTTATAATCAATGTTATCTTAGATCCAATCCAATAAGAAACGTAGTTTGTCATGTCCCCTTTATTATCGTTAAATAAAATTTATGGATAATAAAGCTACCTACATACATAATTTTCAAGAATCAATGTAATCGTCTATCTCCAATATGACGGATAAATAAAAATATATCAGTATTTATTCATTATGAAAATGACTTTGCACAACCATACCTGAATACCTAATGAGGCAGTCAGATGTTTTTATCTACCTATGGCAAATAACACTGCATTTATGAGAAATAAGACAATCAGAAGCTATTCTTAAATAAGAAGCACTTGAATATAAAATGTACAGGCACAGCTGGATGCTAGAGTAAAAAGTAATGGTATGATGAATAATAAGTGAGAAGTTTTTGTATTAATGAGAGAAAGAAGAAAATCACCTTAATTAACAGAGATATCGCCCCTTAGAAAATTATAAAGTTTTGAAGTAGAAATAATGAGAAAGTGTTTTCATAATGGCACTGGGACTTTTTCCACTGTAATGTCAACATAATTGCCTTTGTTATGACATGGAATGAGGTAGTGACAACTATCATTAAAAATGTTTACTTTTAAAAGGCCTGGTGTACATTCAGTTCTCTAAAACTTAGGAAAGATCTTAGAGACAATATACAATCTTCAAAGGTCAACTGGATCTATGGTAAAACACAGAAGCATCTAGAGAATTTGGGTTGACCTCTAGGGATATTATCCAAGTAGGATGGAAAAAATTAGTTAACTACAAAATGAATAAATAATTTAAGTAACTAATTTTTATGAACTAAAAATAAGTTAACTACAAAATGAATAATTTCAGTAACTAACTTTTATAAATTTCAGTAACTATTTTTTATAAAATAAATGAGGTAGTAAAAACTATCATTGAAAATATGTTTACTCTTAAAAGTTCAGGTGTGCTTTCAGTTCTCTACAACTTAAAAATCTTGTTTCTCTCAGGTTTGTCAAAGATCAGATGGCTGTAGATGTGTGGTATTATTTCTGAGGACTCTGTTCTGTTCCATTGGTCTATATCTCTGTTTTGGTACCAGTACCATGCTGTTTTGGTTACTGTAGCCTTGTAGTATAGTTTGAAGTCAGGTAGCGTGATGCCTCCACAAGAAATGGGGAAAAGATTCCCTATTTAATAAATGGTGTTGGGAAAATTGGCTAGCCATAAGTAGAAAGCTGAAACTGGATCCTTTCCTTACTCCTTATATGAAAATTAATTCAAGATGGATTAGAGACTTAAATGTTAGACCTAATACCATAAAAATTCTAGAGGAAAGCCTAGGTAGTACCATTCAGGACATAGGCATGGGCAAAGACTTCATGTCTAAAACACCAAAAGCAATGGCAGCAAAAGCCAAAATTGACAAATGGGATCTAATTAAACTAAAGAGCTTCTGCACAGCAAAAGAAACTACCATCAGAGTGAACAGGCAACCTACAGAATGGGAGAACATTTTTGCAATCTACTCATCTGACAAAGGGCTAATATCCAGAACCTACAAAGAACTCAAACAAATTTACAAGAAAAAAACAAACAACCCCATCAAAAAGTGGGCAAAGGATATGAACAGACATTTCTCAAAAGAAGACATTCATACAGCCAACAGACACATGAAAAAATGCTCATCATCACTGGCCATCAGAGAAATGCAAATCAAAACCACAATGAGATACCATCTCACACCAGTTAGAATGGCGATCATTAAAAAGTCAGGAAACAACAGGTGCTGGAGAGGATGTGGAGAAATAGGAACACTTCTACACTGTTGGTGGGATTGTAAACTAGTTCAACCATTATGGAAAATAGTATGGCAATTCCTCAAGGATCTAGAACTAGATGTACCATATGACCCAGCCATCCCATTACTGGGTATATACCCAAAGGATTATAAATCATGCTGCTATAAACACACATGCACATGTATGTTTATTGCAGCACTATTCACAATAGCAAAGACTTGGAATCAACCCAAATGTCCATCAGTGACAGATTGGATTAAGAAAATGTGGCACATATACACCATGGAATACTATGCAGCCATCAAAAAGGATGAGTTTGTGTCCTTTGTAGGGACATGGATGCAGCTGGAAACCATCATTCTTAGCAAACTATCACAAGAACACAAAACCAAACACCACATGTTCTCACTCATAGGTGGGAACTGAACAATGAGATCACTTGGACTCAGGAAGGGGAACATCACACACCGGGGCCTATCATGGGGAGGGGGGAGGGGGGAGGGATTGCACTGGGAGTTATACCTGATGTAAATGACGAGTTGATGGGTGCTGACGAGTTGATGGGTGCAGCACACCAACATGGCACAAGTATACATATGTAACAAACCTGCACGTTATGTACATGTACCCTAGAACTCAAAGTATAATAATAATTAAATAAAAAAAAAAAGATCTTAGACACAATATATAATCTTCTTCAAAGGTCAGCTGAAACTATGTTAAAATATAGGAGCATCTAGAGAATTTGTGTTGACCTCTGGGGATATTATCCAAGTAGGATGGGAAAAATAAATTAACTACAAAATGAACAAACAATTTCAGTAACTAAATTTATAAAATAAATTTGTCATTGTGCTATATAATTATTAAAAAGTATAAGCTGGCAATTATATGAAATGTTTTTAAAAGCATCTTTATTATTGAATTCAATAAGATCCCCGAGTTTCCTGTGGTTCCATTAGTTTAATTGTATTTGGCTTTAAGTCTCCTAAGAGGAGACTTCATAAAGTTTGTTGAAAACTTCAGTAAACATTAGGTTAGCAAATATTGAATGCCTAACGCTTGCTCTTTCTGTTGTAAAATGTTTCCACTGATGCTGACATTGGTCCTTCCTGGAGCCTCATAATCATGATTTGATGATATACATGAAACAACCGGAGAGGTATTCAGAAGAATGTAAAGTATGTGAACCAAAGAATATTGAAAACATGATCTGTTGTGTCCATTTTTGTAAAAGACAGAAGAGTGACTTATTTCTCCTGATAGTGTTATAAAGCTCAGCTGTAATCAGTTAATTAGAGGAAGCCTCTTTGAAGGAAGATGGAGAAGGAAATGGCAGAAGAGTATTTTGGAATCTTAAAGGGGTTTCATAACAAAGGGGTCTGGGGAACAAATCCTTGACTTCATTTCCGCAGAGCAACTAGTCATTTTGGAAGACCCAAGGAGATAAAGAAAGGCCTCAGGAAATTGAAAAAGAGAAATGATATGGTTTGACTTTTCGTGAGGTAGTTGAACGCAGTTCTGTTCATTATTATAGCCAACCTTTTATTCATCTTTGTGCCAACTTAATTTGTTATAAAAGGCTCAGAAATATTTTGAGAAATTATATGTGTTTTGTTGCCATGTATTTTTGTTGGGGTTTCATTGATACTCTTGATGTAGTATACTAATTAATAAGTTAGAAAAGACTGACTATGTCTATATTATGTTATTAGTGTTCCACATGAGAGCATTCCATGCAATGTCACTGAAACTTTGTTTTATGGCGGAGGGACTTAATATTATGGATAGATTTTGCAGTGCAGTGCACAAATCCGTATCTATTCACATCTCCAGGAAGCTCTGAGTTCAAAAACTGATTTCCTTTTCTTTCTTTCTTTTTTTTTTTTTCAAATGGAGTCTCACTCTGTTTAACAGGCTGGAGTGCAATGGCAGGATCTTGGCTCACTGCAACCTCCGCCTTCCAGGGGGTTCAAGCTATTCTCCTGCCTCAGCCCCTGTATAGCTAGGATTATAGGTGCCCACCACCACACCCAGCTCATTTTGTATTTTAGTAGAGACGGGGTTTCACCATGTTGATCAGACTGGTCTTGAACTCCTGACCTCAGGTGATCCACCCGCCTTGGCCTCCCAAAGTGCTGGGATTACAGGCATGAGCCACTGTGTCTAGCTAAAAACTGATTTTCAATGCTATATATAATAATTTGGTTCTTATAAGAGCACACAGAAGCCTACTTAATCCTATAATATAATTGAAATTAAGACAGAGGTCATGAAGAAGCCGTGAATATGAATGAGAGGGAGACAAGGCTATTTGTGTGTAGACATTATTTGTACCAAGTGATTTTAAGGTGGGCACCATGTGTACCTCCAGTCTGAATGGCAGACTGAGGATCTTTTTACCAGGAAAATTCTGGGTTTGCCCATGTGCTCTCCACAAAGACTGCTGTTCAAGGAGTCTTTCCCCAGAGAGAAATCTATTATCTTGTCTTTTGTGATAATGATTTCCCTGATATTTTTATGGTACACACAGACACACACACACACTACTCTTGTTTGTGAACTTTATATTGCTAGAATCACACCGTATTTATTCTTTCATTATTTGCTTCTTTCACACTACACTAACTTTGTGAGATGTTCCTATGTTGATGTTCACTGTTGTTCCACATTCTCTTCATTTCCATTTCCATATGAATTTTAGAATCAGCTCATCAAATTCTACAAAAATATCTTCTGAGACTTAGATGGGAATTAGGTTGAATCTACTGATCAATTTGGAGAGAATCAATATCTTAACAATAATAAGTATTCTAACCCAATAACATTATTTAGTTGTTCAGTTTCAGCAGTATTTTGAAAAGATACCTGAAAATGTGTAAGTGACATTGGAACTGGGTAAGAGGCAGAGGCTGGAACAGTTTGGAGGGCTCAAAAGAAGACAGGAAAATGTGGGAAAGTTTGCAACTTCCTAGAGACTTGCTAAATGGCTTTGACCAAAAGCCTGATAGCAATATGGACAATAACGTCCTGGCTGAGATGGTCTCAGATGGTGATGAGGAACTTATTGGGAACGGGAGCAAAGGTGACTCTTGTTGCATTTTAGCAAAGAGACTGGTGGCATTTTGCCCCTGCCCCAGGGATTTGTGGAACTTTGAACTTGAGAGAGATGATTTAGGGTATCTGGCATAAGAAATTTCTAAACAGCAAAGCATTCAAGAGGTAACTTGGGTGCTGTTAAAGACATACAGTTTTATAAGGGAAGCAGAGCATAAAAGTTCAGAAAATTTGCAGCCCGACAATGTGATAGAAAAGAAACACCAATCTTCTGCAAGCTGGCTGCAGAAATGTGCGTAAGTAATGAGGAGCGAAAAGTTAATCCCCAAGACAATGGGGAAAATGTCTCCAGGGCACAGCAGAGGTCTTCAGGGCAGCCCCTCCCATCACAGGCCCAGAGGCCTAGAAGAAAATGGTTTCCTGGGCCTGGCCCAGGATCCCTGTACTGTGTGCAACCTAGGGACTTGGTGCCCTGTGTCCCAGTTACTCCAGCTGTGGCTGAAAGGGGCCAATGTAGAGCTCGGGCTGTGGCTTCAGAAGGTACAAACCCCAAGCCTTGGCAGGTTCCACATGGTGTTCCACCGGCAAGTGCACAAAAGTCAAGAATTTGGGTTTGGGAACCTCGGCCTAGATTTCAGAACATGTATGCAAATGCTTGGATGCCCAGACAGAAGTTTGCTGCAGGAGCAGGGCACTCATGTAGAACCTCTGCTAGGCCAGTGCAGAGGGAAATGTGGGATTGGAGCCCCCACACAGAGTCCGTACTAGGGCACCACCTAGTGGAGCTGTGAGAAGAGGGCCACCATCCTCCAGACCCCAGAGTGGTAGAACCACTTTCTTTCAGCCAATTTCTCTCATTTGGAACAGCTATATTTACCCAATACTTGTACCTCCATTGTATCTAGGAAGTAACTAGCTTGCTTTTGATTTTACAGACTTACAGGCGGTAGGGACTTGCCTTGTCTCAGATGAGACTTTAGACTGTGGACTTTTGGGTTAATATTGAAATGAATTAAGACTTTGGGGGACTGTTGGGAAGGCATGATTGGTTTTGATATGTGAGGACATGAGATTTGGAAGGGCCAGGTGTGGAATTACATGGTTTGACTGTGTCCCCACCCAAATCTCAACTTGAATTGTATCTCTTAGAATTTCCATATGTTGTAGGAGGGACCCAGAGGAGGTAATTAAATCATGGGGGCTGGTCTTTCCCGTGCTATTCTTGTGATAGTAAGTAAGTCTCGTGAGATCTGATGGGTTTATCGGGGGTTTCCACGTTTGCTTCTTCCTCATTTTCTCTCGCCTCCATCATGTAAGAAGTACCTTTCACCTCCCGCCATGATTCTGAGGCCTTCCCAGCTATGCAGAACTGTAAGTCCAATTAAACCTCCTTTTCTTCCTAGTCTCGGGTATGTCTTTATCAGCAGCATGAAAATGGACTAATACAAATACATTTGGAAGAAACTAAAGCAGGCGTATGAAGGTCAAGTGCCCTTAAAATTTTCTTTATATTCTCTTATTACCCTTCTAATATTTATAGAATCTGGCTGGTGCGGTGGCTCACGCCTGTAATCCCAGCACTTTGGCAGGCTGAGGTAGGCTGATCATGAGGTCAGGAGATGGAGACCATCCTGGCCAACATGGTGAAACCCCATCTCTACTAAAATAAAAAAAATTATCCGGATGTGGTGGTGCACGCCTGTAGTCCCAGTTACTCAGGAGGCTGAGGCAGGGGAATTGCTTGAATCCAGGAGGTGGAGGTTGCAGTGAGCCGGGATTGTGCCACTGCACTCTAGCCTGGCAACAGAGTGAGACTCCATATCAAAATAAATAAATAAATAAAAATAAATAAATAAAAAATAGAATCTATAGTGATGTCACCTCTTTTATTTTTAATATTTGTAAGCTGTGTCTTACCTATTTTATCTGCTTACTTTGGTTAGAGCTTTATTAATTTTATGGATCTTCTCAAAGAACTAGCTTTTGGGTTTTTTTTCTCCACTATTTTCTTGATTCCTAGTTTACTAATTTCCACCCTGAACTTTTATTTCCTTTCTTCTACTTCCTTTGATTTTAATTTGCTTTTCTTTTTCTAGTTTCTTAAGATGGAAACCAAGATGTTGATTTGAAAACTGTGCTCTATTCTAATGTAGACATTTAATAAATTTCCTTCTAAAAATTGCTTTAAAAGACTCCCTCAGAATTAACATGGCATGATTTTATTCTCATTCCCTTGAAAATTCTCTATACTTTTTAAATTTCCTCTTTGATTTCATTTTTTATTTCTTCTTTGAAACATAGATTATTTAAAGGGGTATAATTTGGTTTCCAAATATTTGGAGATATTCCAGAGATCTTGCTGTTATAAATTTTTAATTTATTTTAATTATAATCATATCACATACATTCCATGACTTGAACCCTTTTAAATTTATTGAGACTTGTTTTATGGCCCAGAATTGGGTCTACTGTGGCAAGGGATCCATGCACAGCTGAGAAGGATGTGTGTTCTCCTGCTGTTGGCTGGAGTTCTCTGTGATAAAAAGTAGGTCAGGTTTGTTGATCCTGTTGTTCTAGCATTCTGTATCCCTGTTTGCTTATTCTGTCCATTATTGAGAGAGAGGTATGAAAGTCTATAGCTATAATGATAGATTTTTCCATTTCTCTTTGCAGATCTATTGGTTTTTGTTTCATGTAGTTTGAAGCTCTGCTATTAATTGCATAAGCATTTAGGGTTATTATATTCTCTTGAGGGATGACACCTATATCATTATGAAACGACCCCTGTATCCCTGGTAATAGTATATGCTCTGAAATCTACTTTATCTGATATTAATGTGCTACTCTGGCTCTTTTATGACCCATGTGGATGTGATGTTTAGTGAATGATTTGATTTGCCCAAATTGAAGCGTGGTGTTTGTCTCCAGCTCCTGGAAGTGAACCTTTAAACCCTTGAAATGTCTTGAGCAATAGGAGTGTCTTTGTTATTTATGGTGGGTCCCTGGGACTATGCCTAGTATTTTATGCTTAAAATATAATTTGTGCTAAAAATATAACACGTGGCACCAAGGCCACATGTTACCAAGCTGATCTCTGGGGGTGACTGGCCTAGAGACTGAGTTCAATGGACAAGCAATGAATCAATCAATCATACCTACATAATGCAGCCACAGTAAAATCTCTGGTCAGCTTCCTAAGTTGGCAGTACTCCATGTATACCGTCACATGTGGATTCCAGTAGGGTAAAATGTCCAGGAGCCTTGTGGGTTTCCTCAACTTGAGTGTGGACTGGGTTTAGTGACTTGCTTCTAGCAGAGAGAATGTGGCAGAGTTGAAGGGATGCCACCTTCAAAACTGGGTTACAAGAAGACTATGGCTTGTTTTGCCTCTGTCTTTTTCTCACTCATTCTGAGGGAAGCCAGCTGCCATGTTGCAAGTTGCCCTGTGGAGGAGCCCACATGGCAAGGAACAATGTGTATGACACCAGCTATCAAGGGCCTGGGATCTGCCAGCAGCCACATGAGGGAGCTTGAAAGTGAATCGTTCCTCATTTAGCTCCGAGATGACTGCATCTCTGGCTGACACTTTCATCACAGGCTTTCAAGAGACTTGGAGCCAGAGGATAAAACTAAACCACACCTTGATTCTTGGCCCATAAAAACTATGGGATGGGTTAAGCTACTGAATTTGGGGGTAATTTGTTATACAATAAGAACTATCTATCAACCAGATGTTAAAAAAAGAGAAGAAGAAGGAAGAAGAGGAGAAGAATAAAAAGGGGAAGAAGAAAATGGGGAAAGTAAAGAGGGGAGGAGGAAAGGAGAAAAGGAAGGAGAGTGTGGAGAAGGAGGAGGAATAGGATATTGTATTAATTAAGCCTTAAGCTCAATGATGCAAAAGTTCTGACTCAGACTGGACTAAAACAAGAAAGTTTATAATATACTATAGGAAGAAGTCGAAAATAGGAAGAATAATAAGTTCATGTGACTCAATTCAATTGTGTCTTTCTATTTCAATATTGGCTTCATCCTCAGCCTTCTAGCACGCTGACTCAGTCTGAATTTCCAGTGTTTTATCTTGAGTTGCCATAACCAACTACCACAGACTGGTGGCTTCAACAGCAGTCATTTCTTTCCCACAGTTCTGGAAAGTGGAAAACCCAAGATCAAGGTGCCAGCAGATTTGCTTCTTGGTGAAGTCTCTCTTCCTGGCTTATAGGCGGCCACCCTTCCTGTGTATCCTCGTAAGGTAGAGAGAGGGAGCTCTGCTGTTCCTCCATCTTCTTAGAAGGGCACTAATCCCATCATGGGAGCCCCACCTTCATGACCTCATCCAAACCTAATTACCTCCCTAAGAACCCACTTCCCAATGCATTGAAGGTTAGGGATTCAATATATTAATTTTAGTAGGTTTCTGGGACAGAGAAATTCAGCCCATAGCATCCAACAGCTAGACAAGGAAGAGATGTTGGTTCTTTGGTTTTCTCTAGAAGGGAGAAATGTCTTCTACCATCCTCCAGCTGATTTTCTGTCTTGTCCCACTGCCTGGTCCTCAGGCACATGCCAGCAGCAATCACAGGCAAAGGCTCTGAGATTCATTCAACCTACATGGGGCTGGAGACGGGGCCCCTTCCACTGAGGCCCTTGGCTACAAGGAGATGTGGAGGATCCCAAAGTAAAATTGTGTTCCTTAAGGCAGCAGTAGACCCAACTTTTTTGGCATCAGGGACTGATTTCATCAAAGATTATTTTTCCATGGACGAGGCTGGTATGGGGTGGCAGGTGGTGGGTTTGGGATGATTCAAGTGCATTACACTTGTTGTGCACTTTGTCTCTGTTATTATTCCATTATAATATAAAATGAAAGAATTATACAACTCACCATAATGTAGAATCAGTGGGAGGCCTGAGCTTGTTTTCCTGCAATTAGACAGTCCAATTTGGGGGTGATGGAAGATGACAGATCTTCAGGTATTAGATTCTCATAAGGAGTGCACAACCTAGATCCGTTGCACGTGCAGTTCACAGTAGGGTTCCAGCTCCTATGAGAATCTAATGCCGCTGCTGATCTGACAGGAGGCAGATCTCCGAGGGTAATCAAGCAATGGGGAGCGGCTGTAAATACAGATGAAGCTTTGCTCCCTTGGCCACCCCTCACCTCCTGCTGTGCAGCCCTGGACAAGGCCATAGATTGGTACTGGGAGTCAAGGACCCCTGCTTTAGGGCATGAAACAGACTGATAGCTACCGGTAGCTGCCAACAGCGTGAATGAAGATGTTCAATTCTTCTATAGAAAAATTCTTCACCTTCATGATTGATGGAATGTAGTAGAAGTTTCTGTTTGACTCTTCCATGGTATATTTCAAACTGACTGATTTACCTAAATGTATATTTTTTACGGAACTAGTCAGCCATACCCATCTTCAATCTTATAAGCAAAGAAATAAATTTTAAATAATTTGTATGATGAAGACCTGTTTTTGAGCTGAGTGGCTCCTAATTGCCCATTTTTCCTTGAGAGCATTTATTGAGTGTTTGCTGTGTGCTGGCAGTGGATTCTAGACTGAACAAAGCAGTCCCTGCTCCCGGAGAACTTGCATCATCTCCATGCATACACCATCCAGCTCTACTGCAGCAGTGCTGGTAACCTAAGAAGTGATAATCAGATTCTACATTTTATAGCCCATAACATTTCCTCATTAATTCATTGAAGCTTAAACTTCTCATCCATGTGTGTGTAGCAAGCTTAGTTCTGCAAAAATGTTTGAAATTTGCCCCTTCCTCTAAAAAAGATATTTTCTTCTGTGATCATTAATTATAATAAAATGCGTTTACACTTTTGAGACTGGATTAACTGTCTCGTTCTATTATCCCATTATTTATGCATTTGTAATTTAGATAAGAATTATTAATACAGTTTTACCATGAGCTGTATGAAATAGATCAAAAGTGACAGTAACAAGGCATATTATAAGAACCCTAAAATATTCCTTTTTAGACAAAAAATAGCATATCTGGCAAAGATGCACAGAAAGGGGAATGCTAGTACACTTCGGGTGGGAAGGTAAATTAGTACAGCACAGCCACTGTGGACAATGGTATGGAGGGTTCTCAAAAACTAAAAATAGATCTGTCATATAGTCCTGCAATCCCACTGCTGGGAATATGTCCAAAACAAAAGAAATTGGTATGTCAAAGAGATATCTGCACACCCATTTTATTGCAGCACTATTCTCAATAGTCAAGATATGGCATCAATCTAAGTGTCCATCAACAAATGAATGGATAGAGAAATTATATATATATATATATATATAAAATGGAATACTAGTCAGCCATAAAATAGAATAAAATCCTGTCATTTGCAGCAGCACGCATGGAACTAGAGGTCATCATGTTAGTTGCAATAAACCAGGCAAAGAAACAAATATTGTATGATCTCACTCATATTTAGGAGCTAAAAAAGTTGATTTCATGAAGGCAAAGAGTAGAATACTGGTTACAGAGGCTGGGAAAGGTGGTGAGGGGACATGAAAAGAGGTTGCTTACTGAGTGCAAAAATACAGTAATATGAGGGAATACATTCTGATGTTCAACAGCACAGTGACTACAGTTAACAAAACTTTTTTTTTTTTTTTTTTAATGGAATCTCACTCAGTCGCCCAGCCTGGAGTGCAGTGGCGCCATCTTGGCTCACTGCAACCTCTGCCTCCCAGGTTCAAGCCACTCTCCTGCCTCAGCCTCCCAAGTAGCTGGGACTACAGGCATGCGCCACCACGCCCGGCTAATTTTTGTAGTTTTAGTAGAGATAGGGTTTCGCCATGTTGGCCAGGCTGGTCTTGAACTCCTGACCTCAAGTGATCCACCCTCCTCGGCCTCCCAAAGTGCTGGGATTACAGGCATGAGCCACAGCACCAGCACAATTAACAAAATTTTATTGTGTATTTCAAAATAGCTAGAAGAAATAATTTGAAGTGTGCCTACCACAAAGAAATGGTATATGTTTCAGGTGATGGATATCCTAATTACTCTGATTTGATCATTACACATTGCATGCAAGTATCAAGACATCACATGTACTCCAAGAATATATACAATTACATATCAATTTTTAAAATTATTTTCTATTGCTTAGTTTAAGGTGTTTGTAGAGCTGATGTATAAACTGCAGCCAATGCAGAAAGTCAATCAGTGGCCAGTGGCAGAGAACAGGCAGCACATCTCGGAATTTCAAAGCCCTGGGTGCGCTTATCTAATCACCTTAATAGTTGGGTGCATCACACAACTTTTTAGACAATGTTCTAGCTTCTAATTACAAAAAATCATGTGTGTTTTAGTTTTCACAGTTTCAACACCAAAGAAATGTATCTAGCACTCATGAGAAGGAATCAAGGAAGCCAATTTAGGAAAGTCAGAATGACCTTTCATCCTCACAACGCAGGGCCTAAATTCGATGTCAGGTCTCTTTGCACATGCTCCACGTTCCTCATTACCCTGATGGGTTCCTCCAAGCCTCACCAGTCCTCAACCTGTGCCTTAAAGACGGCAGGTGTGCACCGGTAGAGGGAGAGCAAAAATGGAGTCTGGGTCACTGGTCATGCTGCCCAGCTGTGCACTGCACAAGAGGGAAGTCCTCAGAGTAGATTGTGTGGATGATGGCAGGAAAGGAGGCCACTCCAGCCAGTCTGCTGGGACAGTGTTGAGAGCTACACAGACCCCTAAGCTATTGAGTGGCAACAGAGGAGCCTCAGAGCCTATTTGTAGTGGGAGAAGAAAGAAAAAAGAAATTGCAAGATGGCTCAAGACAATTCCTAAACTTTTTAGAGGACATGGAAAACCGTGGAACTTCTCCCCAAGAAAGTACATAAACAAAAAGTCCTACATGAAAATTCAGAGAGCCCTTGAGGCAGCTCTTGTTCTCAGACTGGCCACGGTTCATTAAAAGTTAACTGGACTCTTCTTCTCCAATACTGATTTCTCTCTTTCTAAATTTCTCACACATCTAGCACATCACTTTGTTTACGAAAAATAATTCTGCTAGGAAGTCAGGGCAAGTATTGATCTCCTCATCGCTAAAACAGAGGGGAAAATTCACAGAAGCAAACTTCGGAAAGTCAAAATGAAAAGTGTAAGCGACTCGCCTGAGATCAAATGGTTATGTGGTGGCAATACCGAGATGTTGAATTGCATTGAGCTGGAACTCAGAAAGTTTCGGTCAGGAGCAGGCACACCATAGTGCCAAATTAGCTTGGCTTGCGGAGTGGGGCACACCTCAATCTAAATGCCATTTCTGCACGTTGTCTAAGCCACCCGAAACTTTGCTTCCTTGCCTCTGATGAGGGAATAACAATCCCCACACAGGGGACCCCATGAGGGTTAAATGAGGTGAAAAGAAATAATAGCTCAATCCCAAAACCAGTGCTCACCTTTGCCTACTGGCGGGGAATTCTCCCTGTAACAAGTCACCTTGAACTTTATTTAAGGGGCTTTCCTTGTTGAAATACTGAAATGTTACTAAGGCTTTCACACGGTATTTATTTCCAAACAAGAATTCTCTCTATATTCTAGAAATTTGAGAGAAGATAAAAAAGAAAAAATCTAACAAAATATTGGCTGATTTCTGAAATGAGCTCATCTCCTGGCCTGAACTATGACATCTGATTACCCCTCTTCCAGCACAAGTTATTACACTCCTTTACTCAATTATTGATGCTGTAAAATGCACTCGAATTTTATCTCTGTGATGCTGCTGTCTCCAATTCCCTTGCCTATTCAGGAAATGCATGAGGAAAGAAAATTATAATTCTTACTTCTGAAGAAAAACCTGTGTTTTGAAGTTTGAAACGTGTGTCACTCATTTAAAAAGAAGCCCCCTATTTTTATTCTAAAGAACTTGGAAAGAATTACGTTCGATGTGTCAGGGACTCCCAGTGGCTCTACTTTGAGGACACACCAAGGATCTGACCACTTTTCATCACTGTGGTGGTCTTGTCCGGCTGAGCCACCAGTATCCCTCGCTCCAATCCCCACACAGCCTTGTAACTGGTCTGCTTCCTTCCTCGACCCTCTGATATGCTCAGCCTGGCAGGCAGGCACTGTGGTCCTAGAAGAGCATGCTTCAGATTCACTGCTGCTGTGTTCCACATCTTGTGAGAGCACGGTCTCTCATGCAGAGTAGACCTGACCCGACAACAGCCCACGTGGTCCTGCTGACCAGCTTGACCACATCTCTCACCTCTCCCCACTGGCTTGGTCCAGACACATGGGCATCCTAATGTTCTCCTACGATGCCAGCATACCCCAGCCTGGGATATGTATCCATTTGTCCCTGGTACATGCAAACAGTGATGGTTAACTCAATGTGTCAACCTGAGTGGTACACAGGATGCCCAGATTCAACATTATTTCTGGGCGTGTGTGTGAAGGCGTTCCTGGATGGGGTTAGCATTTGAATTTGTGGACCCAGTAAAGTAGAGCCCTCCCCAACCCAGTGGGGCATCTTTCAATCTGTAGAGCGGGGCCCAAATAGAACAAAAGGCAGAGGAAAGAATTCACCACTTTCTACCCCTGCCTACCTGCCTGAACAGGGATGTTTCACCTCACCTCCTCTGGCCCTTGGACTCAGACTCATACCACTGTCTCCCGGTTCCCAAGTCTTGGCACTCATACTGAATGATACCACTGGCTTTCCTGCCTCTCCAGTCTGCAGACGGCAGATTCTGGGACTTCTCAGCCTCCTGATCGTGTGACTATTCCTCGTAATAAATCTCCATATATATAGGTATATATGTGTATTATATATATAAAGATATACATATCTCTTACATATATAATATGTAAAATCTCATTTTATATAGATTATATATAAACTTACATATATGGATATATACACAGATAAGTGTATATATGTATATATATAAACATATAAGTGTGTGTATATATATGTGTGTGTATATATAGATAGATAGATATACAAGGATATATGTACCTCTTCTATTGGTTTTGTTTCTTTGAAGAACCCTAATACACAAACTCTGTATCCAGATATCTGCACTCCTTACTCCCCAGCAATTTCAAGCCTTTGCTCAAATGTTAACTTTTCAAGGAGATCCTCCCTGTCCGCCCTCTATCTGAAATTGCACTACAATCCCTAGTACTTTTTTTTTTTTTTGAGACTGAGTCTCACTCTGTCGCCCAGGCTGGAGTGCAGTGGTGTGATCTCGACTCGCTGCAACCTCCACCTCCCTATTTCAAGCAATTCTCCTGCCTCAGCCTCCCGAGTAGCTGGAATTACAGGTGTGCACCACCACACCCGGCTAATTTTTTTGTATTTTTAGTACAGATGGGATTTCACCATGTTGGCCAGACTGGTCTCGAACTCCTGACCTCAGGTGATCCACCTGCATCAACCTCTCAAAATGCTGGGATTACAGGCATGAGCCACAGGGCCCGGCCCACTAGTACTCTTGAGGTCTAGCTTTCTCTACTCATGGCACCATAATTCATCAATTTTAGTGTAGATATAATTTTCCATATTTTAATATCGCTAGAATTAGGTGGATCTTTACAATCCCTATTGTCAGGGAAAGGTGATGATATTATTGCCATTGCTTGCAGATATACATCAAAACCTGTCGCATGGATGTCGGAGGCTTCTGAGAAAAATATTAGGATGGTGCAAAAGTAATTGAGGTTTTTGCCATTTTAAAAATTACAGCTGGACCCATTGGCTCATGGCTGTAATCCCAGCACTTTGGGAGACCGGAGCAGGCAAATCACAAGGTCAGGAGTTCAAGACCAGCCTGGCCAACATGGTGAAATCCCATTTCTACTAAAAATACAAAAAATCAGCTGGGCATAGTGACGGGCGCCTGTAATCCCAGCTACTCAGGAGGTTGAGGCAGGAGAATTGCTTGAACCCCAGAGGCAGAGGTTGCAGTGAGCCAAGATGGCACAATTGCACTCCAGCCTGGGTGACAGAGCGAGACTTCGTCTCAAAAAAAAAAAAAAAAAAAAACTTTTGCACCAACCCATTAATTAAGCACTGTTAATGACATCAAGCCTGACATTGTATAGGGAAAAAAATGATCCTGACTCTATTGGTGTTGAAATGTGATTCAGAAGAGCCGACCCTGGATGTGAAGACATTTCAGGAATGCAGAAACAAATTTATTTCATTTGTGTCTTCCTTTCAACTTATTAACAAAATTGATATGTGGCAAAAATCATCAGTAGACATAAAGGATTATTTTAATGAAATAATGACTTAAGTAAAAATTAATATTTCAAATTTTAAGTGTCGAAATGTTTCTTTCTCATTGGTATACGAAGCAATAGTCTTTATTACAGTCAATGACATTTTAGACTTGATAAAATATAGTATATGACTGATGTATTTTGTTGATTATAACCTGTTGACTTTATTATTGTTAGTCCAAGGGCCCAGCAGAGAGTAAGCCTCAGGAAATAATAGCAGCTGTTACTGTTGGAACACTTAGAATGCATCCAAGTCAGACGTCCCGAGGAAGGCGATCCTCAGGTTAAGTTTTGAAAGAGTGGCAACGGTTTTTTTTTTTTTTTTTTTTTTTTTCTTTTCTTTTTTATTATTATTGTACTTTAAGTTCTAGGGTACATGTGCATAATGTGCAGGTTCGTTACCTATGTATACTTGTGTCATGTTGGTGTGCTGCACCTTAAAATACTTTTCTCCCTCCTTTCCTCTGACTGAGGGAAGAGCACATATCTGATGTCAGGAAGAATGAAGCGTTTGGTAGCTCAGGACCATTTTTCATGATCAGAACAGTAAGGTGCCTTTGGGGGCAGGGAGAAATAGCCTGCCCTGCCTCTGGTCACTCCTGTCCATTTAGCCAGAGTCCTGCCCTGACTCCTGGCTCACTGCCTACCTTATCTACCCTTTTCAATCTTACAGATTCTCTGTCCCCAGCTCCTCCACCATGGGACCCTCCTGGAAGTCCCCTATCCAGATGTAATTTCTCTGTCTTCTCTGAATTCTAAGCACTTTATACTCCTGTAACTAATGTATAAATCATACAAATCATATACTCACTCGTTGGCTTACTTCTTTGACAAATATCTGTAGAGTGCCTTCTCTGGGTCAGTCCCTGTTCAAGGCACCAGGAACACAGGTGAAGGAGGTAGAGTGGGTGTGAGACTCCATTTCTAGCTTCAGTCTAAGCTCCTGGAATTCAGGGATGAGATTCTATACATACATTTTTCAATCCTTATGTAATGCCTTCCATATAATTGGTGGCTTATAAAGGATGATGGCTTATTGTCTTTATTAAGATTATCTTTATTGATAACATTTCTCATCATTCCTGTACAAATGTCACAAATATAAACATCAAAATGCCTCTAGATCTTCTTTTTCTCATAAAGAGTGCCTTCTCCTTTCTGTCATTTTGAAAGTGTTGTAGATTTGATGCCCCAGTCCTTTAGGAATGCCCATTTCTCTTTGTTATCATGCTGTTGTGTGGGTGAACATTGACCTAGTTTCAGAGAAGGGGTGAGAAAAGGCAGGGACAAAAAGAATAAAGGAGAGAGTTTCTTTTGAATGCAAATAAAAACTACCAGGGAAATCTGATTTACCAAAATGTGCTAGGGATTAGATTTGCGACTATTAAATATGATTTAACTGAAGGACCTCTATGGCCTTTTTAGTCTCTTCTTTTTTACTAGAACTCTTTATCAAGTTGCAGAATCCTTTTTCATTTGTCTCAGTAAGTAAACTTCAATACATTATAGGTAACATTTAGAAAACTGAAAATTCTGTTAGAAATCAGAATGCATTAATATTTCTTGCCTTAGGCTGGGTGCGGTGGCTCACACCTGTAATCCCAGCACTTTGGGAGGCTGAGGCGGGCAGATCACCTGAGGTCAGGAGTTCAAGACCAGCCTAGCCAACATGGTGAAACCCCGTCTCTACTAAAAATGCAAAAATTAGCCAGGCGTGGTGGCAAGCCCAGCTACCTGGTAGGCTGTAGCTGTAATCCCAGCTACTTGGTAGGCTGAGGCAGGAGAATTGTTTGAACCAGGGAGGCGGAGGTTGCAGTGAGCGGAGATGGAGCCACAGCTGAGATCTGTGAACCTGGGCCACAGAGAGAGACTGCATCTCAAAAAACAAACCAAAAACAACAACAACAAAAACAAAGACCATAGAAGCGTATGAATAATATGAATACGGTTTTGGAGATTTCACAGGACATGCAGTAAATACAAGGCATAGAAGAAAAGTAAGGTGTCCAGGGTAAGCCCCCAAATCAGCTTGCTTCCTGGAGATGTACCACTCTTTCCTGGCAGTTTACAACAGAGGATGTTAGTTATTGGAGGTTTCGACGGGGCTCAGGTGGAATGTTGTGATGAATTATTCCTTAGATGCCCTGAGACTGAGCGTGGGTTCCAATCTGGATGTTTCCAGCTCAGCTGCAGGAGGAAGGAGAATTTAGACAGAGACGTTGTGCGCCAAAGCTAAATACCTTCTGCCCTTGCCCACTTTTCATTTCCAAACACCCGTATTGATTCCTTCCACGATGAATCGATCCTGTGGCTTGAAAGAAGCCTCTGCCTGGAAGCTGTGGGGGAAGGATGAAGTGCAAGAGAAAAAATCTGTTAATCTGGACAGAGGCGGGGGTCTGAAATGACAGACATACCAACCCCATCCTGGGAAGAAGGGTTTCTACAGGTAGCAGCCAGCAGCAAGCAGAGCTTGTTTCGAACAGGCTTCCCGCTGGCTCCTTTCCCTTTGATATTTTTTCCAGCTTTATTAAGGTATAAATGACAAATAACAATTGTGTGTATTTAGGGAGTACTATATGGTGTTTTGATAAACACATTGTGAAATGATCACCACGATCAAGCTAAGGGACATACCCATCCTAACCTTGCTGCCACTGTGTGTGTGTGTGCCCGTGTGTGTGGCTGTGTGTGTGTGCGTACGCATGTGTGTGCCTGTGTGTGTGTGCATGTGTGTGCCTGTGTGTGCGTGTGCGTGTGTGTGTGCCTGTTTTCCTGTGTATGTGTGCGCGTGTGTGCCTGTGTGTGTGCGCATGTGTGCCTGTGTGTGTGTGCACATGTGTGCCTGTGTGTGTGTGCGCTTGGGTGCCTGTGTGTGTACCTGTGTGCTTGTGTGCCTGTGTGTGCGCACGTGTGCCTGTGTGTGTGTGCGCCTGGGTGCCTGTGTGTGTGCCTGTGTGTGTGTGTCTGCCTGTGTGTGTGCCTGTGTGTATGCCTGTGTGCTTGTGTGCCTGTGTGTGTGCGCGCGTGTGTGCCTGTTGTGTGTGCCTGTGTGTGTCTGCCTGTGTGTGCCTGTGTGTGTCTGCCTGCCTGTGTGTGTGCCTGTGTGTGCCTCTGTGTGTGTGTGCCTGTGTGTGTATGCTTGTGTGCCTGTGTGAGTGCCTGTGTGTGTGTCTGCCTGTGTGCGTGTGTGTGTGCCTGTGTGTGTGTGTATGTGTGAGAAGAACATTTAACATCTGCTCTCAGCAAATTCCAAGTGCGCAATACAGTGTTATATACATTAGTTCTGCAGAGCTTATTCAGCTTATATCTGCAAGGTTTGACCCTTTGACCAAGATCACCTGTCCTCAGCTCCTATTCTGCTCTATTTCTTCGAGCCCGCCTTTTTAGATTTCACATATCAGTAAGATCATGCAGTGTTTATTTTTCTGTGCCTGGGTTATTTGACTTGGTGTAATATTCATATTCTTGCAAATAGCAGGATTTCATTCTTTTTTTAAAGCTGAATAACATTTCATTGGATGGTTACTACAATTTCTTCATCTATCAATGGATTCTTAAGTTGTATCTGTATCCTGATTATTGTGAATAATAGTGCAGTGAGATGGGAGTGCAGTTATCTCTCTGAGATAATGATTTCATTTTATTTTTTTAATGTATACCCAGACGTGGAACTGCTAGATCATATGGTGGTTCCATTTTTATTTTTATTTTTTTGTGGACCCTCCATACTACTTTCCATAATGACTATAAACAATTTACAGTCCCACCAACAGCATGCAGTTTTCCCCTTTTCTTCACATCCTCACCAACATTTGTTGTATTTTGATCTTTTAATCATAAACATCCTAATGGGGTGAAGCGATGTCACATTGTGGTTTTGACTTGCATTTCCCTGACGATTAGTAATGCTGAGCACCTTAATACACACCTGTGGCATCTCTGTGTGTCTTCTTTGGAAGAAATGTCTATTCAGGCCCTTCACATATTGTTTTACTTGGATTGTTTGATTCTTCACTATTGAGTTGTAGGAGTTTCTCTTCTTCCCTTTGGATATTAATTCTCTGCTTTCTAGTGCCTTAAAGTTTCTGTGTCCCACCCCTACGACGTGTTAGCCTTTGCTCAGTTCTACTCATCCCTGTAACCCAGCACCGTGCCTAGCGTGAACAGATGCTCCAAGAGGGATTGATGACTGAATGTATAGACAAATGTGGCTTGATGCTTGCCCTCAAGCAGTTCATAGTCTTGTGAATGCTCAGTGGTAACACTTTTGCAAGTCCTGCCCATTCTGCTCTTCGTCTATGCTTCCTACTTAGAGCATTTGAGTTGGAGGACCTTGCAGCCCTTCCCTTTGATGCAGGGTTGGTGGAACTCAGGAAACTGCAGTTCCTAAAGATAATGTGATCATCTAGATATAATGACTTGCTGGTAGAGAGGATGGGGCAGCACCAGAAAGCCTGTGTTCTAGCCCTGGATCTGTTTCCTACTGAGGGTATGTATGAGCTCCACCAAGTTGCCCAACCTCTCTGAGTCTCACTTTCTCACATCTCCCAGTTGGGTGATTATTCCTCTGCACTCTCTTCTCAGGGTTGTTACAAGGGTCACATGAGTTAATTGATGTGAAAACGTTCAAATAAAGTTTAGAAACTATTCATGTGTTAAGGATCATTATTTTTCAGCCTATTATCTCCCAAGGAGTATCCTTGCATCTTAGTAGAACTCTCCAGTGCCTTACAGGAGCTACCCCTAGAAGGAATCCAGGCAGAGTCCTGAAGAACACGTTTTGGATCCTGATGAGTCTTCAGGTCACTGTTTTGACAACAATATGCTGCAGTTTTAGGCAAAGTTCACCGACTTGATGGCAGAAAAGCGAGTTTGCATGACATAAACTGGACAAGTACCATGCGTCTCATCTCACAGCTGTAAAGCCTTGTCCACAAGCTTCTGTATTTCAGAGAACAGCTGAAATATCACCATCATTTCACAGCAGCTCATTTCTGGTGTTGACACATGACTCATAGAGTTTTAGAGTTGAAAAGAACTGATAGGTGGTAAGACTTAGGACGTACAATTAACCAACCCCTCAGTGAACCGTGAAGTTTTTAATTAGTAAAATACTAGACAGGAATAAACCTTCATCCTTTACAGTACTACTGATACACAGTGAGAAAACTCAAATACCTGGAGAAAAAGGAATGGGATGACATTGGTGTAAGAGGTGCTGGGAGGAAATAGTTGAATATGTATACTACTACATTAAATGGGAATTAGGGGAGGGAAGAGCCATTGGCCTAACTAGTGTTTATTCCAGAATCAATAGAAATTTAAATTGAATGATCTTGTTCTCAGTATTTCATTTCTACTTATTATCTCTCCAAAATAATCCATATCTCTCTCTCTCTCTCTCTCTCTCTCTCTTTCTCTCTCTGTCTCTCTCTCTCAGTAAGCACCAGGATACCTATTCTATGGCACATGCTTGATAGTTCTTGCTAAGATACTCAAGTCTTAAGTCCTAATCAACTTTCATTTTTATTTCATCAAGAGTGTAAACATTTATTTAGTGATAATGATAGAATGGTAGGAAATTGGTCCCACAGCCTCAGAACAAATCACACCATATAAATGTGTCTATCATATTCAAGATTAATTTATTTTGATGAACTGTTCTGTTAGTGCGTAGTTTAAACACATGGCCTTCCTATGCTTTAACCAGTTCTGGAATTTAACACACAGCCGCAAACAGGAATCTTGCTTAACTTGACCTGGACTGTTGCTCAGGTCCGGCTGCTGACCCTCCAGTAAGAATGCAATAACCTGGAATGACGAATGAGTCAGGGAGGCTGGACAGCAGATTGTCCAGCACAGTATGTAATTCCCATGAGAGGGAAGGCTGTGGAGACCAGCTCACCCACCTCACTGACTTCCTGCAAGGCCCAGGTTAAAGGATGCTCCACAATTTCCTCTCCATTCCAGAATGACATTTCATTTTGGTCAATGTCCTCTTACAAGGTTGACTTTTACTCTCTAAACGCGCTGTTGAAAATACAAGGAGCTCTGGGGTGTGGCCCATTACATGAATTACTAGGGCAGAGCGTTCTTCCCTACATTAGAGAACCAGAGAAGCCCAATGGGAATTTGGTGCCTAGGAGGATGCGGAGTGAGGAAGAATGAGCAGAGAGGGGAGGGCAGGACACGTCCATATCCAAAACTTGAGTCGTCCACTTCATGATCTCCTTTCTGAGGTTTGCTTGTCACTTCTTCAGGGACCCTCTGCCAGTCGAAGGCATGTGTCCACCCTCTCTGGAAGGCTGCCTGTGAGGAATGACAGGAGATGGGACCACAGAGTCACAGGACACTAGAAGTCAGAGAAACTTTTGAGACCATGGGTCTCAAGTCCTCATTTTACAGACCCATATATTACAGCTCTGCTCTGAAGGTCACAAAACTTACGTAAATGTTGTGTTTTTACTGGGTAAATGAAGACCATTTTGAGGCCTTGTGCACCTGCTGTGTTTTTGGTGGGACTCTCTCCTGTCCCCAGGCTAAGATTCTTTATATGAATTCTCAAATTCCACAGATGATGAGAGTTTATAGCATCTGCCAGTGTTGGGTTTGGGTTTTGTTATTTTGAACGAGCTTGCTGACTGTCAGAAGTGATGAACTCGAGCGGCAGTTGAGATAAGAGGGACTGAAAACAAAGTCAAGTGTAACAGGATGCTGCCTCGGTGATGTTTTCACTGCCCAAATGCACAGCCCTGATCCACACACCTTGACTTCATCTGTTCCCCGTTTATTTTCCACCGGATCTCCACGGGCACTTTTTTCTCCTCTTTCATCTTTTCCTCTACTCAGAAAAATGCTCATAAAAGAACAACTGTGATATTGCTTCTATTTGTCTTCTTGAAGGAAACTGGATTACCCTGACCCCGTCTTGTAGATTTCCAGCCCGGTCGATTCTTCTTAGGCCTGTGTTTGTCTACGTTCGCCTTTTAACATTTGGGCCAGGGAAGGGACAGGATCCTTAAAACACGATACCTATTTCCACATCTGAGGAAATGTAAATAGGTTGTTGTAGATTTTGTTAATATCATTTTTGTACCAATTCCTTACCCAGGCAATTCGCTACAACCTTGGAACTCAGCATGTTTCTGGGTATCGTGTCGTATCTGAAGACTCCAAACCCAATTCTGCATGTGGCTAAATTACAAACTCAGAGGAGCAGCTTCACAATATGAGAATTTTCTGGGTGATGATTTAGTCAACATGTAAGTGCTAAGCTCTGATTGGAATACGAAGAGCCCCCTCAAAAATTTACTTTTCAGAATGAATGAGTCAAAGCGTTATAACTTGCCGTGTGCTGGACACAAAACCAAAAAGCCTGATTCAACAGAGAAAGTGACTGAGGTGCATGTGCAGGTTTGTCATGTAAGTAAAGAGTAAAGCAGGGACATGGATGCAGCTGGAAACCATCATTCTTAGCAAACTATCACAAGAACACAAAACCAAACACCGCATGTTCTCACTCATAGGTGGGAACTGAACAATGAGATCACTTGGACTCGGGAAGGGGAACATCATACACCGGGGCCTATCATGGGGAGGGGGGAGGGGGGAGGGACTGCATTGGGAGTTATACCTGATGTAAATGACGAGTTGATGGGTGCTGACGAGTTGATAGGTGCAGCACAGCAACATGACACAAGTATACATATGTAACAAACCTGCACGTTATGCACATGTACCCTAGAACTTAAAGTATAATAATAATAAAAAATAAATAAATAAATAAATAACAAAAAAAAAGAGTAAAGTCGTGTCATGAGGGCTTGTTGTTCAGATTATTTTATCACTCAGGCATTAAGCCTCGTACCCATTAGCTATTTTCCCCATCGTCTCCCTCCCATACTCCGCCCTCTGGTAGGCTTCAGTGTGTGTTGTTCCCCTCTATGTGTCCTGTGTTCTCATCATATAGCTCCCACTTATAAGTGAGGACATGCATTCCTTGAGAGAATGTTACACTACTGTTGGGATATTTTTCCAAGTGTGCCTTTTTTTAATCATCCGGAAGGTGTCAACCAAAAACCTCCTGGTAATAACCAGGACTCCTATTCCTGCCTGAGTGGCTTTCCTGTGACTGGACTGAAACGTCCTGCAGCTGTGGTTGAATGAGGGTGACGGCGAAGTTTGCATGGCACACACATCATGACTGCTGCCTGACTCACAGACACCACACAGCGCAGCCTTGTTTCAGAGATGCCAAATGTGGGGAAAATGCATCTTAAAAGTCACAGAAATAAATGTAGTTTATTAATAAATATGATAATGAATAAATGATTAATTATTTGAATCATTTATATTTTATGTCAATTTAAAAAATCACTGAAATAAATGTAGTTTGATCAGTATTTGTTTCAGAAATATTTCTGCAGCTTTTTTGTTTGTTTCTGCTTATAGGTTTTGGCCTCTTTTTTCTTCTTTATGTTTTTCTTTTATCCCCCTGTTGTTTGTATAAAAAGATAATTCATCCCATCTTAAAGCTAGGGACATTTTTTTTTTCAAATGGCGAAAGTTTAATAATATAAAATTACATCTTCTTTGTGGCTATAATCACGTTATTTAATTCTTCAGGGAATGATATTTTCATATGCCTAATATTTTAAATGTTTTTAACTGATTTTCAGTTTCCCAAGGAAGATAACCTCCTTTCCAGAGAGGTTCCTTTGTGATTTTGGAACAGAAAGTCAATAGTTGAAGCCTCGACATTATAAGAGGCATGGTAGGTTTTCTGTTGAAAGGTACTGGAGGCAAATGCAGTGTACACTGCATTTTTCATTTTACAAATGGGTAGCAAGAGATGCTGTGTAAAACTGATGGGTACATTACTTAAGGTTCTTCCATTTGCTATAGCAAATAAACCCTGCAATCTCAATCTTTTAAGAAAATAGTAGTTTCTTTCTGAATTGCTCAAAATAAAATTTATTTTATTACAATAAAATATATCAGTTATTTGGCAGATGGACTTCAGAATGCTGAATCAAGAACCCAGGTCCCTCCACCTTGAACATCCATCATCTCTGAAGATTCAAGAATAGTTTAATTCCAACTTTAGAATGGGAGAGAGCCAGAGAGTTCTCAGAAGGTGTCCCCGGATGTTTCCAAGGCCAGGCCTGAGCCTGGCACATACTTCTGCCATGTTCCAGTAGCTAGAATGTAGTCACATAGCAAAGGAGGCCAAGAAATGTGGAACAGCTGAAGGGCAGTCAAAAAAAGAAAACCAGTTTGGTAAATAATGAACAAGTTTCTTCCAAAATGGATTAAAAAACAGTGTTTTAAATTCATTATTGAAGTGATAATGTCAACTTGAAAAGGTAATACAGGAAAAATTGGTAAGAAAAGGAGAAAAGAACAATTGATTGTGGAAGTTAGTGGAACTCTTTGTCTTACAGCTGAGAGGTGATGGATTATGTTTGAACTGGGGAAATAAGGAAGTGGATCTGTGTTCCTGCTTCCCGGGTGGACAGACCTGTCCACCACAGAACTCGCATTGACACCGGCCAAAGTGCTTTTCTCTGAGAACTTGGAGAGAGGATAGGGGTCATGTTGGATTTGGTGATGATAGTGATGGTGGTGATGAGGAATAATTTATATTTTTACTGTGAATTTTCAGTAATATTTTGAATTTTTATTTTAATGTGCATGGATAACTTTAATAATTACATAATGAATCACAGTAAAAGTGGTAAAATACAAGCTGAAAATTACATCCAAGGACAGAGATCCAGTTACATAATAAGCAACTATAGACATGGAATAAGAATACTTTTTCATAACTTGTATTATTACATTAGCAAATGTTCATATTTTTAAGAGGAAATGCAGAGTAGAAAACTATACATAAGTATAATCTCTTTTACATAAATACTACGCATAGAAAAGACTAGAAGGGAAACACAGGTGGTGTTTTAGTATATTTATTTATGATAAATTATATCATAGTCTTTGTTTTTGCTTATATTTTATCTTTGTTGTCATCTATATTTACAATGAGTTGTATTAATGTCCATACTTTTGTGTCTAAAAAATTGAAATTCATTGTCAAAAAATAAGCCATGACAGAAAGCACAATAACTTAATAGTGAAGTAGAGTTCAGGGTGCTTGGAGCCGTAGCTGGCTTTGTCTAATGATGAGATAATCATTAGGATTAGAACTCAAGAACCCTAGGTTTCCATCCCAGATAAGTTGCTAAATAAATGTGTGACCCTATGTAGGTCACTTTATCAGCACCTCAGTTTTTCACTTGCTGAGTGATGTTTGCATTTTCATTTCCTATAACCCTAGTATTTTAATGCAGCCACGACCCTGGTGCTGCCTGTTGAAATGGAGCAGATTAAAGACCACAAGGCCTATGGCAGGAAAGATGCTTCTTTTTCCACCTCCAGTGACAGGCTCTGAGATGAAGAAAGTCCTTCTAATTCAGCCAAATTCTGCTGCTGGTGGCTTTTCTCCGTTGGCCACATTTATACAGCTGCGGACCTGTAACACACGCCTCTCCAGGGGAGCCCTTCAGGTCTTCTCTAGCTAAATATTCCCGACTCTCCCTCTCCTTGTGGCTCACTGGTTTGCCATTTCCTCATCATCAGGTTGGCTTATGCCCAAGTTAGCACCCTTATATATTCTGTATCATTTGACCCCCAAACTCCATTTTTTCCTCTCAGTTATTTCTCTAGGTGAGCTGCTTGCAGTGAAAAATAGGAAGAGGGAGTGGGGAATCTTTTTTTTTTTTTTTTTTTTGAGATGGAGTCTCACACTGTCCCCCGGGCTGGAGTGCAGTGGTGCCATCTTTTGTGGCACAATTCTCCTGCTTCAGCCTCCCGAGTACCTGGGACTACAGGTGCGCACCACCACGCCCGGCTAATTTTTTGTATTTTTAGTAGAGACTGGGTTTCACTATGTTAGCCAGACTAGTCTCAAACTCCTGACCTCAGGTGATCTGCCCGCCTCGGCCTCCCACAGTGCTGGGATTACAGGCATGAGCCACCACGCCAGATCAATCATTTTGTTTTAAATAAGTTTCAGAGAGAATATAGTGCTCCTTCCCCAAACAGAGTAACCTTCAATTCTCCATTTTCTTGTAAAAGCAGGTGGCATTTCTTGCGTACTGTACAGATGGCATGATTATTAAACAGCTAATAATTAGAAAGCATTCCAGAAATAAAATCAGCATATCAATACCCAGTATGATGGGTGTGATTAAACTACCAGCTGTGGTGGACAAAAAATAATATTTTTCAATAGTTTATATGCATTTAGCTGATCTAACAAAACATACATTTGTAAGATTCCAGTCAGAAATATTTCCAGGTAGTAAAATATAAATTATAGTGTTCCCTTATGGATTGCATACTTTCTTCCCTCTTTACATTTCAAAGAAATTACCTTCTATGTATCGCTTAAATACTATCAGGCTTCTGAGGTGCTTACGACAATTTGAACAGTACCGAGTTAAAATACATCTTTAACGTGGTATTTTTTTCTAGTCTCTAGGAAAGCTTCACTCAAGTGCATTTTCAAAGGTTTTGAAAATGAAATATTCTGAGGGCCTTGTGCATTGCTGCTGAATTTAATAGTCCTTAGCAATCACACTGAAATCCATTCCCTTTGCCCTCAGCTTCCCTTCCTAATTCTATCACGTAACTGCCTTCTTCAACAGCCTTCTTACCACCTTAGCAAAAATGACAACTTGGATTTCAGTGAAAATGTATGGATTTAATTTGCAAGCTCTCTGGTCTTGGCTTTGTTCTCTGTGAGTCTTGACGGAGGGGAGAAGCTACACCGGAGGCCAAAAGAAGCCTTGCCCAAGCTCACCTGATCTCCTTCTCTTCCAGAAGCCCCCCCAGGTTCCAGCCCACTCTCACCTTCCATAGGGGGCTTCTTGCCTCCTGGCTTCTGCCCAGTTCAGCCAGTGGGAGTCGGGGGTGTGAGTTCTAAGGGGAGGGATGAAGAGTCAGGGTCGCAGGTGGGTCCGGCCTGCTGTCCTCTACCTCAGGTTCCCACAGATAGCCCTGTCCTAAAGCTACAGGATGGCTGAAGGACAACACAGTTCCCCAGTCCCCAGCAGCCGCATGTTTAATTTCCACTCTTATAGTTTTGCCTTTTCCAGAATATCATGAAAGTGGAATCATGAAGGATATACTCACCGAGGGCCAGGGGAGAGGACTCATGGCTGCGGGGTGTGAGGGGTTGTCTGGGAGCGCTGGGAATGTTCCGTGTCCTGATTGTGGTACCCGTTACGTGACTGTTTACAGTCATTGAATCTGTGTGCTGAAAAGGGTGAATTTTATTGCATGTAAATTATATTTGAAAAAGCCAACTAAAGAGTGAGAAATAACTTAATTATGTCTGTTTTCACTGCAGTCAATTCCCTCGTGACAATAGGGGGAGTTTCAGAAGATGCTTTGATATCATAACTCTGTTGTACATTGTGCATTTTCATAAGTCATTAATATTTATAGGCCAGATAACTTCATCCCTCTTGATTTTGATTATGCAAGGAGATGCTAAACAAAATGTGTTTCAGGAAAAACTCACACCTCCACAGCTTTCCATACCATTGGCCAATCTCTGGGTGGTCCTTCCTTTTCAAGTTTCTACCCTATCACATCAGAAATAGGTATTGGGGCTGGGTGTGGTGGCTCACACCCATAATCCCAGCACTTTGGGAGGCAGAGGCAGGTGGATCACTTGAAGTCAGGAGTTCGAGACCAGTCTGCCCAACATGGTGAAACCCTGTCTCTACTAAAAATACAAAAATTCGCCGGTGAGGTGATGTGAGCTGTAATCCTAGCTACTGGGGAGGCTAAAGCAGAAGAATCACTTGAACCCGGGAGGCAGAGGTTGCAGTGAGCCAAGATCACACCACGGCATTCCAGCCTGGGCAACGGAGCAAGACTCTGTCTCAAAAATAAAATAAAAAATGCTGGGCACAGTGGCTCACACCTATAATCCCAGCACTTTGGGAGGCCGAGGCGGGTGCATCACCTGAGGTCAGGAGTTTGATACCAGCATGGCCAACATGAGGAAACCCCGCCTCTTACTAAAAATATAAAAATTAACCAGGCAGGGTGGGCGCCTTTAGTCCCAGCTACTCTGGAGGCTGAGGTAGGAGAATCGCTTGAACCCAGGAGGTGGAGGTTGCAGTGAGCCAAGATCACGCCATTGCACTCCAGCCCGGGTAACAAGAGCAGAACTCCATCTCAAAAAAAAAAAAAAAAAAAAAAAGAAAAAGAAAAAAGATAAAGGTATTGGAATTTATGTCCTCCTTGGTGACTGGGAAGCTTTTGAGACCAGATTTGTATTCATGAAGATTTCTCTTAAGTCGGCTGAGTATTTCTTTGACAATACAATTCCTCAAACATTTAACAGATTTATGATTTGTTTGTTTTCCCTCAATTCTAAGGACTAGTATCTACACCCAAAGTTTGACTTCACCTTCTCCAGTGTGCCTGAATTCAGCACCTCTTTGCTTTCTCTCAGTCCACAGCAACTGGCCAGAGATGACTTAGAGCAGTAAGAGGGGAGGCAGTGCTCTCGTCATAGCTGTGACCTCAGTCACGCTACTCAGCCAAGTAGCTTCATTAGGCTTTCCTGTGGGAAGTGTTGTGATACCCCATCTGTTTCTGTTTGGGTTCAAGAAGCAGATGGGTTTTCTAAACCTCAAGGTCCCAAATTTCTTGATACTCCTATCTTCTTTTCATTTTCTTTGCGTATGTCTCTTTCCTGTGCTTGTCTATGTCTTCTATTAATTTACACTATTTTGTAATGAAAACTGGTCCTGCTTTCTCATCTTGGAGAGACCCCCTTTGAGGAGTACCACTTATGAATCCCCTCCAAAGACTCTACTGTAGGTAGACGTACTGCTTGCTCCTTCCTTTCCTATTCCCAATCCCCTTTGAAGTCTCCTCTGACTTCCCCAGAGATTCTCAGGCTGCTATGGAGGCACAGCTGATGAAATTATTCATATAGAATTGGTACACAGACATATCATAGTTGATGACAGTCAGTTATCCTCCCTCCATTTTACCAGACAGTGCCCCTTAGGGACCTCCACATGGCATCTTGCCCATTTTTCTTTCTTTTCTTTTATCTTTTTGTTTGTTTGTTTTTTAAGACATCTCACTCTGTTGCCCAGGCTGAAGTGCAGTGGCATGATCTTGGCTCACTGCACCCTCTGCCTCCCAGGTTCAAGTGATTCTCCTGCCTCAGCCTCCTGAGTAGCAGGGATTACAAGTGCACACCACCATGCCTGGCTAATTTTTTGTATGTTTAGTAGAAACGGGGTTTTGCCATGTTGCCCAGGCTGGTCTGAAACTCCTGAGCTCAGGCAATCCTCCCGCTTCAGCCTCCCAAAGTGCTGGGGTTACAGGCATGAGCTACCACTCCTGGCCTTTTGCTCATTTTTCTGCCTTCCGTGTCTAACTTACTGTCAATTTCATAGCAGCCACCCAGTAAGTATTGGCCAAATAAAATTGTCTTCATTTAAAAAAGAAAAATAAACCTTGATAATATGTATAAATTGTTAAGCATGCTTGCCTGGTACCGTAAAATAATACAAAATAGCCCTGCACAGTCTTTTGATGGAGATGTCTTCATATAAAGGCAGCGAAGAGAAGACAGCACATTGGCTGCATGATGACCCGTTGGAAAGTGCTTAATACCACTGGGAACCTGAACTGCCAGGGCCATCATCAATGAGGAACAAAGCTTCAGAGAGTGTGTGGGATTGCAGTAGATGGGGAATTGGATGTAGAGTATTTCAAGCTAAAGGAAAAACGGATAAAAGTCAGCTTTAGGAATGGGCCTCATATGTTGGGGAAGAACAAGGCAACCTGCCCAACCAAAGTGAACACACGTTTGGGATAGAATTTAGGTTGCCTGAATTGCTTTGGATTTTTCTAGATATAGAAAACTAGGCTATCTTTTTTGTCCTTCTGCATAATCTCCCAACCCTAGCCGTCATCGTGTCCATTGAAGCATGGTCTCTCTGTGTCCTTGGGCTGCTTTTATTTGCTCCCTTTGGTCTCTGACATTTTAAAAGAGTTGCAATTTCCTGTTGCTTGCTTGCATACGTATTCTGAAAAACTGTATTTATGTTAATAATTAGATAGACAAGATTTCTGCTAATATACCCCACCTGCTAGGAAATTAATTTGGATTCTACATTTGTCTACAAAGGGTCTTAAGTATTATCACCCTGATTAAAAACTTCTGTGTCTCTAAGTTACATATAGAAACATCAATTTGGTTTCCATATGCCACTTGTTATTGGGGGAAAAAATAGATTAAGAATCCCAATACATTAATAATAGCCATGAAATTTAGCTCTCTGCTTTTTGCTTAAAAATTATATTCAGCATACGTGTGTGTGTATATATATATGCACATACACATATATATATGCATACATATACTAACAAAAAAATGAATTTTGGCATATAGATAGGTGTAAAAGTGAAAATGTAACTCATTTATTCAAATGTGTAAGCTAAATGTATTTGGAAAAATAAATAGAAACTGAAAATCATTAAAATTAACTTTTATGACATTTTCTGGGAAATTTATGACTACCAAGTGTTGAAGACCATGTTTGAAAAGAAAAAAAAATTAGGCATGAATAAAAAAGTTAAGTCATTAAATGATAAAATATTCTAAAGAAATTTTCAAGATAAGGTGACAGAATACAAGTGTGGTAACTGTCTTAACTTTTAGAAGAAAATATAACACTGAAGTGTAAGTTATGCCAAGCTACAATTTTAAGAGTTTTCAGAAGAATATATAACAGTGTATAAAAATATCCAAGTAGCAGAAAGAAACACAGACAACAAAGTGAATTTAAAATTTATGTCATACATTGTACTTGTGCTTCTGGTTGCTGGAGTAGGCATCCTTGTCTGCATTCCTCCCACTAAGTGCAGCTAAAGCCACTGGGCATTACATGTAAAACAAATGTAAGACGGCTCGGAAAGGAGGGAAGAAGGCAGACCAGCTGGGGAGCTCGTGACCAGAGGAAGAAACCAGGAGTAAATTCCTGGGTTTTCTTTTTGCCTTATATCTCCAGACTAGGTAGTTGAGAGGCTGACACAAAACCCCACTACGTGCAAACAAACATGCCCCAAGAAATGCTCATCTCTTGCCAAAGACCAAGGAATGGGCAGCCTGAGACAGCGGCCACTCTAGTCCAAAAAGGACCACATAGGACAGACACCATGGTCCACTTCTGCTGCCACAAGGAGAAGCCAACTGGAAAGCTTTGCCAGGCTGCAGTGTGGCCCCAAACTCCCACCAGGATGGCATCAGAGGAGGCCGAGTGAGAAACTTCCCACTTCTACCCACACAGTCAGGGGCTCCCCTCCCTGTGGTGTCAATGCAGGCCCTGTGGAAAGCTGGACTTTTACCTGCACCCCGTGTCACAGCGTGCCCCCTTACCCTCCACCAGCGGTTGTCCAAGAAGCCTAGTAGAGTCGGGATGGTCACCGATGCTCAGAGATAATGAGGCCCCTGCCCTAGAGTGCCAGCGGGACTCCACGTGGAGCGGTGATGAGCTTCTTTACCCCTGGCCATGGTGTTTTGATGTGGTTAGTGGAGGGTCTGAATCCCACATCACCCCACAGCAGCAAGGAGCCCTTCCTCCAGTGTCCACCAAGACCAGGTGCAAAACCTCAATTGTCCCTCCCCACTGGCAGTGTCATGAGGCGCCCACTTCCTCTGCCAGTGCAGTGTCCAAGAGGGCCTGCAAAATAGGACATTTAAGTAATATATTGAGTACCTGGGGATAGGGCAGTGGAGGGAGACGGTGTGACTGTGGCGTAGCAGGAGAGAGCTTGTGGTGGGGACACAGTTCCATGTCTTGATTGTGGTGGCTGTTAATGGAATCTACACATGGGATTAATGACCCAAAATGATACATGCACACATATATCATTGGCCGAAGCTGAGGGAAGGGTGGGTACATGGGACCGCTTTGTACTATGACTGCAATTCCCTGTGAATCTATCCTTGTTTTACCAAGAAAATCTTTTTGAAAAGTATATGCCATGTATCAGAGAGGGCATAGTATGATTATTAACAATAAATGTGATTAGGATAAAACCTTGAATTAGGAAAGAACTTATATCTGGTTAAAGAGTATATTCATGTGCAAAAGATGGAAATACGTATGCAAACATGTTTGTGCATGGGGAATTTTTGGGATGGATACACAGACTCTGGATAGCGGCCTGATAATTGAGAAGAAGCTAGGAATTTGCATTTTATTTCTGCCTTTCTATACTATTTGCCAATTTTACCATGGGAATTAATCACTTTTATAATTGAAATGCGCTACCTGAAGGCTGTAAAGAAAAACGATCTTGAGAACATAATATTTTCAAAATCTGCTTATAAATAATATTAAAACCAAATTGAATTAAACCACAGAAGTCTGGATGGGGAAATCATTTGAATGCAAGGTACACAGAACATTTGAATATATTTATTCCAAAATGGACAGTTTTTTGGGTTTCTGTCCAATCATGCCCAGTGTGTGGTACAGTCACACAGATACATCATGCTTGTGCATTTATCATGCATCTGCATAGCTAGTTAAGCACAAAGTCAGGCCCAGGAGCCAGAGTAGAAACAATATTTTGCAATATGAGAGGCAAGAATCTTCAAGCGAATTATGATAAAGAAAACCTCAAAGTCTTCCCTGGGGCCATGTTCTGGCTTTCCAGGTCTGTGTAATTGCTTGTCCTCCTCCTTTTTTTTTTTTTTTTTTTTGAGACAGAGACTCGCTCTGTCCCCCAGGCTGGAATGCAGTGGCATGATCTCGGGGCTCACCGCAACCTCCACTTCCCAGGTTCAAGCAATTCTCCTGCTTCAGCCTCTGAGTAACTAGGATTACAGGCACATGTCACCAGGCCCAGCTAATTTTTGTATTTTTAGTAGAGATGGGGTTTCACCATGTTGTTCAGGCTGGTCTCCAACTCCTGACCTCGTGATCAGCCCACCTCCGCCTCCCAAAGTGCTGGAATTACAGGTGTGAGCCACCGCGCCCGGCCTGTCCTCCTCCTTTTTGTCTCTCTCTTTCCCTGATATTCGGCACTTTAAGTTTTCTGTCCTCGTTCATTCTACTGTGCCTTCATTCCACAAATCATTTGTTGAGCAATTTCCTATGTGACGGGCAGCCTTCTGGGCACTGAGAATACAGCTGTGAAGAAAGGAATGTCACTTCTGGAACACAGAGTGCATACCAGCTTTGGGTGGACCTCTGATGGCCACTTTTCATTTTACCACGCCTCGGTCTCCTAGACAGCAGTGTGGTGTCCAGCAGGGAGCCGGAACTGGGCAGCTCAGATTGTTGTCAGATTGACTGATTGTTTCAGGTACTCTCTACCTGCAGCCTTAGGCATAGACAGCGGCCACCCCTTCTTATAACTGCAAGGAGCTCGTGCCCCTCATCCACTGTCACTAAATGCTACTCTGTGATTCTGTGTGCCTTGCCATCAGACAGCTGCAAGAAGGGAAGCTGAGATTTCATCAGAGAAGGTAATTGGGGCATGGAATTGTATTTTGAAACTTGTGCTCCATTTTATTATATGTTTATAGGAGACCGAAACAGAACAAGGGAAAACAAATTTGGGCTCAACAATAATGTACTTGTCTCCTGGTTGCAGCTTTAATCATGTATTAAATTGTATAAATCTTTTTCAATTAGATTAATTTAACTCACTATCAATGGCAGTGGATTGATGTCAGAACATTTTCAGTTTTCATTGTTAGCCAAAAACCCTCAGCGAAGTAAATAACTGACGAAGAAATATGTAACTCTTCTCTGAGATGAGCTTGGAAGGGTTTCAAAGCTTTGGTCATTGGATTTTCATTTTTTTACCATAGCAAAACCTGCTGAAAGAGCACCTCATGCTCAATCATTCCTTCTTCCAGTCTTTGTGCACATTTAAAAAATGAAACAGTGATTGGCATGGCCTAACACTGGTCTTTGATTAATGGTCTTAAGAACTTTGCAAGCTTTCTGAACTTTCCAAGAGCAATTTGACCTATTAAGACAGCTTTTGGTAGATGATTTGCCTTGGCAACTGAGGCCACAAAGAAATCAACAGAGATGAAGAATAAGAAGTGTCTGAGCATGGACAGGAGCTCTCTTTTCTCTCCCTGTTGATTTCGAATTGGCCACCGTTTAATTATTCTTGTGTTCATGCTTGGTAACAGTGGCTGTGGGGGTGGGGAGTGTGCCATGTTACACAGGGTCCATCATGAGTAGAATTTTATCTCATACTGAATTTAATATTCTTATGACTTAAGAAACAGAATCACACCAGGAAATAACAATAGCTTAAAATATGTTTCACATATTTTGGCTAAAGAGCTTAGGCAAGAGGGAAAACACGTCATTCTATTAAATACTGACTGCTTCCCTTCCAATGAAATAACAGATTGATGAGCATTTCCTAAGCAAGCTGTTCTGCGTTTATTTGATTCACTTAGTGTCCATACATATAACTGATTTAAACTTCACATTCTTTCTACACTTATACAGATCACATCAGGGAAAAGGAAGATTTTCATGGAATAAATTAACTTACACTAAAAACAATCTGAGCACAGAAACATTAGCAGAATGAATATTTATGAATTTGCAATTAATTTTACCAATTTTATTGTGTATTACCCACTATGTAATCTGTGACTAATTTAATGTACTCATTTATTTAACAGATGTATACAGAGGACCAACAATGGGCCCACCAGCACTGTGTAAGTGCCAAAATTACAACATTAACGGTGGCAAACAGACTCCCTATTTTCATAGAATTAATATTCTAGGGGAGGAGCTAACATTTCCAAAGGCAACTCCACATTTTGTATGACCTATAAAGGAGAGGCAAGATGGTGTTGCCTGCATGTAGCTGAGTGAAAGGCAGCCAGCAAAGACCTCTCGGAGGAAGGAACATGGACACCTGACTGGAAGTCCAAGTGGGTGAAGAAACTAAACTATGAAGAGGGACACAGAGGAGGTCAGTGAGGCTAGAGCAGGGCGTGGCAAACATTTTCTATAAAGGGACACAGAGTCCATGATTTTGGATTTATGGCCCAGACAGCCTGTGTCACAATGACCCCCTTTTCTTTGGCAAGTCAAAAGCAGCCACAGCAATATGTGAACTATGATGCCAATAAAATGTATAGATGGACACTGACATTTAATAATTTTGTGTCACAAAATAGTGTTTTTTAAAAATTTTGTTATACCCGTTGAAAAGCATAAATACCATTCTTAGATCACAGGCTGTAAAATGCAGGCAGTGGGCTGGGTTTGCAGTGGCGATTGTTTGCAGACCCCGGGCCAAAGAAAGACCAGAGAGGGAAGAAGATGAGGGGGCTGAGGTGGGCCCTAGGTCACTGTAGACCTTAGAGACTATTATTTTGTTCTAAGAGAATTGCAAGCCATGGAGGGAATTTAAGCAGAGGAGAAGGGGTCTGATTCATGATTTCATAAAGTTCCCTCTGGTTGCTGTCATGAGTGCATCATAATAGGCAAGTGTGGAAGCAGAAATGCTGTTTAGGAGGCTATTTTAAGAGGCTATAGGTGACAGGTGCAGGGTGGTGGGGGTTTCAACCAAGGTGAGAGAAGTAATGGGGTATGTGAGTGTATGAACATATCATATTATATCTGTTCTTCCTCCGCAGCCTCCAGCCTGGCTCTGTAAATAACCAAAACTTACGGATGTACCAATAAAAACTAGCCTACTTTAGATCCCAGCTTAATTCTATTACCAACCACACACATGTTTAATCTCCTTTTCTCACTTTAAACGAAAGCAAGGACAAATCCTCTGTTCTCTGCTGGTAAAAGGGATATGTCAAAATCTCCAGCCATGAGGGGGCTCCTGTCATCATGCCTTATGTGTTCATAACGACATCAATTGATGCCTCCTTCTGTACACTGGTTTCCGTTGGATGCTTCTAGAAAATACTGTTTTGCTGTTGAACTGAGTCTGATGCCACAGATGTTTGCATTTTATTTAAAAAAAATTCTCATATAGTTCATGGATATCCACCACTTTTCAGAAGTTGCTTTTGTAGGGCTAGTGGCATGTTCTTCCCCAGGCAGTTTGCCTGATCCCAAGGACTTACATACATCATTTGCCATCAGTGGAAGTTTGAATAGGATCCAGGGATATATCAATAAGTCAAGAATGCATGACCCAGAGTGACATATGATACTGGAATGATGGTATACCATGAAAATATATGGCATAAGGTAGTTAGAGGTTTTGATGTCCTATGTTTAGCTGTGATGTTTTTCTATAAGCACATGATTGTTATTCCAAAGATAATATGTACTTCCAAGCGTAAGTGACTTTATTTCAAACTATAGTCTCTTTGAATAATTTTTATTCTTCCATTTCCAAGAGTCACATCATGTTGGGGCAATAGAGATAGTGCACTGCAGAATTGTTAGAATCCCAAATGCCTCCCCTTGCACTCATGGAGGCTCAGATGTGGGGTGATATTAGAAGGATATATTTGCTGGTTTTTCAACGTGACACAGCTAGGGAGCATTTCATTTTCCTTGGCCGTGTATGGAAAACTTAGCACTCGTCTTCAACATTTGGCTAGAGATTTGGGCTACATGGTATTTCTGGCTGAGGCCTGGAGGTTTTCATGGTCATGTGAAAATGTTGATGGAATGACTTCCTAAAGTATTCCTCTCTTGCCTGTGCTTCAGTGGAAATGCATCTACACTGCAAAGGGGATTTTCCAGAGTTGTGGATGGAACTAATCTCCTAAATAGATCCCCATCTCTAGTCCTTCATCACCCAACTCCACTCATGTCATATGCAATCTAAAACGTAATCCTCTTTTTGTATAGGCATAAGCACGCTTTACAAACTCTCAAGATTTAAACTGAAATGGAAACAATAAAAAGAGAGAAGCCGGCTGAGTGCGGTGGCTCACGCCTGTAATCCCAGCACTTTGGGAGGCCGAGGTGGGTGGATCACTTGAGGTCAGGAGTTCGAGACCAGCCTGGTCAACATGGCAAAACCCCGTCTCTACTAAAAACACAAAAATTAGCCAGCATGGTGGTGTGCCTGTAATTCCAGCTACTCGGGAGCCTGAGGCAAGTGGATTGCTTGAACCCAGGAGGTGGAGGTTGCAGTGAGCTGAAATTGTGTCACTGCACTCCAGCCTGGGCAACAGAGCAAGACTCTGTCTCCAGAAAAAAAAAAAGTGGGGGGTGTATAGGGAGAAGTCAAACTCACCTATCTGGCTTTGGAATCTCTCTACACTACATAGTTGGTGTGCACTCTTGTCTTGCTGTACAACATAGTCCTAAGTAACTCTATTATGGGACTGAAAAACCTTGGCTCATGCGTTTCCTACCAGTGAGACCAAGGACAATGCATTCTACTTTCATCTCTGCAGCCTTTAAGACACAGCTAACCGTCTTCAGCATAAGGACTTGCATGCCTCACATTGTCTTAAAATATCTGTTGTACTTTCGCCTTGTACTTTAAACTCCCAACTTGTTGGTTAATAGTGTGAGTACGGGCCGGGTGCGGTGGCTCATGCCTGTAATCCCAGTACTTTGGGAGGCCAAGACGGGTGGATCACCTTAGGTCAGGGGTTCAAGACCCGTGTGGACAACATGGTGAAACCCAGTTTCTACTAAAAAAATAAAACTTAGCTGGGTGTGGCAGTGTGTGCCTGTTGTCTCAGCTACTCTGGAGGCTGAGGCAGGAGAATGACTTGAACCCAGGAGGCAGAGGTTGCAGTGAGCTGAGATCGCACCACTGAACTCCAGCCTGGGTGACTCAATCTAAAAAAAAAAAAAAAAAAAAAAAGTAAGTACATCCATCTCCTCCTAGGAAAGATTAAAATATATTGAGGAATATAATGGTAAATTTATTTATTTCTATGCTAATACTGTCAGCCATGGTACAGATCTGGAGCAATGTGCTTAACCCTTCTGGGGCTCAGTTTTCTGAGTCAAAATTTCCTAAGTCTCAGTTCATTTATATGTAAAATGAGGATAAGAACCTCCACTTTACTTGCTTCTTCTAAAGGTTAAATTGTACAATAAAATGAAGAGCCCAGCAGCATGTGTCGCATAAGGGATTAGCATGGTTACGTATCACCTTTTGGTTTACATAGAATTTCACAAATATTATCTCATTTGATTCTTGAAACAATGAGATGGCCAGAACCTGTAGTTTTGCATCATTTTTTAGTAGAGTAAACTGAAGTTAGGAAGGCCTGTTAGCAAGCTGCATTTGCTGGAACTGCCTGTTATATAATTATCGAATAAATAAACAATTTGGGGCAAGGAGAATGTGTCTTTTCATATAGAGAAACAACGTGGCAAACAAATGTTAATCCAGTTAAGTAGCTACGTTTTAATGCTAAATGATTATTCAGGTAACTAAAGCTGGAGCATTTGTATTTTCATTCCACAATAACTATTAGCAAATACTCTGTATACTATCTCAGCAACCCAATGCAGTGCAAGGCTCCTCTTGGGGAATGCTAGTATTAAGAGAGAAGTAAGCAAAATTGACAAGGAAGAACTTGTTTCTCTTGGCTAAAGGAACATGGAGGTGCCCCATCATTCTTGTTATGTATGCAGAAAACAGATTGTAAATAGGTGTGATGTTAATGAATCCAGAGGGGAACTAATGGAAGAAAACTGAATTTATTTCTGTCTAACATATTGTTTCTTGTCAGTTTCCTTCCTTTGTCATATAATTTTTAACAAAATGCCTGACAAGTAATTTAGTGACAGGTGTGATTAATGCTGATGTGGCTTTTAGGTAGCGGTGAACAGTTAGAGGAAGCATTGTTGTAAAAATAAAAGCCGTCTTCCTGGTGTCTTTCAAATACCTAGAAAACGAAAAGACTAAGTTTGCCCTCTACTGGAATTCAGAATTACACCACTGGCGGTTTTATGAATGTATGGAAAAAAAGGATCTATATATTTTTCCTTTCCATGTTAAAAATTCAAGCCTCCTTTTATTACCTTGGTTAATCCACTTTCGTATTAGTTCTATACATAGATCAGATTCTGTGGACCAAATACTCTCAAGATAGAATTTCTGTTCCCATGGAAGACGGCTGTGAGAGCAGGTGATCAGATGCCCTACACAAGGATTACAGCAGGAGTTTTGGCTCTCCTCATTTTGCAAAATATGAATAATCACCTACCACACAGTCTGGGGTTTTAGTAGTTTTTGACTGGTGTTAGGAACTTAAAATAACCCCCAAGAATAAAATTGTGCCAGAACCTAGAACATCATCCAACAATTGGTTTTGAGGACAGACCTAAGGGCAGCCAAAAGGGAAAAGTGGTGTTAGGGAGGCAGAAAGCTGCTCACTGGCCTTTTATAAAAACTGCACTCCCAGTTCACTGGCTCTGAGCATGCCTGGTACAACAGTCTAAGGGGTGGACTTATTATGGCAGCTGCCCTGGGACCAGTGCCAGTAGAGACCCGGAGACTCTAGGAAAGATAAAGGTCAAAAGATGGATCACAAGACCCGTCAGCTGGAAGTAAAGTTGGTTTAGGCAAAGCAAAGTGCAGCCCTAATTTGTCCTCTCCTTCTGGCTAAACATCACTTAGACTTTGTCTTCCTTATCTGATCTGCAAACACCACCAGTCAATGCCTGTATTTTGTTGTAACATGAACATTTATATTTGCACACTCAATGGTGCACAGATTTCAGAAACCGGAAAACAGGAAGTTTGCCACGCTGGAGGCCAATGCACATCAACAAATCAAACTCTCGTGTGCCTCTTCCTGGCTCATATCTTTTTCAGAATGTTTTGCATTTGCCCAAAGGTTCAGAAAGAAAATAGATGCAATATTATCTATCAAAGCTAGAGTAAGCATTTGGAACGTGGGGTGGGGGTATAGGGGGAAGAAGAGTACATCCCAGACCCATATTTCACTCTGATATTTAGACTTTAGTATCTAATATAGCAGTTTGCTGTAATTTTAAAACAGCCAGGGAAAAGTGAGTTCGAGACTTACCTATGCCTCCATAGAGGACATTATATAATTTATCTTTGCTGGTCCTCTAGAATAGTAGAAACTGGCTCCTTCTATCTAGATCAAGGTGTTTTATTGTAGAAAGAGAATAATGCCATTTTTTCTCAGTTTGTAGAAACATAGTAGATTAAATTTTATACATGTTTGAGCTTTCTCAGTATTTTTCATAAACGTAGGTAGCCTGCCAGTACTCATCCCTACCAGAATGAAGCATCTTCCAGTCTCTGATGAGGCATGATGTATTTTGATGTAAATATTTTAAGTTTAATATATCATAGCGTTTCATGCCATGATGTATTAAACCAGGTCATGAATTCCAGGGCTCTGTCCCATGAACAATACTAGACTCACTCTGACTTCCAGTTAAAATTACTCCCCAGTTTCAGATAAATTGTGAAAATAAAAGATACTTGGATTACCCTCTATCTTGGTGCTGATAAGAGAGTGGCTGCTGGGGAGGCTGGTCCAGCAGCATCCTTGGTCAGTCAGGGCCATGGGTGTGCCTACATCCCAAGCAGAGGGAGGCAATGTGCTCATTGTAATCATCATGCCACACTGCCAAGAAAATATTTGACACTGAGGTCAGAAGACAGGGATTCATAGGGTTTCTTTTTAGATCATAATCACTTCTAAACTATGGGGGGTTAAATAGGATTCTACTTCAAGGAAAGTGAAAACTTTTGAGGTGTTTTCTTTCTCAAAGTGTACAATTTGTCCACTAAAATGGGATGGTGCATAATTTTATATCTGAAAATGCTTTCTTTTGTTTTTAATCCAGGATATTCCCAGCAATAGCTGCCGATGTTTGACTCTCTACAATGGGTCACATGTATTATGATAACTAACTAATTTAGCATTGCTACAATTCTGCAAGGCAGATGCTGTTGCCTCAAGCTTTAGTTAAAGAAATAGAAACCCAGACAACTTAAATACCTTAACCAAATTCACTTAGCTAATCAATATTAGACACTGCATTCAGACTCAGGTTTTTCTAATGCTCACGCTCATCTTTGTGCCACGCTACCTCTTCAGGAAACCTGTTAATTAAAAATCCCTTTTCTACTCAGAATATACACTCTTCAGTGCTAATACAGACCCATTTTCCTACTGTCTTATTGAATGTATAGAGGGTCACTGGTAACATCAAATAACAATGCCCTTTTCCAGATCTTTCTAGTTTTTTGTTTGTTCTTGTTTTTGTTTTAAGACAGACTCACTCTGTTGCCCAGACTGGAGTGCAGTGGCATGATCTGCAACCTCCACCTCCCGGGTTCAAGCAGTTCTCTTGCCTCAGCCTCCTAAGTAGCTGGGACTACAGGCACCTGCCACCACGCCTGGCTAACTTTTTTTTTTTTTTTTTTTCAGTAGAGATAGGGTTTGCCCAGGCTGGTCTCGAACTCCTGACCTCAGGTGATCCACCTACCTTGGCCTCCCAAAGTGCCAGGATTACAGGTGTGAGCCACCATGGGTAATACATGGGTATTACCGAAGCTAGTTTTGGGAAGGAAGCCACTTCAGAAAAGAAAGGCAAGTATATTCATGAATGGGTGTCATAATAGGGCCAGTGTAAAATTTCTCAAGACGGTAGGATAAAAATGTGTCTGCACGTTAAGCCACAAACCTCATACTGGGCATCCAAGAAGTGGACCAGAACCAGGAGTCCCATGCATAAGGGTTCCACTGGATTCCACACTCCCAGCAGCAGTTGGCTGTTGAGTCGAGGTTGCAAGGGACCAGAGTCCACAGCCAGAAACCCAGTGAAAGGGTGGGGAACTCTGCCAAAGGGAGACATTTTCTCTCTCCTCCATGCTAGGCTCTTCTCTGTGTTTCAATGACTCTGCACCCTGATGTTGAAATGAGCAGGCAGTTACCCCAGGATAGTAACTCTGCCCCTGATTGACTCAGGTAGAAAGAAGTGAGAATTGTGTTACCATGTAACTATTATTAAAATAGCAAGGTGGAGATAATGAGAAGCATGAAAATGAGAGGAAGAGAATGGGATACTGAGTAAAAAGGATGTCTGTGAGAATCATTGAGAGGATGTACTGATTAGAATAACAGAAACCAAGTTAAGAGTGAAATAGCTTATAGTAAGTATTTTACATCACCTCATTCCATCTCAATGTCTTGGTGTAAGAAATGAGAAACGTTTTCTGAAACGATAACAAGAAAACAGTGAATGGCTAGGTCAAAGTATCGGAAATCACATTTTGCCTGTAGCTGATTTTGCTAGCAGATGACATTTGCTTTAGCTTAAACTAAAATAAAGGAACATTATTGCTCTGATTGTTTGAGCTTATAAACGAAATTCTTTCCCACTTAAAACTGAAAAATTAGGAGCATTCCTGGCACGTGAATGACATTCAGTTCTCAACACCAGTGGTTCTCAAATGTACCATTGGAGTCAGTTTCTGAAACGTTGTTAAAACTGATTGCTGGACCCATCTCCAAAGTTCCTGATTCAGTGGATCTGGAGTAGAGCCTGAGACTTTGCACTTCCAAAAAGTGTCCAGATGCTGCTGCTGCTGCTGCTGCTGCTGCTACTTGGAGGACCACACTGGCAACCACTGCTCTACACTAATGGAGCCGTGGCATATGTCTTGCTATCTGATATTACTCTTCCGTTTTCCCCCATTGGAAATGATAAACTATGAGAAAAAATCTCTGAATTCTTACACTGGTATCATTGACTGGAAAAAACAAATAGTCATTAATTTGACAAATGTCATCGTTTAATTTGGCAGGTTAAAATCTGACAGGATGTGAGGCCAAGGCATTTCATCCTTCGTGGTCCCTTTGAGGTTGCACACAGTATTTCTTTGCTGAGACCTTGGGAGCACAAATGCTTGCCAGAGGTTTTGCAATGAAATGGTGAGGAATGCAGAATGTTCGGTTCAGCTGATGGAGCCTGAACGCTAACCAGAAGGCACACATCTGCACACTTAGGCTTAGAGTCCTCTTCCAGGCCAACTAGTCCAACCTCAGACAGACACAAGAGTAGGGAGAAGTCCCACTGGGGCAGGCTCCTTTCTGTAGTCACAGCTGCATGGACAGATTTCTTTCCTACACCTGCCCCTCTGGAGAAGAAAAACACACATTTTCACAGTAGTCATCAATAGACTCTTTCAAGTTAATTGCATGGAGGAACCTAAATCATCGTGTGCTGATGGATCCAGAGGTTCTCAATCTGCCCTTGCATCACAGTCACTTGGAGGACTCACTGGAAAATAGCTTGCTGGGAACCGCCCCAGTGTTTCTGATTCAGAAAGTCTAGGTCTGATTCTAGGGTCCAGAAATATGTTTCTGATCCCCAAGTGAGGTTGTTGCTACTGGTCTTGAGGTCCACATTTGGAGAACCATGGGTCTTTATCCAAAATACATAGAAGAATTCTACACTGACCAAGTGAAGATGATTGTTCCCAAACGCTGTAGATGTGTGATCTTGGCTTTGTCCAACAATGAAAGCTCGACATAGCCACTGTGTCCTGGAGTCCTTATGAGAGGCAGACAGTTTTATTGATTGTAGAAATTTGCAACTTTGTACAAGGAGCAACATTTACACAAGATGTAAGTTTTTATGAAGACCACTTCTAAAATTTTGAATAATACTCCATTTCAGTGTGCTTCACTGAACTTGTTGCAAACATGATTTCAGTAATTTCCCTACTTTCAGTTAGTAATTGCATTAAAATATCGGAGAAAAATATATACTGTGCAGCAAATCTCAGTCCAGGAAAGAATGGATATGTAGAAAGGATTTTTGTTATATAATTATAGTTTTATAATAGAAACTATAGAACTGAATTAAAATTTATCTAGTAAAAATTCTTACTCTTTCTAAAAGCAACTCACACATGTTACCCTGTAATTTGATTTTGGTACTTGTATGAATTCTGGTATGAAATAGGAATTTCCTGAGGGCAGGATAAAAAATTTTAAAAAATTCTGCTCTGGATGCTTTAACCAGTGCCTCAAACATAGTAATTGATGCTTATTAAATCAAAGTTTTATCTCCACTTCTTCACGTAGAAAAGTAACTTGGAAATAAACAATCAGAACTGCAAATGTAAGACTTTGAGATGCAAAGAGACTATCTGAAGCTGAAATGACCTGTTGGAAAACCATCTGGATAGAGTTCTGCACTTAGGGGATTATTGTAAGAATTTGAATATCTACACCCAAATAATTCATGGAAAAAGATAGCAGATATTTCTGCCTAGGACTCAGTAATGTTCATCAAAGGGATCAGAGCGTGGGTGATATTTGCCTCTAGCAATAATAGACATTTCCTTCCACCCCAATCTTTACTTAATAGAACAAGAAGTTCAAATGAGGGTTTCTCATCTGAGTTGAGCCTGAGAAACAAAGTGAAAGGCATGCCTCAGGAGGAGTCAACTCTAACTTTGTCCAGCCCGTTTGTGAAACGAGGCCCAATGAAATAGCCAATTAAAAGCTCCCTCCTCTGAAGAAAAACCAGCAAGGTCTAGAAATAACAGAAGAGCCCCAACCCCAGCACCTGTCAGTGGGCTGTGGTTTCAATCTCAGGCAAGAGTCACAGAAGATGCCCTGTGATAATGAAATAAAACCCCAACCAAACCAGTCATTGATTCACCAATAACACTCATTTTACCTTAATGGATATTATGTGATGATGGGGGGATTACTTAAACACGGTGCAAAATATTTTGGAGAAATGAATTCCCAGGCTTGAAACACTTCATATCTCATTGCTTATACACAAAAATGCATTATCATTTTGAAAGTCAGAATATCACTTATCACTAAATTATGTAAGTAACCTCCAGGAAGTTTCACAAGGAAAGTCTCACCTCACATGTGACAAATGATCTGGATAATTGGAGTGCTCTTCTTCAAGATCCAAGCTTTCGTCTTGTTGACTGCCCGCTCTGCTTTTTCCTCCCCTTCCAAATGCCAAGTTCAGGCTGCTCGAACTCATTTTTCTTGTGCTGAATGAGGCATTGAATTAAATTCTCTAAACACAAATTAAAGGGTATCTCGGCATTACCAGGAAGATTAGTGTCTTGTGAAATAATAGGATGGTTTGAGTCAAACGAGTTTGCAAGAACTACTCAAACCAAATTCGTTTTATCCATATTTTAAAATCTTTTCACATTTCACTTATATATTCCACACAAATGCATAAATCTTAAAGCAACTGGAGTCAGCTGAAAAAAAGAAGTGTTCTAAGCATTTACCGTGAAGAAAAGATCGTTAAGAAAGTGGGCTGAGGAAAATTGGGAAGAGTGCTGAAATGAGAAGCAGTAACTGATGAGCTGTGCTGATCTAACACACTCCAAGGAAAGAGACTAGCAGTCAGTTGACATAGTGTTGTTTCTTTCTATGCGATATGTTCATCTTGCTAAAGAAATTCCCTAATACAAAATAACTCTGTCACTCTTTGCTTCTGGCTAAATTCTTCTATATGATTCTCTAATTTAATGTGTGCCCAGGTTTCTCTTGACGTTTCATTGATGATCCAGTGGCAAAGAAGAAGAAATGATACTAAGATGGAAGGAGTTACTGTGAAAATGTACATGGATAAAAACAAGAACTTATTGCATAAACACGTGTTTCCTATAAATGAAAATCAAACATACATATGTAAGTCTTCTGATCAACACTGCAAATTTGCCCTTCAGAAAGGTTATGCAAGTGTGCAGTCCAAGAAGCATTATTCAGAAATGCTACTAAACAGCTTGGCATTGCTTTGAGAAATAACTCATTGTTTGTTTAAATAACATTTTTAATTTTATTTCATTATATATTGTTTAGTTGTATTTCTTCTTCATAATTTACCATTCTTTATTCTTTACAAATCATTTTGACTACAGGAATTAATAATTAATATATCAACTGTTATAATTCAATATTCCCGTAGTTAATATTCTCATTTACCTTACAGGTTTTTCTTTTTGTGTGTGTGAGATACAGGTTTTTTTTTATTTTTCTATTTTGCATTCAATCTTTTCCTTTATGGCTTCTGCCTGTTTAATCATGTTTAAAACTGCCTGTCTATTGTAAAATTATATAAATATTTATCTTAATTATCTCATAATCCTTTTATGACTTCCGTTTTTACATTTAAATCTTCAAACCATCTGGGTTTTACTTTACAGTGGTAAGAAGGATGAGATAGACCTTAATTATTTCCAAATGATTAGCAAATTATCACAGAACCTTTTGAAGTAATGATTTCTTCACTGATTGATTGGAAATTCACTTTTTTTATATAGTACATTATTTATATATGAAGTTATGATTCAGAGATAAATTTAAGCTCAGAAATAGATCTAAGTATTGGAAGTAATTTTAGAACACACAAGGTGTTCTGATAATGTTCAAATCTCCTCTAAAAGTTTTTCATCGATATCATTTATTTCCAAGATTTTGATAGAAAGTATTTTTTATTGGAAGAAAATTGATGCCCCCACTCACCCACCTGCGCATGTGTGCATCTGTATGTGCACACACACGCGCATACACAAACACACGCACACACGCGCGCATACACAAACACGCGCATGCACACATGCGCATACACACATGCGCATACACACGCGCACGCATACACACACGCGCATACACATGCACACACATGCTCATGCACACATGTGCATAAGCACATGCACGCACTCACGCACACATACACACGCGCACGTGCATACACAGGCATACACACACACACACACACACACTTCTTCTCTATATCAAAAGTCAACAAACAGTTTCTGTACATGTTTCAGGCTTTGTGGTCCCAGCCTCTCTCACAACTACTGAACTCTGCTGTTTCGCCACAAAACTGTGGGTGACACCCAGATGAAGTAGTGCGGTTCTGTTCTAATCAACCTTGATTTTTGTACATTACAATTAGAACCGTGGATGACTTTAACATGTCAGAAAAAGCTTTTTCTTCTTGTGATATTTTTTCAACAATTTAAAGCTGTAAAAAGCATTCTTAGTTCACGGATCATACAAAACAAATGGTGGGCCAGATCGTTCCTGTGGGACATCGTTTGCACTTCAAATATTGGAAGACTGTTATGATAGACTTTCTATAATCTTTAGTTGGTAATTAATGTACTTTTTAAATATAATGTTTTGAATTGGAATGGTCACAAATTATTTGTTGTGACTTACTATCAAGTTATATTAACAACTGAATTCTAAATAAAAATATAGGCTCCTGAGTGTGGTAGAAGTAAACAAAAAACGTTGAAGTATTTGTCACACATGTAGATTAATTCATGCATCCTGCAATGGTCCTGTGAAATATTTGACCATCCAGGCACCAGGAGCAATACAAGTAGGTATTTAGCTTTCATTTTTTAATTAAAAAGTAGAACATTCACCAGAAGAAGCATAATTTAGAAGGCAAACTTTAAGAAGAACTGGCTTTAACAGATGGATTCTGTTTGGGGAATGATCATCAATGTAACAGACAATGTATTGTGAATGATTTTAATTTACAATTTTTTAAATTAAAATGTGCTGTATTGGAATTCTTGTATTAAGAATGCTTATAGGTCAACCTCACTTTTACTTTAGCTGTAACCTAAAGTTTAATAATTATAGTAGTTTTGTCATGACTATTTTGATGAACATATTTTAAGCTAGATTATTAGGTTTAAAGAAGTGAATTCATGTTACCATATATTGAAGCCGTCTGTTTCATTAATAAAACTTATTGTCTTAATAACTCTTTTGTCTGACATTAATGTACTGCTCCAGGTTTCTTTTGATCAGTTTATCCTATAATTTTTCTTCTATATCTTCAATTTTTCTCTTATATTTTAGATATGCCTCTCTTAAAGAGCATAAATCTAGATCTTTTTTTACATTTTTGTCTGACAATTTCAATCTTTTAAGTTTATGTTTAACCATGACTGTAATTACTGATACATTGGAATTATTCTAATTTTGTGCTTTTCATTTATCTGTCATACTAGGCTAAGTGTTTCTTCGCCTTACTTTATAAACCAAATCATTTTCTTTTCTCCACTAGTATAAGAGTGAAATACTCTATTTCTGTTCTCTTGTGGTTATGATAGGCATTTTGATATGCATATTTAATGTAATAAGCCAAAATTTAATCATCTTCTTCTTCAAATTAACCATGACTTTAGACTAATTTAACTCTAATCATATTCACCCTTCTCTTTGCCCTAAATATATTCCTGTAATGCCCAGGTTTGAATGCACCTTGATTTAATTATACTTTCATTATTTTGGATTATTTAATTATTTTGATTAAATAATTTCATCTGATGATCTACTGTTTTCTATCTCCCCGATAAGTACATAAAAGTAGAAACCTTGCTCATAAGTTAGTGTATGTTTAACTTTATGACATACTACCTAACGTCTTTCAAATTAGTTTTATTTGTACTTTTCCCCACTAGCACAGCAATGTAAGAGAGTGTCAGGTGCCCCACATCCTTGTCAACACTTGGTGTTGTCCATTTTAATTTTAGCCATTCTGATGAGTTTTAATTATTTTCTCTGATAACTTATAATGTCAAGCAGCTTATTTTTCTCCTGTACTACTGGCTCCTCAAATTAATTATTCCCAGAAGTGTCTGTTCAAGTTCTTTACCATTTCCTTATTGGTTGATTTATCTTTTGGCTATTGATTTGTAGAAATTATTTATGTATTCTGGATACCAGTCCTTTGTCAGATATATGCAATGTGTTCTCCCAGTCTGCTTTTTATTCTTCTTTCTCTTAATGGTGTTTTTGATGAGCAAAGGTTTTTTACATTGATGAATTCAACTTACCAATTTTTTCTTTTGTGTTTCCTTCTTTATGTGTCTTTTCTGGGAAAAGTATTTAAATTTATTTTAGAGCCCAGCATATATTCTACCTTGGTGAAATTTCATGTATGTCATTTTTTTCTGCCTCATCCAATCTCTATTCTTCTTTTGCAACTCCAATTATATATGTATTTTACACTTGACACTGTTCTAGAGCTCAAAGTGGCTTGGTTCTTTTTTAAAAATATTTTTTTCCTCTCTGTTTTTCAGATTTGACAATTTGACTTGTTGCTTTATCTTCAAGTCTATAGACTATTGATTTAGCCATCTCCAACTGATGTTAAGAATATCTGTGATTTTTTAAAAAAATCAGATAGTTTCTAATGTTAGAATTTCCATTAGTTTGTTTTTATTTTAATTTTTTAAGTGAAAGCAAGTTTATTAAGAAAGCAAAGGAATAAAGGAATGGCTACTTCATAGGCAGAGCAGCCTAATTTATTTTTATACTGTACATTTCTCTGCTGGGATTATCCCTGTCTTCACTCATTTATAGCTATTTTCCCTTTTACATCTTTGACCATATTTATAATAGTGGTGTTTGATTCTTCGTCTACTGATTTCAACATGTTGATGATCTCAGTATTGGTTTCTATTGATGCTTGTTCTCTTGATTGTGCATAGTATTTTGCATTTCTTTGCATATATAGTATTTTTGCATTGTATGCTAGACTTTGGGGATGATGCATTCTGAAAAGAGAGTGGATTTTGTTATCTTTCGAAAATTATTCATTTTTGTTTTAGTTTGACAGTTACATTCAGGGCTGATCACCTTGAATTTATGGAGATTTGGTTTTGTACTTTATTGGGGCAGGCTCTAAGTGTGAACCTTACAAGATTTTTGCAGACACTCCAAAGCATTTACTAAGCCCCTTTAATTTGAATGGAGTTAAAATCTAAATTCTGTCTTCCCTCTGATGGGCAGCAATTGAAACCTATGTCCAATTTTTTTCATTCATCTAACTGTTGCCTTCTATAGGGCTGGTGTTTTTTGCATGCATCTGCAGTTCACAGTTCAACGAAATATTTATGGGGATTTTATATGCAAACTTTTGTCCCCTCCCATTTCTGTGATTTCCCATCTCAATTCACAGTCACATTGGCAGTGTCACACTCTCTTCTCTGTTACCTAAAGCCAACAGGCCTGTGGTTTTCTACTTTCTCAGTAGTCACCTGCATCACATGTACTGGGAACCCTGCCAGGCCCAACCCACATACCCTGGCCGAGCGACAGATGAAAAAATGTACGCAGACACAGGTTTCTTGCCTCGCCAGGCGGCTAGGGAACCAGGCCGCTCAGACATCGAGGAGGATGCCATAAAGAGTCACAGCGGCTGAGGCCCTGACAATCTGGTGCTGCGGGCATTTGTTTAGTACAGATTTAATGACAAAGGCTTTCAGCCAACACACTTGTGGGTAATTAACATGGCTGCCCCACCCCACCCTAGAGAGAGCAGTCCTACGAACGGATGATTAAAGGCCAGGTTCCAAGACCTAAGTAAACTAACTTATCTGGATTAATTCCCTTACACTTCCTTGTTATCTGTCCTTAGAGAATTCAGCTGCCTTTGGCCATAATTTTCTTCTGCAGCTATGCAATCCCCTGGCCTTCCGAGGTTTGCATTCTCTAATTTTTCCCACCACCCTGACCAATCTCCTACAGAACACTATTAGGGGAAATCTGTATAAATATGTGTCTAACTTAGTGCATTTCTGTCTTTTCAAGAGTGAACCATACTTAACCATACTTTTAGAAATTCTCTACAACTGTCAAATAGTTTTCTTTTTAAAAAATTTTCCAGAGATTATAAGGTTAGTTTGATGTAGGCTGCTTTACCATTATGAAACTCAGAATGATCAAAATCATTATTATAGTTCACAAACTCTCTCTTGAGCTGTGTTTTATATGTTGTTATATCCTTTAAGGTTTAATTTTTGCTTTTTTACTTTTATGCATTCTACTGGGTTATTACTAATTTGGCTCATCAGTTTTGATAGTCTCTTGTTCTATTGTGATACTTTCCACTATTTCTTTTTTCTTTAAATACAGTAAACAGCCATTTTATTCAGTAATCCCATTGTTTTCCGTATCTTAGGTCTAATACATAAAAGGGTTCTTTTACTTTAATTTATGATGGTTTATTTCTTCATGTTTATTTGAGATATTTTTATTGTAAGCTCCCTACCCCTAGGGAAATTAATCTGTAGGAATTCATTGAGCATAGAGCTTAAAGTGTTTGCCTACAGAGAATAACTTATTTTCTTCTACTGAAATATGAGGGACGTATCCAAAATTGGATTGCCTTGCATTAATGTTTGACCTGATGTTTTATGGGCCACACAATTAGTACAAATGGAGACCTTAAACCCAGAGGTGGTTAGAAATAATTACCAGAGATACAGATGTTTTTCTTTTTTTGAATACTCTGTAGCATACTAAGACTGAGGCAGACAATTATACCCACAACTCCCTCTACAGAGGTGCTTTCCTGCTTCTCCTGCTGAAGGTGTCATCCTTGCTGGGTTCTGACCTGTGCTCTTATGTTCCATCCAACCCCCCTTATTGCTTGGAACCAGGTTTTGTCTCATTTCCTGATGCTCCATAAAACCCTAGATAATTCTCCCATCTTAACTCCCATTAAGCCACCTATTTAAGAAAAAGAACTGGGTAATATCTTATCCATTTTTTTTTGAAATGCCATAATAACTAAGTTATTCCAAAAGTCTATTTAGCAATTTTGCTGGAAATGGAAGTTTTCCTACCGGCTTTTGTTTCATGTGTTTCTAGGCTGAGTTTTTAAGTACATACAAATTTTGACTTTTTAAAGTGTTCTTTGACAACTTTTACATCACCGACATGCAATATCCTTCCTTGTGCATTACATTGCTATTTACTTTGTGTTCCACTTTGTTTCATACAAATTTTGGCAAACCTATCTTCTTTTTGTTAGCATTTTCTTAGTATTTTCTTTATAAACATTTTCATCCCTCCTATATCATTTTAAGTGTCTTTTTATTGAGTAAAAAAAATAAATTAATTTGTATTCTGTTCACAAGAATCCCTCTGTTATTTAATAGATACATTTGGACCCATTTATCATTATTGAGAATATTAATAGTTTGGGTCCTATTCTTGCTGCATTGTTTTGTGCCTCCTTATGCTTTCCAGTTACTTATTTTTCACTTTCATATTATTAGCTATCACTGTATAATAATATTGCCATACTTATCGCCTTACAACAACACACATTAGTTTTCTCAGTTTCTGTGGTCAGGAGTCCAGACACAGCTTAGGTGGCTTTGCTGCTTCAGGGCCTCACAAGGCTGCAATCAAGATGCCAGCCAGGACTGTGGCCTTATCTTAGGCCTGGCTGGGGAGGGATCTGCTTCCACACTCCTGTGGCTAATGGTGGCATTCATTTCCTGGTGCTTTGTTGGGCTGAGGGGTTTCATTCTTATTGGCTCGGGGGGTCACCTTCCTTCCTGTGTGGGCTCTCTGTATGACATTACACAACATGGTAACTTGCTTCTGCAAAGCCAGCAAGGGAGTAAGTCTACTGCCAAGACTAATGCTACAATTTCATGTAATGCAAGCATACATACATCTGTAACATTTTCCATATTCTATTGGTCAAAAGGAAACCATAGATCCTATTCATACTCAAGGAGAAGGTGTATTAGTCTGTTCTCGTGCTGCTAATAAAGACATACCCTAGACTGGGTAATTTATAAAGGAAAGAGGTTTAATTGACTCACAGTTTCACATGGCTGGGGAATCCTCACAATCATGGCAGAAGGCAAATGAGGAGCAAAGTCGTGTCTTACATGGTGGCAGGCAAGAGCTTGTGCAGGGGAACTCCCATTTATAATAAAACCGTCAGATATAGTGAGACTAATTCACTATCACAAGAACTGTATGGGGGAAACTGCCTCCATGATTTGGTTATCTCCACCTGGCCCCACCCTTCACACATGGGGATTATTAGAATTCAAGGTGAAATTTGAGTGGATACATGGACAACCCGTATCAGGCGTCACACAAGTGTGTAAGTACCAGGAGGCAAGAATCCTGGGGCCACCTTCAAGTCCATCTACCACATTTCTTATATCCTTTTTAGGACTGGCATCATTTTTTTTCCTGTCACATTTTTTAATGCTTTGAAGGTTATTTACATGTGTTAACATTTCTATTTATACCTATATTTTCCCAACAAGGTCTAGCGCTGATCAGATTACATATTCTTCCCTTGAATAAACCATATAACCTTAGCAAGTGTGGAGTTCCTTTCTCACCCAGTCCCACTTTGGCCATTTGCCTTTTGGAATTCTAAGTTGAGAATTCTAAATTGAGAATTTAAAAAATGTAAATATAAACAATCAGCAATTATTTGCCTTAAAATTAATTTTACTAAATTACTTGCTGACTTTTCATTAAACCCACTCCTTTTCTCTTGGGTTTACTTTGTACATTTCAAAATATCACTGTCTTGCTCTCATTCCTGAATGCTACCCTGATTAGATATAGAATTCTTGATTCAGGGTTATTTTTTCTTTCTGAATTTTTGAAATATTGCTCCCTTCACCTTTTGTCTGAAACATTATGTCCAATCTACTCCATATGCCAATCTGATTTTTGTTCTGTTGTATATAGTCAGATATTTTTCACTTTTGTAACTTTCAAGTATTTTCTTTTTATCTTTGGCTTTCTGAAATTTGACAATTTGATATTTTAAGTTTTTGTATTAGGTTACTTATATCTTAGTGTGTGTCCTATCCATTTATGGAGAATAATTTCAACATAAGTAGATTTATTCTCCAAGATCTAGGGAAGTTTCTTTGGTTATTCTTTGAATATTCTCCTCCATCTTTATTCCTTTTTCTAGACATTCTTTCATACAGTACTAAAGTCACAAATCCCAGATCTAGTTTCTATGTCTTTCATGCTTTCTGAACTTTTTCATTGTTTGACTAAGTTCTTGAGGAATTCCAAAGAGTAATTTCATTGCTCTGTAATTTACATTTTAGGCATATCAAATGGTATTTGGCTGATACACTAAGGTTTTATCTCAATAAAATTTTTACTCTGCACGATTTCTATTTGATTTTTTACATCTATTATTCTCCCTCCCATCTCTCTGTGATGCTGCTTATCCTTACACTCTGCTTTGTTCTTTGATTGTGTGTTATTCAACTTTTGGAGTTTGTTATTTCACGGTGGCTTCTCCCTTTCAGTGCTAGGTGAATCTCGGTAATGCTTTCAGCAGCGTTTTCTGTTAGGCTCCATGTCAGCACAGCCTGGCTGGGAGGAGCAGTGAGATGTGCTGGAGTGGTTCATTCTTTCTTCTGGCAATGATGCTGTACTAGGCTGTTGCCTTGCTCTAAAGAAATACCTGAGACTGGGTAATTTATAAAGAAAAGAGGTTTAATTGGCTCTGAGTTACATAGGATGTATGGTGCTGGCATCTGCTTGGCTTCTGGGAAGGCCTCAGGAAACTTACAATCATGGTGGAAGGCAAAGGGGGAGCAGGCGTCTCACATGGCCGGAGCAGGAGCAAGAGAGTGGGAGCTGCCACACACTTTGAAACCACCAGATCTCATGAGAACTCACTCACTATCATGAGGACGGTACCAAGGGGGAATGATGTTAAACCATTAATAAGAAACTACCCCCATGACTCAATCATCTCCCACCAGGCCCCACCTCCAACAATGGGGATCACAATTCAACACAAAGTTTTGGCAGGCACATAGTTCCAAACCATATCAGATGCACACGAAGGACATAAAATATACATTGTGAGCCATGACAAACATGTGTATATGTCTGTGCTTATTTATGAAACAAATAGTTTACTTACCAAACACTTATTTATCCTCTTGTGAAATTTAATATGAATCCTCTTGTGAAATGAACTCTGGTGTTTTCTATTCTGCTCAATTGCATTGCACTTTTTCACACGAGTTAAGTACTTTTTTGATTTTCACACACCAAAATGCATCTCAATTATGGTTGATAAATATTATTTTAGGCCATTTTCAGTAAAATGAAGGAAGAGGATGGAGAAGCTATGAAGTGAGTATAAAGAGCTAATTCTCAGCATGTGGGCACCCCTCTATCTCCTGGTCACCCCCAGCCATTTGTACACAATGCCCCATCTCTCTGCATAACACCCAGGCTAATTTTACTTAAAAGACATACAGCTCTGTTGTTCTGTGCCTAAGCACAGAAGAAAAAGAGGAATCACAGAGGAATAAAATATATGGCTGTAGTGTCCTCACTATCATCTTTCAGCTTACCCTTGGCCCCTCTTCTCTGTCTGTCTCATATCAGAAAGTGAAGCATTTCAGGCTTGCTCCCACATTTATAGCTGTTCTGCCTGTGCATGTTTGGTGATATCATTGTATCTTTAACCTGATCTCTTTCACTTCCATTTCAGAAGCTACTAGTAATGTCTGTTCTACCAAGAATTCTCCTTCGGCTTTTCCAGTGTTAAACTGTATTTATTTATGTCTGTTATGCCATTTCTGGGGCTTGAGGCAGGATGGGTAGCTATAATATGTTCGGTTTGCTTCCTCGAACTAGAAACCTGGGCTATCTTTGCCAAGAAGCATTGCTGTCAACCAGTTTTTGCTGATTTAAGGAGTGCTGGTTTTTAATGATATAACTAATGGAAGTTTCTATTAAGGAAATACCTCTAGGACTTGTACTAGGACTGGACGGAAGGCCATCCCATCAGAGCTTGGAAGTGTGCTGTGAATCAGTGCTGCAGAGAGAGTGAAAGTGCTACTCAGGAAAGGAACTCTTTGATCTATGTGTCTCAGTGGACATGGCAGAATCATGCATTCAATTCAACTTAACAAGGAAACATTGTTTGCTAACTTTAAAAAAAGTTATCCTTTTTCAATATTATTTTGTCTATTAAGTTCCTTACTTTTCCATATGGATTTTAGGATCAACTCATTGACTTATGCAAACAAGGGAGCTGGGATTCTTTTTTTTTTTTCTGTTTTAATTTATTTGCATGTCTCCATTTTTTTCCCCATGAAAATTACACATTTAAAATCATTCACTGTGTTAACTTTGGAAGTCAGATTCCCTCCTACTTTTTAGTGTTTGCTCTTGTTGTTGTTGTTCTTTGTTTAGCAACTTTGTGCATTAATTCTGAAAAGTCCCTATTCTTTTTCACATGTGGTCATGAAGACTTTGGTTAGCTTAGTGATCAGCTAATGATTAGACAGAGATTTCTAGTCTTATTGACCTGGAACCAATAGGGTTCTCAAATCTGCCAGTGTACTTATGTGTGTGTTGGGGCACACGTCAACACTGAGCCAGACATTGGACAACTCTGCCTTAGCCCTCCCTTCCTGCTTAGGAAGTGCCTCAAGGTCAGACAGAGGTGAGACCTTAGAGTCTTCAGTCATTGTTTACCATACGTACATCTCTGTATATGTACTTGGTCTTCTAGATTCAAAAAAAAATGTGTTGGAACTTTTCAACATTCCTGTGGAAACTGCATTTCCCAGTCTTACCTTTTTTTTTTTTTTTTTTTTTTTGAGACGGAGTCTTGCTCTGTCGCCCAGGCTGGAGTGCAGTGGCGCGATCTCGGCTCACTGCAAGCTCCGCCTCCCGGGTTCACGCCATTCTCCTGCCTCAGCCTCCCGAGTAGCTGGGACTACAGGTGCCCACAACCGCGCCCGGCTAATTTTTTGTATTTTTAGTAGAGACGGGGTTTCACCGTGGTCTCGATCTCCTGACCTTGTGATCCACCCGCCTCGGCCTCCCAAAGTGCTGGGATTACAGGCGTGAGCCACCGCGCCCGGCCCCCAGTCTTACCTTTTAAGCTTTTTGGTTAGTCTAGTGTTTCTCCCATCTATTATGTAGTGCCATAGGTGACTCAGAAGTTAAACAATTGCCTCAGTACTTCCAACAGTGTCCCCCAAGTCAAAGGCTTTCTGCACTGGGCAAGCACCAAATCATGTCATATAAACACAGCCTTGTGAGCAGGCCCTTTCAGAGAACTATCAGGCAGGTCAGATCGTGACAATTCTCTGGAAATGAAGCACCTCATTGAAGGTACCTCACCCTGTTCTTGCCACTCCAGTGGCAGCTAGGTTGCTGATTTTCACTGAGTTTGCAGACAACTGGTTACAAAGCCTTACCACAGAGCTAAGGGTAGTGTTGAGGATGGGAACAGGAAAAGTTAAAACACTACAAGGTCACTGGTCATTTTGCTGGAGTAAATGTTTTCCATATTTGCATGAGGCTTCGGTTAAATTCCATATTTCTGAAAAGTTGATGCTCACAATTTTTGTCAATTTTTCCATGACTTTTAAGAGGAGAAAATGTTCAGAGGTTCTTCTTCTGCCATTTTCACTGGCATCCTATTTACTTTTTTATAATTCCTAATATTATGTACAAAAAATATTTAGTACACATCTGGGGTATTGACTCTGATCAAGAGAATAGCTTAGTCCTAAGCATAAACATGAGTTAAGAGGAATTCTTTACTGTGGGATTTCATATCTGGTCCTGCCTTATGGGACAGTTTACTGTGAGTTTACTTACCTCTGAGCCCCTCTGTAAACACATCTGCCCCACATCCCATTCTCAAGGGATCTGTTTGCTAACTTACCAGATAATTAATTTAGGGTCAAGTGCTAATGACTCATAACGGCATAATATGTAATCATCCAAATCACATTTTCAGGATAACCAAGGGCCTCTGTATCTTAATCCAAAATAGTAAACTGTGTGGATTATTGGCTCCTTAAGAAGATCAAGCTCTCATACATAGAATGAGCTCTGAACAAGATACTTAGCCTAAGACAAGTCAGGGTGATTCATGGAGTTGATATTTCTTTCACTGAAAATGCCAGAACGTTACTTTATTCAAATTGTCTGAATAATGTTGGATTTCTTATCGCCTCTAATTCATTGTCTCTGTTTACTTTGCAAATATAGAAAATATTGATGAAAATGATCATCAATATGAAAATAAAATGCTCCAAATTAATTCCTTTTTACTATTACAAAGAAACCTTTACAAGTGGAAATAATTTGTATCTTCACAAGGCTACCTTGTTAGGTCACAATCTGGACTAAAGATTTTATCTAAAATTTTTAAGCATTTTTCTTTGCAAAATAGTTAAGCACAATTTTTAATAGTTATTTAGAAAATATTGGCTATAACCCTAATCTATACTTATTAATATGTATCCTTAGAACTCAGAGGTTCTCTCTCTCTCTCTCTCTCTCTCTGTCTCAGCATGTGTATATAAAATTGCTGGTGCTAGTTGCTATGGTCAACATTTAAAGTGCTAAGCAGAATACGAAATCAAAAATTCTGTCAGAAAGAAGCTTTTTCTACCACTTGAAAAATGTCCTCTCTGCCCAGACACTGCTTACAGCTTTCTGGCATGTGACTTAGGAACAAAGCCATGATTCTTTTACCAGAGAAGGTTTGGGGATATACTTTGAATGTTAAGTTATTTGGGATGATGTTTTTCTCATTTGATGCCAGCTGCCACTGTTCATGCAGAATTGAGATATCAGTTAAACTAAAGCAGATGCAAAATAGATATTATATCTAGACTAAGTATCATGCTTAGAATATAAACATATCTATGGTGCTTTGTTATAAAGATAAGGCTATGAATATTTCAGTAATGTTTGGTTTTCCTGATAGAATTTCGATTTGATCTGCATAGGGCTGAAATCTCTTTAAGAACACCACCATATACTTGGGTTTTGTGATCATTTGGATATGATCCACGGTTAGGTTGTCCTTCTTGTAAATGAAGAACAGGTTGAATAAATCAATTGTATAAAAATGTTATAAGTGAAGTTCTCAGTTGACTCCAGTTTTCTCTAGCTTTAAATTTGTGATGATGTGATCTTTTTGCAAGCACCATTTACATACTGATGTACTTGTTACATTTCATTCTAATTAGTCATTAACATATGTCTTCTAAGGACAATTGAGGAAGCATTCTCTTACCAGAACTTGTTATGAGTTTTTTTCTTTTTCCTGTTTCTCTTTCCCCTGCTTTCTTCAAAATGACAAGAGAGTTTTCTTTGCAGTCATTCAAAAGAGGCTCAGTGGAGTTAGAGTGAACTCATTAAATGTAGATGTGTAGTAACCATAACTAATTTTTGAGGAAGGCATGGCACAGATGACTGTATCCACCAGAAACAAGTTTCCTATTCCCTGATTCAATCACCCAGGGGATTGGTTCTGCTGGGGCAGCATGATGGGAACAGTTTTCAGTGTGTGGGGTAAAAACAGAGATGCTAGTAACAGTGTAAACACTTGTTTCTCCAGGGAAAGTTCTGGACCTGGCTCAAGACGGGACTCTTGTTCTTGACTTCTCGGATTCTCAGGCCAATGATGATGCTGCTCTTCCCCTCTGCATTCCCTAGATCACACACGAGGCTGTGAATACTTGTGCACCTCGTGTGTTGGGCATTTCCAAGAACCAGTGGCTTCCTGTGAAAGCTGATTCACAAGTATGTTTTCAGCTTGCTGTGCGAGCAATTAAATCCACTGCTCTCATCCACAGTAAAAACTTTCCACATGCTGCTTCACAGACCTTTTTTTCCCTTCAGCTTTAAACAGAGATGTTTAATGAAGATGAGATTTTTATTTCCTTTTCCATATATAGGACCTACTGAATGTGAGGTAGAAAGAACGTGGCTTAATATGATGGAGGTAATGGAGGCAGTATATAATTATCATTATCTGCTACAATTAAGGCAGCATCACGCTGTGTTGTGACAGTTTATTGTGGTGTGTGGTGATGCAGTAAAGTGATATTTATACCTCCATGACTGCCTTGCCATTCAGAAATCCATAACTCTATAAATGCATTCTGTGGCTATAGAGCATATGTCTTCAGCACTTACCTATTAGACTGGGTCTTTACATTGAGAATGTGGCCCATGAAATGAGAATAAGCTCATAGAATAGATCAGAAAGTAAAAAACTCTCCAACAGCAATGATGAACAAAACCTTCTCCGATGCAATAAGGGTGTTGGGATCTATTGGTAAAAAGTCTGGGACCCATCTGGTGATAGGCCAGGACCCTGAGGCAGGGCTGGATACGATGGAGAGGGCTGCATTGCACCACACATTGGTGAAGAGGCACACTCATTTCAAGAAAGGATATGGGCTTGGCTGGGCGACACATGCAACTAAAACTCAAGACACACATTCTAACTTTCCCTCAAGCTGGAGTCAGGAGGCTGGCATACAAAGAGGACAATATAAAGCCAGTTATCACATGCCAATAAGGGTGGTGAAGAACCAAGTGTTCCATGCGACGTGGCTGTCTAGACCATATTGTGCAGAAAAGAACCCGAGTGAGACATAAGAGCTGAAATCAGTGTTCTGAGCTGGACAGGACAGAAGCTCTAAGACAACCAAGTGGCATTTGAGTTCTGGCTTTGCCAGCGCAACTAGTGTGGCCATCATCCTATTTACTGTCTGTTGCATGGAGACATGATGGTACCCAGAGGACAGGGCTGTGGCTAAGTGTATTATTCTGTTCCCATGCTGCTATGAAGAAATATTCAGACTGGGTAATTTATAAAGAAAAGAGGTTTAATTGACTCACAGTTCTGCATGGCTGGGGAGGCCTCAGGAAATTTACAATCAAGGCAGAAGGCACCTCTTTACAGGGTGACGGGAGAGAAAATGAGTGCAGGCAGGGGAAATGCCAGATGCTTATAAAACCATCAGATCTCATGAGAACTCACTCAATATCATGAGAATAGCATGAGAAAAACCGCCCCCATGGTTCAATTACCTCCACCTGGCTCCGCCCTTGACACATGGGGATAATTACAACAAAAGGTGAGATTCGGGTGGGAACACAGAGCCAAACCATATCACTAAGGTTCACTTAGCTAATGTGTAGAAAGGGTTCAGGGCAATGTCTATAACATAGCTGTCACTCAATAAAGGTTGCTGTTATTATTATTGTTTTCATTATAAAGTTATTATTCCAGAACAGCAAAAGCCTGCACCATCTATTCCAGCATATTTGGAGATTTAAAAGTACGCCACTGTTTCATTCTAAAGGAATGACTTGCCAAGATTTAAATTTCAAGTACTTTGGCACCCAGGGGAATCTCCACCATGTTGGTGCTGCAGGGGGTACAGGGCCCCTCATTTTACCCTTCTGGTGCCTCTCCACCCTGCTCAGTGCCCCGGGAGGACTGGCAGAAACTCCATTGCCATTTGGTGTTTGACTGTGTTTGGCCAATGGGAGGCACTGGCACGAGTTGGAGGATAGAAGGGAAGTGAGGCCAGAGCATTTGCACCCAACCTCCCTGCCCACTCATTCCCTGAACAGAAGCTAGAGCTTCCACCAAGCAACCTTGTCATTCAGCCTTCCCAGGTTACAGGGCCTGCTCTCCTCCTGCATCTTCCGCAAGCCTAGAAGGGGGAATGCCTTCCCAATTACAAGCCCCAGGTACTGCACTGTCCTTGGGTGGTTTCCCTAAATCTTGCCCATGCCTCTTTCCTTCACTTCCCAGTGTGAGTATGCTTCCTGCCTCCTGCCATGGGTACTTCCTGTTGTCCTTTAAATCACACCCATATAATTGTTTCCATGACTTCAAAACTATTTATAGCATACTTTACCTCATGCCTCTCTGTTCTCACCAACTAAAATAGCTTATATTTTAACCTTTGTCATAGAGACACACAAATACACACCTAGTACATAAACAAAGCAGAGGAGAGACAAATTAATCCTCTGTGCCTACGAATATGTTAATTTTTAAAAGCATTACTGAGATGCTTAGCAAAGTAGCAGGTGTTGTGAAATTGCATTTTTATTACCCTTCCCCATATCAGGCAAGGAAATTATGGTCTCTTCAGCTATCTTACCATTTGCTAAATGTTCCCAGTCAGTTATCACAGATAATGCTTGTTTTTAAATCATATTTAGGCAATTAGAAACTTTTAGGTTAATTAATTTTGTATATTAGAAGACAGGACTTTAATATAAATTTAAGGCAATGGGTTTAATATTGCTAATAATAATAGCTATCACAAACCATAAACATATTGATAATTTATATGCATGAAAATAGAGCCTCTGCATGTAAAAATATTGAAAATTAAGATAACACAGCTTTCAGCCTCAAAATGAAAACTTTCTGCATAGCTACACTCTCTAAGTAAGACATATTTGGCCAATGGCTTAAAATAAATGAATGGCAATTCTTTATTCAGACATACCATTATTCTCTAATGCATGTAGCATATCCAAATGATGCATTTGTTTCCAAAAATTGTACCATCAAATGTGATAAGAAGGGAAGTTATGAGGAAGGGTAAATAGGAGGACAAAGAAGCCAAGAATTGGGTTTGAAAGTAATGTACGTGTCCCGAAGGCCTCTACAATGAGCTATGCATCCTCCCTTTCTTATCATATTCAATGGTACAATTTTTGGAAAGATATGAGGGAATTGCAGTTGGCTACACTATGTTTATTATCTAGAAGATGAAAATAACCACCTAGTCAGGTAATGCAGATTTCTTCCCAGCACCAAGATAAAGAGATGTTTACTCATTAATGAGACACTGTGGCAACGGAAGGAAAGCCAAGCTCTGTGACAGCATTCACCTGATTTCCGAAGACTGTCTTATTTATCGAGCTCCTCAATGTAGACAGATGGAGTAACCCAAAAGGCAATTTGGTGGTAGCAATTCTTTGGGGGAAAAAGGCTGAGAATGTGGCAATCCAGGTAAACCTCTCTGATGATGGCTCTAATGATTACAGCTGTCAATTAACTGATACTCCCCAATTTTGGTTGCAATGGCAGAGAATATGAAAGTCCTAAGGACAAAAAGAGCAAACCATCCTTGGGACTTTACATGTGGAAGGTGAGAGCTTGAGCCTGCGGGGCCTGACTCCAGGCTCCCAGAGTCAACATGTGATTCTATTTGGACTTGAGAAAAACAGGGGAAAAGAAAGATGAGGAGGCACAAAAGTTGTTTTAAAACCAGGATGTAGTTATAACAAATACAGCTGGAAAAGAGGAAATGAGATTTTTAAAATACAAGAAAGCAAAAAAGAGCCTCTGTTCCCGTTAATACCTCCTACTATGCTACCAAAGGTCAGAGATTGCAAATGGCTGTAATTATGTCGCCACCGCCATGGACTGGCCTGTTAGCAGCAAAGTCAGGTCTGCTGGCAGGTTCCACTCCGACGTCTCAGCTCCACCGTTAGCAGCAAAGTCAGGTCTGCTGGCAGGTTCCACTCCAACGTCTCAGCTCCACCGTTAGCAGCAAAGTCAGGTCTGCTGGCAGGTTCCACTCCGACGTCTCAGCTCCACCGTTAGCAGCAAAGTCAGGTCTGATGGCAGGTTCCACTCCGACGTCTCAGCTCCACTGTTAGCAGCAAAGTCAGGTCTGATGGCAGGTTCCACTCCGACGTCTCAGCTCTACCGTTAGCAGCAAAGTCAGGCTGATGGCAGGTTCCACTCCAATGTCTCAGCTCCACATTTTAGGGTTATTCACCTGTCACCTTGAACAACACCTACTGCGGTTAATTATTAACTGTCACCTTCGCATCACCCAGAGTGGGCTGATGTTACTGAACAGCCTCAGCCAACTCTCATCTAAACTCTGTGTTTGGTTTTCTAGTTTTTGTTTTGTTTTATTTTGTTTCAGGCATCATACCTAAATAATGCCAAAACATTTTTCTCCTAGTAGACAGATTATTTTCTCCTTCTAAATGTAATCAAAAATACAAACTCAAGCTGTGCTTGTGCTTGCCAAGAAAAGAACAAGCTAGATTTGGTGGCCTTCATAGTGTTTTTTTTAAATTTTAGGTTTCTCCAATTATCTCAATAAAAGTCCATTTTAATACATTGAAATATTTGAAATATATTTATAAAAAGTATGCATTAAGTAATTTAGAGCTAAACAACAAATCTGTAACATATAATACTATTTAAAGCAAGTATCTTCAAGGGTCAGTTTCCTTAATGCAAAAAAAGTCATGCAAATCAATATGTGAGAAAAGAAATAGACCAACAGGGAAAAATAGACAAATATTGTGAGCAGACAGTTTACAGGAAAAATGATATATAAGAAGATGCATATATCTTAAAATATATTAGTTCAATAATATTCTATCTTAAATGTTTTATTTCTACTTAAAACATATGTATGTATACTTGCTAACCTATCTTTTGACATAATTAGTTTTTCATGTTTTCTTTTTTATATAACTCTACCCATCATGCATTGCCTTTTATTTCCAATTTTGATTTCATCAAAGCATAGCAAAATGTAAAAACCTTCTAAGTGCTGACAATGATGGTTTTCAGCTTTATCCATGTCCCTGCAAAGGACATGAACTCATCCTTTTTTGTGGCTGCATAGTATTCCATGGTGTACATGTATCACATTTTCTTTATCCAGTCTATCATTGATGGGCATTGGGGTTGGTTCCAAGTCTGCTATTGTGAACATGTATCCCAGAACTTAAAATATAGTGAAAACAACAACAACAACAAAATCCTTCTAAGTGCAAAATCTCCCTAGATTTGTCCTTTTTTCTCCTCAGTCTTTTTTTTTTTAACAGCTTTGCTGAGATATAATTTTCATAGCATAAAGTTCACTCATTCAAAATGTATAATCATCCAGCCTGAGCAATTGGATAAGACTCCCATCTCTAAAGAAATTTAAATGAAAAAATAAATACAATGTGGAATTCAATGATTTTTTAGTATGCTTTAGAGTTGTACACCCATCGATTGAATTTAATTTTAGAACATTTTGTCACTCCAGAAAGAAACTTTATATATATTAGCAGTCACTCCCCACACCTCTTCCTCCTGCTCCCCAGACCAAGCAGCTGCCGCTTCCTGACTGTGTAGATTTTCATTTCTCTAGTCTGCACGTTTCATATAAAAGGAATCATGAACTATGTGGTCTTTCGTGATTGGCTTCTTTCGCTTAGGATGACATGTTTTCAAAGCTCATCCATGTTGTGGCATGTATCAGAACTTTATTCCCTTTAGAGGCTGAATCATCTTCCACCGTATGGATGGACCGTAGTTTGTTTATCCGTTCATCAGTCAATGGACATTTGAGCTACTTATCCTTTTTGCCTATTGTAAATAATGCTGCTATAAACATCTGTGGGTGTGCAAGTGTTTACCTGGATGCGTGTTTTCATTTCTCTTGGGTATATACTCAGGACTGAAATTGCTGAGTCAAATGGTAACTCCGTGTCTGACATTTTGAGGAACTGCCGGACGGTTTTCCACAGCAGCTGCACCATTTTAACAGTCCTACCAGTAATGTTTGGTTCGAATTTCTCCGCAGTCTTTGCATCACTTATTATTATCTGACTTTTTTATTATAGCAATTTTAGTGGTTGTGAAATGGTAACTTATTGTGGCTTTGAGTTGATACTCCCTTGTAGAAAAACAAGAGTCAAACTTTATGTTTTAAAAATTATATGCTTGGGGCCGGGCACAGTAGCTCATGCTTCTAATCCCACCACTTTGAGAGGCTGAGGCAGGTGGATTAACTGAGATCAGGAGTTCAAGACCAGACTGGCCAACATGGAGAAACCCCATCTGTACTAAAAAATACAAAAAATTAGCTGGGCGTGGTGGCAGTCGCTGTAATCCCAGCTTCTCGGGAGGCTGAGGCAGGGAGAATTGCTTGAACCCAGGAGGCAGAAGTTGCAGTGAGCCAAGATCACACCATTATACTCTAGCCTGGGCAACAGAGCAAGACTCCATCTCAAAAAAAAAAAAAAAAATATATATGTATATATATGTACACACACACACACACACACGTGCTTGGGGCACTTTTAACAGGGAAAATATAATGTATGTGTTATGTCTGCTTCAGCCACAGATACGTGATGAGGCTTACAACTCTAAACATGCAGGCTTTACTCTTCTTGATTACTAAGAGGGATGGCAGTTTATCAACAGTTATTCAGGTTTTTGCTCCTTTCTGTCAATTTAAATCTCAGGATCAGTGAAAAGAGCCCAGGGAGAAGACAAAAGATCTGTGTGTCCCCAGTCCTGTCCCCAAACTGTCTGTAAGACCTTTCAGCCTCTGAAACTCATCAGCAGTAGCAGATAACTTGTCTCTGATATTTGACAGTGGTGATGTGAAGGTAAAGTGAACTGATTAATATGAATCAACTATGAAAAACTTAAAGCGATTTACCAGTGTCTTATATGGTAAATAAGTGTATTTAAAATACGTGTATTTTGCACACACACACATCTATTATATATACAGGACTGAAAGAATAAAGAGAAATCTTTTCTTGTGTAGGAAAATGGCAGGGACAACAGTGATAGCAGTATTTTCTGGCAAAATGTTAGAGAATAAGACGGAGTATACAGAAAAATAAGGTTACTCATTCAAAACAACAGCCACAGATATTTTTTGCTGATATTGTTAGGATTGGGATTTATTTTTTAGATTTTAATGAAGATGGTAGGTTAATTGATAACCTTCGTGGCAGGAGACCATAATCTTGGCTTTCAGAATGTGAATAAAAGGGGCTTTAGTTTCTTTCCCCTTTTTGTAATATAGTTGTCAACTAATAACTACAGCTTGGGGTTTTAGCTACAGTCCAAATGACATTTTAATGAATAAAATTTGGCCATAATTAAATTACACATAAAAACATATCACAAGTACCTCTTATTTAACTTTTACTTCTTTACCAGTATATAAAGTGGTCAATAAGACTTCTATTCGAACATAGTGTATTTTATATAGTTTAGAGAGTCATTACTCCATGGTTCGGTATGAACCTTCTTTTTGCCACAGTTTGTACCTTTTCATCACTGTGACTTCATCAGGAACAAGAATTTCATCCCTGCAGCAAAGACCACTGTGAATATGGATGCAGGGTGACAAAATCATTCTCACAATTTTTATGCTTTCTGAATTTCTCTTGCAAATATCCACATTAATGGTGCTAATATTCTTCCAGCCTTCAAAACTCATGCTGTTTTATTTCTCACACTTGCCCTTTATTCTCTTTTTAATGGATCCACAATCATTCCATCTGTAATGTTTTGCCTTAAACAGCAGTTTTTTTTTTTCCCAAGTATCTTCAAGAACTATTTGTATTAGCATCAACTGGGTGCATGTACAGAATGCAAATTCATAGGCCTGAAGCTAGGCTGGATCAGGGTGTGGCCTGGAAATCTGTATTTTCATAAGCGTCCAGGTACTTCACACGTGCACTTATATCTTGTACATACTGCTATGGAAGGTGCTTTGCTCTAATTAATCAAACAAGTATGTAAAGAGTAAGCCTCATAGCATACTAAGTAATACTATGGGCCATGGCAGTAAGAACTGGCTCATTTAAATACTGTTACATTATCAGGACAAGTATTAAATATGTAATTTTTAGTAAATATGCCACTGGTTGCCAGATGAATTCTATTGATGTAGCAATTTTCACATTTATGTATATTTATAATTTTAAAATGATAGATAACATATACTGAATGCTTACAATTAGCCACGCCCTGTTCTTCATAAATTAATCCATGTATATTAGTATTTTACATTTACTCATGTATACAGCATGATGAGCCACAAGGTGCTATCATTATCATCTTAGATGGGGAAACTGAGGCATGGGGGCCTCACAGCACTACTACATGGCAGAGCCATGATTCCGCAGTAAATAATCTAGTATCAAAGCTCTGGTCCTTAGCAATTTAACAAATAGAGAGACCTATACTGTCTCTAAAGAAAGTGTAGGTCTTTAAATGCTGTTTTGAACAGACTTCCATACACCTATGTATAGAGTAACCAACTACAATTGAACTTTTATGATACCTTCTCAGACTCTACAGCTAGATGGCTGTCTTTAGTCCATTTTGCACTGCTACAAAGAAATACCTGAAGCTGAGCAATTTATGAGGAAAAGAGGTTTATTGGGCTCACAGTGCCCAGGCTGTACAAGCAGCATGGAGCCATCATCTGCTTCTGGTGAGGCCTCAGGCTGCTTCCACTCACGGTGAAAGGTGGAGGGAAGCTGGTGTGTGGCAATTACGTGGTGAGGAAGAACACAAAACAGAGAGGGGGAGGTACCAGGCTCTTTTTAACAACTGGCTCCCATGGGAATCATGTGTGAGAACTCACTCACTGCCCCCCACCAAGGAGGGCATTAATCTTTTCACCAGGGATCTGCCCTCATGACACAAACACCTCCCATTAAGCCCCACTTGCAACACTGGGGATCAAATTGCAACATGAGATTTGGAGGGGCCAAACAAACCAAATGATAGCAATGTCTGTGACATTTAAACAATATATTCATCCATTTAAAACTATGGAGGCCTACCTAATTTAAAATGAATGAAAATAGACAATAATCCTACCCTTATAATGCCTATAATCTAGTTGCAGAGATTTTTAAAAATTCTAACTGTTCCATAAATAAACATAACTTTGCAACTTTGGCAAATAATACAAAAGAGAATTACACAGAATTGTGAGACTTTTAAAAGATAGTTTATCCTCGACAGGAAAGTCTGGAGGGCCTTCCTTGTGAACAGATGAATGGATGAACAGGCATTAACTTGGTGAAGCAGGGACCGGTGATGGGGACCACTGCCCTCGGAAATGGAAGACTGCTGTTACAGAACAAATCCACTATGGAGAACATCTAGAAAAGGTCAAAGGCCCTCAGAAATGGAAGACTGCTGTTACAGGACAAATCCGCTATCGAGAACATCCAGAAAAGGTCAAAGGCACTGCGGAACTACCAAGGAAATGAAGACTTCTGTCCTCATGTCCAAAAGATGGAAGAACAGAGAGGTAGAGAAATATATAGGAGTGACATTCACTCATTTGCACAAGGCAGCTGACAGGTTGTGGGTCTCTATGACTCGGGGTCTAAAAGTAGAAGTCCTGAGAAATACACTAGAGTTTGAACTGGAATCCCCAAAGACTACATACCAGAAGAAAAGAATTAAAGATGGATTGCTCCTCAGGACGAAAGCCCAGACTGTAAATTGTTAACTCTTGTCTACATTAAGACTATTTGCCTTCTTCCTAACTACCTGCCAGAAGCAAAAGTGAATCCACTCTGAAGGAAGACAAAGCATCTAGAGCCTCAAATTATCTTCACACCTAGTATTGAAAATATGAAGTATTGAGCCAAAAATTATCAAGAAAGATAAAATTAACTGAACAAAGAGCAACAGCAACACACAAATACACAAATACACACACACATACACACACCCCGCAGAATAACAGAAGAACCAGAAGGAAGTTATTAGATATGGACTTTAGCAAGTTTGTAAAACTAAATCATAAAATGTAGACTTATTATTTATTTATTTATTGATATTTATTTATTTATTTATTTTTGAGAGGGAGTCTTGCTCTGTGGCCCAGGCTGGAGTGCAGTGGCGTGATCTCAGCTCACTGTAACCTCCACCTCTCAGGTCCAAGTGATTCTCCTGCCTCAGCCCCCCGAGTAGCTGGGATTACAGGTGTGTGCCACTATGCCCAGCTAATTTTCGTATTTTTAGTAAAGACAGAATTTCACTGTGTTGGCCAGGCTTTTCTCAAACTGCTGACCTCAAGCGATCCACCTGCCTAGGTCTCCCAGAGTGCTGGGATTACAGGTGTGAGGCACCACGCCCGGCCCAAAATGTAGAATTATATCACGAACTGGAAACCATTAAAAATCAAATGGGCATATTAGAATGGAAACAAAATAAGATATGAAATTAAGAACTCGATGGATTTAACAACCAATTAACACAGCTGAAGAGAAGATAAGGGAGCAAACAAAAAAATTCAATATCTGGTTACAAGTAGAAAAATGTAGAAAACAGTGTAACATGCATAATAGATGTTGGAAACCTCTAGTATAGGTGTAATTAAAGTTGCAGAAGGAAAAGCGGGAGAGAATATAAAGGAAACCATTACAGATGAGATCATTTCAAAAGCAACAGAAAAATCCAACAGATTTAAGTTGCGCTATGAACTTCAGACAGATTACAACAGACAAAAGGTACCTAAGGATATCACAATAAAATTTCTGAAAACTGAAGACAAGAGGAAGTCTAAAAAGCAGGCAGAGACAAAATATATGCTATGTTTATGGGGAAATAATAATACTAATAATGACTGTATAAGAGTGCAAATCAGAAGATGGAGACATGACATTGTCAAGTGCACAATGAAAATAAATGCCAGCCTAGAACTCCATACACTCTAAAGTTCTCCTTCAAAACAAAGGAAAAATATAAGGACATTTTTTGAAAAACAAAAACCTAGGAAATTTGTCAAACTTCCAGTAAAGGAATGACTGAGAGAATTCTTCATGCAAAAAACATAATCACAGATGAAAATAGATAACTTAGAAAGAGAAGAATGTAAATGATAAGTATGTGACTAAGTCCAAGGGAATACTGATTGTATAAAACAATGATTAGAAAAAAAAATACCTACATACATAAATCATGATAAATAATAGCACGAAAGACAGGATTTTGTTAAATAGTATTTGATTACTCAAAGTTCCTTATTACCTGAAGAATTGTAGATATTGTAACTGTCAATTTAAATTAATATGATTATCAATATAAGATTCTAAGAATATATTTTGAATTTATGGGGTAAACATTGAAAGAATAATAATAATTGTTTAATAACAGGCTAATTTGAAGAAGATTTATCAATAAACATAAACATAATTAATCCAAAAGAGGAAAAATGGGACAAACAAAATTAGTAAGATTGATTGGCATGCCAGTGTGTCAGTGATTGCATTAATGCAAATAGATGAATACTCAGATTAAAAGGCAAATTTGTCAGACTGAATTAGAAAATAAAGAGAGGCAGCTCACAAAAAAAGCTGCCTAAAATATGAGGACAAAAAAAAAACCCCCTGAAAAAAAGAGAGTTAGTTAAATACATGCAAGCAGTAGGCAAAATAAAATTGGCATATATGATTTTGCAAATGACACTGAAAGGCAAGAAATGACACATTTCTAAACACAAATAGTGTCATTGCATTAGGATTAAAGGGTCTATCTGACAAGAATTTATAATCCTAGACTGGTATGCACCTAATAATATAGCTTCAAAATATATAAAGCAAAAATTGACAGAATTAAGAGGGAGAATAGACAAATCTACAGTCTTAGATTTTACCTGAGTAACTGAAAGAACATCCAAGAAAAAAAATCAATAAGGATGTAGTAGATTTGAAAATCACAATGAACTAACTTGATCTAGTTGAAAAATACAGAAATACTACATCTGCCATTTTAGAATATACATCATATTCTATCCAATATGTAATTCATTGCCTGAATTGACCATATGTTTGAAAACAAATTACACACACACACAGTATCACCAAGTATAGGGATTGAAATTCTGAGTACTTTTTCTCTAACTACAGTGAGATAAAGCTAAAAGTTAATATTAAAAATATACCTCAAACATCCTTAAATGTTTGTAAATTACTTCTAAACAACTTATTGGCCAAAAATAAAAATTATAAAGGAAATTAAACGTGCCAATTTTATAACTTAACGTCTCAATAATTTACCCAATAGAACAGCAAATAACACACAGTCATACATTGCTTAATGACAGGATACTTTATGAACCCAACATTCAGTGATGTTAGTCATTGTATAAACATCAAGGAGTGTACTTACATGAACCTAGAGGGTACAGCTTCCTACACGCTTAGCCTGTATGACATAGTTCCTATACTACCAACCTGTACAGCATGTTGCTGGACTGAATACATAATTTTACTGTACCTTTTCTATGTTTAGATATATCGTGTATATCTAAACATAGAAAAGGTACAGTAAAATTATGGCATAAAAAATAAAAAATGTTACATCTATGTAGGGAACTTACCATAAATGGAGATTCTAAAACTGGGAGTTGCTCTGAGTGAGTCTGGGAGTGAATGGTGAGTGAATGTGAAAGCCTAGGCCATTACTGTACACTACGGTAGACTTTACCAACACTTTGCACTTAGGCTATACTAAATTTGTAAAAAGAAAAATACTTTTCTTTCTTCAATAATAAGTTAATGTTAGCCTACTTTAACTTTTTTACTTTGTAACATTTTTATTTTTTAAAAAAATTATTTGATTGTTTTGTAATCACAGCTTAAGACATAAATAGTACAATTGTACAGATATTTCCTTTATATTCTTATTCTATATGCTTTTATCTATCTTCAAATTTTCTTTCATTTTTTACTTTTTAAACTTTTTGTTAAAAATTAAGACACAAACACAATTTTTTGTTTATTATTATCAAAAATTATGTACCATACATAGTTGTATTGCTATACTTTTAAACAAGTGGCAGTGCAATAGGTTTGTTCATACCAGTATCACCAAAAACTCATGAGAACTGCATTGTGCTATGGTGTTAGGACAATGATGATGTAACTAGGAATAGGAATTTTTCAGCTTCATTATAATCTTCTGGGACTACTGTGGTATATATGGTCTGTCATATGCTGACCGAAATGTTGTTATGTCATGCATGATTACATAAAGAAAATAGGAAAAAATAGTACATATGACCGATCTTATTAATTAAATAGATAAAAAGTGCATGACACAACTCAAAAAGCTAAAAGTTGTTTTTCAACCAAATAATTAAATAGGTAAACACCAGGGAAGATTGAATTTTCAAAAAATCAAGTATTACCCTATTCCAAATGAAAAAGAACATCATTTTAATGGAAGCCAAAAAGAAGTAGTATTTGCAATGCTTATTAACTGACAAAGAACTCATATCCTGGATATATCAGAAGGTTTGACAAATCAATAAAGATATCACAAATCCTGGACACTACAAATGACAAATGGGCAAAAACATTAACAGGCACTTCACAAAAGAAAATATCCAAATTATTAAGAAACATATAAAAGCTTTCCTTTTCACTGTCATTAGTTTTTAAGGCAATGCTAGATACCCATGTACTCTCATCAGAAATGTTACTCAAAAGTGAAATAAAACAAAATATAACCCGACAATATCAAATGTGAAGAAGAATGTGAAGCAACAGGTCACTCACATCCTACTTGTTTGGGAGTAATTTTGTGTAGCCTCTGTTTATCAGTAAGGCTACACAAGGCTGAATATCCACATTCTAATAAATCGGCTAAGGCTAAACATACACCTAATAAATCTATCAAATTTATAGATATATAGCCTTCAGAAATTCTTACATGTGTAAATCAAGACTATAATAAGAATGGTCATAACATCACTATTTATGTTAGTGCCTAGCCAAGCAAAAAAATCCAAATGGACTCAACAATAGCATGGATTGATTATGAAATGTTCATACCATGGAGTGCCATGCAGTGATGGAAGCTGACTACAGCTACATACAACGTCTCCAAGTCTCCCAAGGGAGCCTGAGTGAAAGAAACCATTCACATTAATTTCATTTATATGGAGTTCAAAATGCTCCCTAACTAACTAGTGTTAGAAGTCAGGATAATGATTTTCTCAGGGAAGAAATGGGATTGTAACCAGAAGAATGGACCAAGAAATCTTTTGAGACACCACTTATCTCCTGTCTCCATCTGGTTGTGATTACATGGATGTATGCACTTTGACATAAGTTATTAAGTTGTAGACTTATGACTTAGGCACTTCTCTCTAAATGTGGTATTTCAACAAGATGTTTTGATTTATTTTTATATTAAAAGACAGAAGAAAGGGGAGAGTATTTAAGGTAAAGAAAATAGCATGAAAAAATCTCTGTGCAGGAATTAAGTGTGTACAAAGATTGAATAAAGCCATTTGAATGGAGTACAGAGGTGAAGAAATAAAGATAAAGAGAGGAGGAGGGGAGATGGGAAAAAAGGAAGGCGGAAGGGAGAAAGAAAAGACAACGGAAAAAGAAAAAAAAGAAGCTCGAAAAATAAGTAATGGCGGCACCTCTCCAAGGTCCTGAAACTTGGATGCTTCCCTAACAGTAATGAACGCCTGAGAAGGGGTTTAGCTGTGGAGAGGGTGGTGATGTGATGAGATGTGTACTTCAGATATTTCCAGATGAATGCACTGGAGAAGGGAAAAAAAGTAGATGTGAGTGGATGAAGAAAGAACTCACAGCAATTGTCCAGCAGAGAGAAGTGGGTCTGAGTTACCTGGGTCTGAGTGTTGGTGATAGGGAAGCTGCAGGAATGTATAATTGTGTGGATGTTGGGGGTATAGGGAGAAGGAGCTATGCTTAAAATATGCTTAAAATACCAAGCTTTTCTAACTCCAAAATACCTTTTATTTATTTATTTGTTTGTTTATGTATTTATTTTGAGATGGAGTCTCGCTGTGCCTCCCAGGCTGGAGTGCAATGGTGCCATCTTGGCTCACTGCAACCTCTGCCTCCTGGGTTCAAGCAATTCTCCTGTCTCAGCCTCCTGAGTAGCTGGGACTACAGGCGCACGCCACCACAGCCAGCTAATTTTTGTATTTTTAGTAGAGATGGGGTTTCACCACATTGGTCAGGCTGGTCTTGAACTCCTGACCTCAGGTGAACCACCCGCCTTGGCCTCAAGATGCTGGGATTACAGGCATGAGTCACTGCACCCGGTCCAAAACACCTCTTAAAAAGTCATTTAACCACATGTTTCTCTTTTCTATAGCTCGTTGTAAACAATTAATTCCCATATTTAATAGTGAAGTCATTTTTGTATTCTAGTTTAATAATACTATTTCATGGGTTGTTTTAATAGGAATTTCCTAGTCAATATAGTTTTATTTATAACCTCATTGGAGGAAGAGTTTTATACATATTTTATAGGGATGGGTCCAAAAGTCCCTGCTATGTTGGTAAACACATAATAATTAAATTTTAAAAAGCTATGGCCTTCTAAATTTTTCCCTCTTTTGAAATAAATATACACAGATTTTTGACTCGTTTATCAACAATTGTGCTACCTTATAGGAAAATTAACAAGGTTCATTTATGAATGTGTCACAAAACTGCTTTTCTTGAACTGCTGATGTTCAAATATTATAATTTTATGCCATCTGTGATATGAGCATTTGTTACATATAAGTTTTATCATAAGCAAACTTTTAAAAACTCATAAAAGCCCTCCCTTTGTTTAAATGTGTTTTGTATATCTATCGCTTTCAGTTTATAAGTGTTTGACCATTGCTCTTCTATAAAAGAGTCTACAAGAACTCTAAAATATCTATAAATATATAAATATTTAAATATATAAATATTTATAGATATTTTAGAGTTCTTGTAGACTCTTTGCTTACGTGTCTTGGATCTGTATACATATACATATATGTGTATATGTATTATATATACAAATAAATATACATATAGATTTTGTGCTTAAAAAAAAAAGAACTCTAAAATGTATAATGTGCTCCACTGATTCTGTAAAATAGATATGTAATTTCCCATTGCTCAAAGATACTAGGAATCACATACATTTAACTGCTTATATTTTCCAATACTTTGCTTAGTTACAACATTTCTATACAAAGATATTCTCATGTATAAAAGAGCCCAACAATTGTTTCATACTTCTTACACTTCCTTAAGATAGTATTGAATACCAACAAAATACTACTTGAGTCAAGAGGCCTTAATCAGTCTGTTAGAGTAGGAAACTGAAGAGTTAAAATAGTTGTGGTATTGGCCCACACCAATATGTGACATGGGACACGGCTGTGGATATGACATTCGGATTCCATCCTCTGTTCCTCCTCTTGTAAATTGAGTCTGTAGCCGAACACACTTGTTAATGCTCAGAGACAAGTATGCAGGGAGAAAAGAGACACTGAGCTGGATCCCTGTGTATTTTGGTTCATACCTGAGATGAACCTGAAATACAGTCTATTACCTGAAATAGGAGACCAGTATGTTGTAATGAATTTAGTCTGAATTATCTCATTCCTGAGAGGTTCCTGTTAAATTGAGCAAGTACAAGATAGACATGAACCGAAATCATTTCTTTGACCCTTAGTCTACTCTGGGAAAGTGAAACATTGCCAAAGATAACAGTCTTTTAATTAATTTTGGAGGTTTGTTTGTGTATACACTTGGAATTTCTTGGATACATGCTTCATTAATAGGCCAATGTGCCTGGGTTTAAAGAAGATATTTATTTTTAAATTTAATATGTCAATTCTTGGTTGAAAGTATAGTGGAAGGGGCAGCAGCATAAATATCCTCTCATTCATTGCTTCATTTGTTCAAGAAACATGAATTAAACAACCTACTACTCATCAGTCACAGTGTGAAAGTAGCAGGACCCAAAGACGAACGTGCAGGCATATGCCTTCAAGTTGGGATGCAGAGGCAGCCATGCCAATAAGTAAATATGTGTGATAAGTTGTTAGATGTGCAATTCTAGCTATGATTGATTTAATGGCCAACATAGCCCTTGTAATATAACATTAGCACGGAGGTGAGATTAAATTCTGTTTCCATCTCTTGGTTGCAAAGGGTCAGTGAGGAAACGGGTCGTCTCTGAGCAGGGTTGACACTGGACTTAATAGTTTTGCATGGATGATCTATAAATGGCTCTTCTCTAATCCTTACTACCTACCCAAATGATATCCTTGTCATTCCAACCCAAAATTAGTTCAGGAGCTTCCTAGCTGCCTTGCCTGTCCTCCTGTCTCCTTGCTTTGGAGGGTGGATTTGATTTTAAAGTATGTATCACACTACATCAATGTCCACCTGGGGGCCTTGGCTGCAACATTCCCGTTTTTGTAGGACACAGCTCACATGGCTCTCACTGCTGGTCTCCACATGTCCTTACCCTCATTTCCATCACCCAGCTCTGCTTCCAGGTGGTAGTGTACTGAACTACTCAGGCCATCCCTCTCTAGGCATTCATTTTCCCTGGCTCCAGGTCCTAATGGCTAAATTTGCATTGCTCCTATGAGATGCATTTCAGCTGTCATCACTTGCATTAGCTTTCTTTCCTATTTGCCTAAAGACCCCAAGAGCCCTGCCATCTGTATTACTGTATCATATTTGTACAGTTATTTTTGTTGTCCATATTGTTATTTTGGGCGTCACCCACCAGACACTGTGAAATCCTCAAGGACAGGGACTGTTTTCTATAATAAAATCTATCACATGTCATCAAGCTTGGCATATCATTAGTCTCTCAACATATTTTAGGTTAATTTGTTGAATTTCTGAATGGATAATTGAGAGAAGGTAAAAACACTGGTTATATGCTTTCTCCAAACCATTATTATCATACCTGTGTATTTTGTAAGAGAAATGCTGACACATCTCATACTTTTTCTAGTAGATATCTTCCTGAACATTTATGGGTAAATTAAATTGTATGAAATGAATAATGCCTTCAGTGAAATAGGACAGCTCACATTTTAAAGAACATCAGTAATGAACTAATCTGTGTAAAAGAATAGTTTTACTCTCTTTTCTTATGTCACCTTGACTGTCGCTTTTACAAATTGGGAATTTTACACGTTGAGTTTCCTTATGTTGAAGTTCTTCTAGGTAAAGGTATTAATGCAGTTAAACTTCTAGTAATAAGTAACACGAAAAGAATGCTGATAAAGTGACATGAGGAATCTGTTCCTGTGTTGTAAACATTTCCTGATGTCAAAGGTGAAACTGAACATTTTGCCAAAAGTCTCAACCTAAAGCCACTTTAATCAAAGCAGTTGCTAATGCCAACAGTACATAAATCGAGGATGGAGCAACTGGATCGACACCAGCAATGGCCGCATTGTGGTAGGTGTGGACAGAGCCTGCCGGAATTAAACAGATGCCAGGAGTTAACACTAGGCAAAGGTAAATGGGATAGGTGCTGTGAAACATGGCAGATCCTATGGGACTTAGGTGCTCCCAAACACGGCAGATTCTATGGGGCTTGGGTGCTGAAAAACATGGCAGATTCTATGAGATTTAGGTGCTGTGAAACATCACAGATTCTATGGGATTTAGGTGCTGTGAAACACGGCAGATTCTATGGGATTTAGGTGCTGTGAAACACGGCAGATTCTATGGGGCTTAGGTGCTATGAAACGGGGCAGATTCTATGTTCCCAAACCTAGCAGAAACAGTGCGGTGAGAATCATAAAGTAAACATGCTACTCCTGTGATTTGGGTGAAAAAAACAAACAAACCAACAAAAACAGGAAATACAGCTACAAAACCTAGATGGAGAAGAGCCAAAACTGTTGATAGATATAGGACCACTTTTGCATCCCTGTTTGTGAATGCAATAGCACAAGAAAAAGTCATTTTGAGGATGGGATAGGAAATGAGCTTCTGATGGTGATGCTGTCTTCAAATGGTTCCTAGTTGAATTTTCTCAGAAATTTTAATACCCAAGATTAATACAGAAATTGAGAACTATCCAATGTTAAGCACTTTTTCCTTACACTTGCTTTCCTTCTTTTTCTTTCTTTTTTTTTTTTTTTTTGAGATAGAGTTTCATTCTTGTTGTCCAGGCTGGAGTACAATAGCACGAACTCAGCTCACCGCAACCTCTGTCTCCTGGGTTCAAGCGATTCTTCTGCCTCAGCCTCCCAAGTAGCTTGGATTACAGGTGTCCACCATCAAGCCCAGCTAATTTTTGTATTTTTAGTAGAGACAGGATTTCACCATGTTGGCCAGGCTGGTCTTGAACTCCTGACATCAGGTGATCCACCCGCCTCGGCCTCCCAAAGGGCTGGGATTACAGGCGTGAGCCACCACGCCTGGCCCCGTCTTTCTTACAGAGACCTCTTATCCTCATTCTTTTCCTCTCCAGTATTCCATATGGCAGTGGCTCAAGGCAGACAAACTACAAAGAATGAACAGGCATTACTTGAATATTCAGGATTGCTTTGCTGTTTTATTCTGTGCAGTGTTTCCTCCTATGCCTGCTTTTCAGCCTTATCCTTTCTGCAGGGCTCTGGGTCAGAAGCTGGGCAGGAGGAGCAGAACACGGCACCTCTGACAAGTAGCATGACTGAAAGCTGTTGGTTAAGTGTTAGGAGAAAATGTGTCTAACAGGGTTATTTGTTTCTTAACATAAAGGTTTAATCCATATGATTCCACTTCCCATTTCCAGGGATAATTTGAAGGAAACTATAAAAAATAGAAGGTTAAAAAATATGTTTGTCAGCTGGGTGTGGTGGCTCACGGCTGTAATTCCAGCACTTTGGGGAGGCCGAGGTGGGCGGGTCACCTGAGGTCAGGAGTTTGAGACCAGCCTGACCAATACGGTGAAACCCCATCTCTACTAAAAATACAAAAATTAGCCCGGCGTGGTGGCGGGCGCCTGTAGTCCCAGCTACTCAGGAGGCTGAGGCAGGAGAATCACTTGAACCCGGGAGGTGGAGGTCTCACCACTGCACTCCAGCCTGGCAACAGAGCGAGACTCCGTCTCAAAACAAATATATATATGTTTGTCTTCTTGATTTTTCCTCTCTCCTCCATCACACGGTGATGGAATGGGAAAAGGCAGGTTGTGGGGAGCAGTTTGGAGTCCCATGCTTGGTGGGCAAGACAGGGAGGAAAATTCTAGATGAACGAATGCTGCTTCAAAGGAAGAAGAAAAAGAACCGTTTTAATCCTGCTTACAATCAGATTTAGATTGCTGATATTTTCTGTCCACACACAACTGGGTTTATCCTGACATTCAACAGTGTAAGTGACCTGTACTCTAAGCATTCCCTTCTAGAGAAAGGTTGTGATTGAGCAGCCTGCTGTTGTCTGAATTTTTGTCTCTCCCTTTTCCAGAATTCATATGTGAAACCTAACCTCAGGGTGATGGTGTTAGGGGGTGAGGACTTTGGGAGGTGATGAGGTGATGAGGGAGGAGCCATCATGCTGATAAAAGGAACCCCAAGGAGGTGCCTTTCCTCACACCATGTGATGCCCAGTGAGAAGGCGCCATCTGTGAACCAGAAATCAGATTCTCACCACACAAAGCGTCTGCTGGCACCTTGGTCTTGGACTTCCAACCTTCCAACTGTGAGAAATAAATTCCTGTTGTTTATAACCCACCCATTTGACTGTATTTTGTGGTCGCAGCTAGAACACAGTAAGACAAATCCCAACAGAGAAGAGTGCTTCTAGAACCTGAAGTGCACCTACCACTTTCTAGCAAAGCCTGATCCACATTACTTTAAAAGTGACTTTTTCAAGCATTCTGCTTTGGTTTACCTATTTCTTCCACTTACCTCTCTCAAGCCCAAATCATTAGTTTACACTTGTAACCAACTGCTCGTGCATATGTGCTAACATGTTTTTGCATATAATATACATACATTAATACATAATGTATCATGCATGCTTGCAGGTGGGCATTGTGGGTAACTTACATGTAATTACTGTTGCAATTACTTAGAATCATCTGCTTCTTTGTGAGCTCGAAAGTGACCTCTTAATTCTTTTTTACAAACGGAGTTTTTTTGTGAATGTAAATAATGGAAAAGCTTTCCAAACCCCTCCCAGACTCTCGTTCCCGCCATGCCCCTCCCCTCGGGCTCTGGCACGCGCTTACACACACACACACACACACACACACACACACACACACACACAGCCTGATGTGTCTATCAGCTCTCAATCTGGTTTTTGAAGTGGTCTGGGTGGGTCTGCATATGTATTTGACCAACCTCTGCGCGCACTCTTGAGAGCGCGCATCCATGTGTGGTCCAGGGAGGAAACCGCGGCTGTGAATGAATGATTGATGGGAACAGCGCCCAGGGGTAGCAAGTGGAGAAGGGAACCCAGGTCGCGGTCACTGGTCAACCCGCCTCTTGGGGTGAAGGTTAGGGAAATGGGTGCTGGTACTTGGCCCTGGCCAATGCTGGGGTTCCAGGGCTAGGGACAGCCCTCAGCGCCAGGCTGGGCTGTAGGAGGTCTTTGGGGTCAGATCCCTGCAGGCAGACAAGAGGGAGCCAAAGAAACAAAGCCGCCGAGGGATGCGGCTGGGGCGGACGCCCGGAGGGAAGTGGAGCCCGGGAAGCCAGGTGTGCGGCGGGGAGAGCGGCCGTGCCACCCGCGCTGGGAGCCGGGCGCTGCCATTGAAGGCAAGGTCCTCTGCGCCCTGGAACTGCCGCGGCGGCGGATGCAGAGGCCAATCCGGAGTGCAACCATGGAGATGCGACGTGTGTCCCATAGTAACCTGTTACAACATTATTTATAAGCTGCCATCCCCAGCCTACCCCCACTTCCCCTCCGCTCCCTCGCCAGACTTGCCGGCGACGTGCACAGCAGCGTCTGGCTCTTCCCGGCCTCTCCCTTCTCTCGCGGGCGCAGCCGATCAATAGTTAACACCCGGCTGCGGGCGGCGGCTCCACCCGCGGCAATCACCGTAGTGCTTGTTTGTGGAAGCAGAGCGTGAGTGCGCCGCGCGCGCACCCAGTCCAGCTCGGAGTGGGCGTCTACCCGAGGAGGGGTGTCTGGGGAGGGGCTGCCCTCGTTACCCAAACAGTTTGGGCTCGCTTAACCTTGATGCAGCTCCTGGCTTCCCAGTCCAGCTCAGTTCAGACAGAATACCCGGCGCGCGCGCGCGCGCACACCGACACACACAGACACACACACACGCCGCCCCTGGCGTCGCCGCCCGCCCGGGTCTCCGCCCTTAGGGACCAGAGCGGCGACCGCTGCACCCCGCATGCCTGCTGGCGGAGCCCCCGGAGCCGGGACCGAGCCGCCGGCGTCCCCGAGTGCGCCCCCAGTGCGTGCCGCCGCGCTGTTGCTCGCAGTGTGCTGGCGCTGAGCTCGGTGGACACGCGCGCAGTCGAAGCTGCCTCTCGCCCTAGCTAGCTGGGCTCTCAGCCTCTTCCTCCCTCCCTGGCTCCTGGCTTTTTGTTTAAAGCAACACCCACCCTCCATCCAGGCTTTTTTTCTTTCTTTCTTTATTGGTAGCGGTCGAAAAGAGTTGATTGCTATTGGGATCCGCTGGGTAAAGAGACGGGTAGGGTGAGCGGGAGGTGAGAAAACTGAAGACCTGGAAGATTTTTTTTTTCTTCAAAAACCCGTTTCCGTCCAGTCTTCGGCCAGTCCAATCTACTTTAATCCTCACCAGGACAATGGATTAAGTTTCTCTTCCCTGGACCAGAAGTCGGGTTCGGACTTGGGGCAAAATGAAGGAAAAGGCCATGATCAAGACCGCTAAGATGCAGGGGAACGTGATGGTGAGTGCCGCGGGCAGGTTGCGCGCTGGGTCCGGGGGACCCGCCGTGAGGAGCGATGCTGGGGAAGGACTGTCCTTCTGAGTCCCGAACCTCCCTGGAAGGACAGCGACCCCATGCCCGCGCGCGGCGGCGCTTCCGCCACTTCCCACCTGAGCCCACCCAGCGGCGCCGGGATACGGAGGAGCAGGCATTTCTTTGCAAATTGCAACTTTGCGGCTCCGCGGCCCCTCTCCTTCGGGCATGTGGCTTTGTGTTTTGGGCGCGAGATTGAGCGTGGGAGGGGAGGAAGGGGCTGCGGGGAGCCCTCGTTGGCCGCGGGTCGGTCCGAGCCCCAAGCAGACCCCCAGGGCTCTTCTGGGGAAACGCGGGGAGAGGTGGTCACTTCGGCCAGGGAAGGGCCACTGGGCCCTGGCCCCCGCGCCGGCCTCGGGGCTGTGAGTCCCCGGAGCTCGAGACCTGTTGGGTTTGCGGAGTCTTCGGTTCTCTCGGGGCAGGCGCCGGTCGCTCCGCTCCGCTCTGCTCCAGCCGCCGCCGCCAGGCGGGACCCTGCTCCCCCGGTTGGGGACGCTGACTCCCCCAAAAGCTTGACTGTGCGGGAGGAGGTCGGGGCACTTCGCCCCCCGGGAGGGCCGCGCGCCTGGAAACGCGGCTGGTCCGAGGAAGGCTCAGGGCTGCTGGCCAGGGGGCAGCTCTGCAAGGATAACTTTCTATAACCGGAGGACCCGGCGATCCGCCTCCCCAGCGAGCCCACCCGCCTTGCCGCTCCCCGCTGACCCGCGCGGCCTGGGCGCGCCTGCCCTCGGGGTCACGTTAGCCCGGGGCACGGGGCCGAGGGGTCAGGGCGCTGGAGTCTCTGGCGAGGACGAGAGGGTTGCCATCTTGTTCTGTTGAAATTGTTTGTGTGACTGCGCGTGTTTATTTTAACCCATTAGGTCACGGTTTGAGAAGAATCCTGCAAAGGTCCCTTATTTTAAGTTCCTGGCTGGCACTTTTTTTTTTTTTTTTTTTTTTTTGGTGAGGGACAAACAAGGAGATGGGGATTGCCTTGCTACTTTTGAAGGTTCTGCAGATTTGCAGATGCTACTTTTGAGGGTTCCGTAAGAATTGCAGAAATTCTTTCAGGGGCAAGGTCCAGAGTTGTTTACAAAAGTGGGTTGGGTCCAAGTGATGGGGGGTGGGGTGGGAAGGCACCTTTGGCAGAACCCAGGTGGTGGTGCATTTTGAGATCCTGCTTTAACACAGTCAATAAGTGAAAATTTTACATTAATTGAACAAATACCCAGCTGACTTAACCACACCCACGGCAGACACCTGTTGCCTGGCAGAGAGGAGCGCCGTGGGTTCAGAACTTGACTCTAGACGGAGGTGTGAGCCTCTCGGTTCAAAACACCTCCCCGGAAAGTAATCAACACCTCGCCGGAAAGTAATAGCCGCAAAGAGGGGCTTACTCTTCAGGACCCCTCCCCACTCCCGATATGACAAGGCCCCATCTAGGGGCCGGTCTCAGTCCTCGGTTGGTGGGTTCTCTGACTGACCTAATAGCTTGTTTATGAAAATGCATCTGTTTCCCTCATTTTTCCCACTCTTTTTAGCCATTGTGTTGTTCAGCATAATTTCTTGCATAAATAGGATAGAAACGTATACGGAGTAATGCTTTTTAATTAAATGCCCACCCACATCCATCATTCCTAACTTATGTGATGCCATCATGTGCTAGGGAAATCTGTACATTTAGGGCTGAGGCTGAAGTTAAGGATTGAGGTTAATTATACTGATAAGGCAACATTATTGACTCATTACATCAATCTACCGCCAAATAAGTTTCTACTCATAACTTACATAGCATGGCATGAAAGAGCTAAATCTTCATATTACATATTTATTAGAAACCTTATGTTCTTTGCCCTCCCCCTAACCCCTCTCTGCATTTTACTTCAGAAAATAAAGAATGAAATGATTGCTAGTTACATTTCTCACTTCCGTTCTGAATAAGGGTATTCCGTGTGATACTCACTGCATCCCTTTCCCTGTGTCTAATGTTAACAAGTGTAATTGGAGCAAGGTGAACTGAACCTGGAGAATTCTACAGCAACCCATATTTTCAGTTATCTGTTGGCCCAAGAAAACAATGAGATGCACACTTACTCAAACTTTAAATGTTCTTATCAACTCTTAAGCTGATAATTATGGCTCCACAGCTGCTGTGTAACTTATTTGAATTTTCATGTTCCAAGGAAATCCCTGTGGCTTCAGTTGAGTGATCATTTAGGACTTACCCATCCCTAATCTCTCAAGTTGCTTTGGAAGACTCTTGCTAATCACAGCCTCTCTTGGTTTAGATGACTGGCAAATTCTTTGCACTCACAACTTGATTGAAATTCAGGTGATATTTTACATTCAAGATGAGGACTGAATGATTTACTCCTATTACTGACAGCTGAGTTGCCACACATCTGATAGCTACAAAAAGTGGCAGAATGTTTTATACTTTGCAGTGACACTGAATCCACATACACACAGAGACCAGATCTCATTTCAGGGGACTCAAAGATCTCTGAGCTGTCTGGACTCGCATTTGAGGTTTGATATCTTAAAAAGAGAAAGACAGACACTTGGCACTGCCCAAATGGTCATGGAAATGTCAAATCCAGTTCCAGCCATGCCTGTAAATTATTTTATAATCCAGCCCCTGCTCACTGATATCCACACTGTGTGATTGTTCTGGACCTGCAGCCTGTTGTTTCACTAGGAGTCCTACAAGAACGGTGACAATAGCCTCCCGGCTCGTCTTTGACATGCCACGTTGCTTAGTTGAAAGTATGTTCTTATAAAATCTTTAAAAAATGTTTTATTCGTCGCACATTGCTTTAGGAATTTATTTCTGAGTACAGCTAGAGGATCAGGAGAAGGCAGATGCACCGGCATACTATCTGATCTTGTTTTGTTTTAGTAAATGGGTAACAGAAATACCACAGGTGGAATCAGTTTAGAACTTTTTTTTCTTTTTCTTTCTGAGACAGAGTATCACTCTGTCACCCAGGCTGGAGTGCAGTGCAGTAGCGCAATCTCAGCTCACTGGAACCTCCCCCTCCCGGGTTCTAGCAATTCTTCTGCCTCAGCCTCCCGAGTAGCTGGGGACTACAGGTGTGTACTACCATGCCTGGCTTTTTTTTTCCCCCCCTTTGAGACAAAGTTTCGCTCTGTCGCCCAGGCTAGAGTGCGGTGGGACAATCTCAGCTCACTGCAGCCTCTGCCTCCTGGGTTCAAGTGATTCTCCTGCCTCAGCCTCCCGAGTAGCTGGGATTATAGGTGTGCCCCCCCGTCTGGCTAATTTTTGTATTTTTAGTAGAGACTGGGTTTCTCTATGTTGGTCAGGCTGGTCTTGAACTTCTGACTTCAGGTGATCCACCTGCCTTGGCCTCCCAAAGTGCTGGGATTACAGGCTTGAGCCACTGCACCTGGCCTAATTTTCGTATTTTTAATGGAGATGGGGTTTCATCATGTTGGCCAGTCTGGTCTTGAACCACTGACCTCAGGTGATCCACCTGCCTTGGCCTCCCAAAGTGCTGGGATTACAGATGTGAACCATCATGGCTGGCCAGTTTAGAACTTCTATTTTAATTCTTGAGAAGAGTCTATTTCATAAACTTCTAATATTGTGAGAATTCACAGACTAACCATGCCGTATTCAATCTGTAATTTGATATACTAAGAAATATTTTTTACTTGCTCAGAACAAAAATTCTCTTTTAAAAAATAGCTGTTATTGTTTCCATAAAATCTACATTTGAGAGTTCCAAGGGAGGCTGATGTGCACTTTCTTTTCAACCTAATCTTCCTTTATTGCTATTTGGTTGACATCCTACTTGTTTAGCGGAGGTATATACTCTTGCAATAGGTTCTGAGGTTAATGGGAAATGTTATCAGAAGTGTGTTGCTTCGTGCTGAATTCCCCTACTCTGTCCATATGAGCTTTCTTCAGACATTGAGTTGCTTAATGAAGATGGGTAAAGATTAAAGACTAAACATCTTGGGGACTGTCCTGTGACCCTTGGCGTCTCCCCCTTCCTTCGTGTGTGCGTTGGCAGCTCCAGCAGTATGTGGTGGGTAAGTGAGGCCTGGGCAGGCCCTTGTTGACTAGAGCAGTATCAGAGGAGGTTCAGACATAGGACACAAAGCATCTGAGGTCTGCAAGCCATGTTGATACTGAGAATCCCACTGTTGATTGCTGTTGGTTTTGAATGAAAGCGGCAGTCTTGAGTTCCCTGTATAGGGAAAGCTGGAGTTTAGGCCTTTGCTCACTGGTTGATAGATCTATGGTATGGTGAGCCTAGGATCTTTTCAGAACTATTATCTTCTCTTTTCTATGTTGGATAAAACATCTGAATGTGAACTTTCCACAGTAAGAGTTCTCTTTCAGGCATTTGAGCATTTTGCTGATTTGGTTAAATAAAGCAGTGATTATGCTCTACTTATAATTAGCACAGGTGAGCAGAAGCTCGTTGAGGTTTTTAGGCAAGTCATGAGGGCTCGTGTGGGACACAAAGCTTCTATTATTATTTTTTTTTCTTCTGAGATGGAGTCTTGCTGTGTCTCCCAGGCTGGAATGCAGTGGCACAGTTTCAGCTCACTGCAGCCTCTGCCTCCTAGGTTCAAGCAATTCTCTTACCTCAGCCTCCCAAGTAGCTAGGATTACAGGCATGTGCTATCACACCCAGCTAATTTTTGTATTTTTAATGGAGATGGGGTTTTGCCATGTTGGTTAGGCTGGTCTCAAACTCCTGACCTCAGGTGATCTGCCTGCCTCTGCCCCACAAAGTGCTGTAAGCCACCTTGCCCAGCCAAAGCTTCTATTATTGAAGCCTGTTGGGAACAGCATTTTTAGGAGTGTAGCCTTTAGCAATGCATTATTTTTCCTCTGTCTGAGGGTAATTGGCATCAGATTGGTCACTTGGTAACAAAATGCTTGGTGCTGGTTCTAAACAGGAGCATTGTAGCATAGATTTTGCAGGAATTTGCCCTCTCAAAATGGATTCCAAAAATTCTAAGGTCACAGTTTTCTGAGAGTTGTCACCATGTGTCCCAGTGGTGTGATAGTTAGGTTGGTATTTCTCCACTTGCTAGTTGTTCAACATCCCCTCATAAAATCATCACCCTTATAACTAGACTTCTCTTGAAATATTGATTAATCCCATCTTTGCAGGAAACAGTGGCTAGGCATGGGTCCATTTCATAATCCTCCTTGCGGGATTTATAGGACTGGGAACACTTTAAACATGTTCATGGCCCATTAAAAAATGCAGATTTCCAGAAAGAAGACCCCAAAGCCAGAGGTGATCAGCACAGGATGTTTTATAAACTTTCTTCAATAAAACTGTAGTAAAGAGGGCTGTCCTATTTTTTCACAGAGCTCTGTTTAGTTCTTTAGTTCATATATCCACTGGGTCTGAGTTTTGGGACATATAAATGTACTAAATTGACTATTTCCTGTTGCATAGCCATCATCTCCTTTTCTGTAACCTGTCCTGGTCAGTAATCACAATACTGCTAACTTGATCATCATTTGGACTTTGAACCCTCTGTGCTATTATCAAGAGGTGTGGTGCATATTGAAATATGAACATCTATTATTCATACATCCCCATGGACAAGGGCTTTGCACAGGAAGCATTCAAGTGGATGAATTTGTTAAATGAATGGATATTTGCTTCTTGCTTAGGACTGCTTAGCATAGGCTGTGCATTTGTGAGAAAGGCTCATGGTTTTAGTTGAACGTTTATTTTAAGAACTCCTTCAAGTTCTAATACATCAGGTAACAGGAGAGAGAATTCCCTGCATAGAGTATTTTCCACTTCCAGCTACAAATGGAGACTTATGCTCAGTTGAGGGTGTAAACAGCTAATGCATCAATCTTCTTTATGTGAGGAGGCATAGAAGTCAAATAAAATATAGAGAGGAATCTCTCAACTTAAAATGTTTTACTTGGGAGCAAGAATTGCAATCTGAGGCATACACAGTCCAGTGGTCTTCAGTATGTCTGAGGAACAAAGAGAAGATTGTGAGTTTTATTAGGAAAGGAAATGTTAGCTATTATTTTGAAAGAAAACTCATTGGCCCCGGAGAAGGTTTTGGAAGCTGGCAAGCTCTGATTGGTGAGTTGACTGTGGTAGGTAAAACTAGTCTTAGAGTCACTGCAGGTTGTTTCAGCAGCTACTAGGTAAAACTGGTCTTAGAGCTACAGCAGTCTGTTTCAGCAGCTGGGCTTGTGGGAAATTTAATTCTTGGAGCAGGTGCTATGTGTCTCCAGTGCTTTCTCCCTGGCCCCTCAACTCAGACGTTGAGTTGCTTAATGAAGATGGAGTAAAGACTAAAGACTAAACGTCTTGGGGACTGCCCTGTGACCCTTGAAATCCAAGGACCACAGGATTTTATTGGGTATGACAAGAATGACCCAATTTGTACAATCAGCTTTTGCAGAGGTAAACACATTTAGTCCAGATCATTTTTTAATTTTCTGTTTATTAAACTAAAATAAATTCAGCAACACAGAAGAATTCCATGACCTCTTTTGGTTATGGGAGCAATGTTATTTGATAGCAAGACCACATTTTAGAACTCAAGAGCATGCCCCAGATCTACTAGGTCCCTTGAACATACTAAGCTAAGAACAGGCAGGCAGAACCGACCAGAATCCCCCCTTTACCATTGTGGCTTCCTGTGATGATGGGAGAAAGGGTTCCATTCAGGAAGTAGAATTGTCAAAAACCCATCTTGGACAGTGGCTCTTGGCATTGGCTGAACAGTAAAATCAGCTGGGATGTTTTGAAAAACCCAGTCATCTGTGGGTGTTGGGGAGCTGGGAATGTTTGGTTAAGGGTAGAGTTTCTCAACGTTGCCCGGAGCCACTGGTTCCTCCTGCCCCCACCTCTTCCCCAGTACCCACCCCCGGACTAGGGACACCCAGGGGATTCTGATTCCATTGTTTCAAGATGCAGTCTGTGCACGAATACATTTAATAGTGCTTCTGTTGTGCAGCCGAGATTCAGAACCAGTGGATCAGAGGCAAATTTTTAAAATAAATATTGCCATCAATGCCTAAGGAAATAATTATAACATTTATAAGGAAGCTTCTTGGAAAATGTACAGTCAAGTCTGGTTCCATGGGTTGTGGAGGCTGCCAAATATGTGGAAAGATGAGCGGAGAACACAGAATAAGAAGAAAGATGAAGTGAAATATGCATGAGAGAGAAAAGTAAATAGTCACCAGGGAAAAGCTAAGGAAACATGCTGTGTTTTTAATTTAAGTTTTCTAACCTCAGTGATAGACTGAATTTGGGGAAAAACAAGAATCTTTAAAGAAATTCAATTGTCCTCCTTTCCTTTTTCTTCATGCCCAGAAAAGATTAATCTTTTTGGCTGCAAGGTACTCTATTATGTGTCTGAGGTTCCCCCCAAAATTTATTACAAACCCAGTGGGGCAAGTAGAAACAAGGAGGGTGATAGAAGAAAGTTGAAGGCTGCCCTCGACCAGCAGGAGAAGTTCTGGGATTTGCAGTGGCCTTCAACTCCCTCTCCCAGTTAAGGGTAGCCTCTTTACTGGCTCCTCAATATTGATCTTAGGACATGCTTTAGAAGTCACCTTCCATGCCAGAACAAATATTTTGTTGGCATCATATTTTCTTCTGCATTCACTTATGTGGCATCTCTCAGCTCACCAGTCTTGTCTCAGCAAGCATGCCACTGTATAAGGGGAAAACAGATAGATGGCATCAATGTATAGTCCAATAACCACAAAATCTAGAGCATTCATGCAGTAGCCTTGATGACGCAGGAAGACTGTATGTGTGTGTATGTGGCACACTGTATACACGCATGTGCATGCGCGCACATACACACACACACACACACAATGTTCATACATCTCAGATGTAAAATACTGGCACCATTGTCCAGCATAGCTGAAGATCTGTTGGATAAGAGCTCCTGTGGGTGCAATCACTTTGACTGCTTGGCTTTCGTGGATATTAAAAAAATAACCACACTGTAATAAAACAGGAGTGCCAAGGATGTTCTGGTTTCCAGTGTGGTGCTACTCATCTGTGAAAATAAAAGGGAATTGCTGGCTAGCCAGACTGGCCACAAGGCCTGTTTGGCAAGGCACCAGCTGGATGGGATGGGACTGCACCGGGTCTCACTACGAGAAGTCTAAGGCTGATTACATTTTCTTCACTGATATTGGTATTTGAAAAGTGGGATTTTCTTCTCTTTCATTTTCCCTCTCCTACTGGACTAATGCCCCTATTAAGTCACACATAATTTTATTTTAAATAACTCTCATTTTATGGTTTTGGTCCCATATAAACAACTTGTAGTAAAACCTCCACTAACAGAAATTCAACTACGAACTTGAGCGAGCTGGACTAACAGTATCATACATTTCATTACATTAATCTAAAAAATGGTACTTCTAGGGTATGTTCTAACTTCATTATACATTCAGCTTAATATTCTATACCTTCTTGTTCTATATTTTTGGGAAGTGAGAATTAATAATTTTCAAGCCTAAAGGCCATTTTTTTTTTCATTCTTACAAAAATTATTTTGATTGTGGACTATGTTTTCTTTGATAAGGCAAAAATGAATTAACACATTAAAAATTTATCTTTAACAGGCTGGGCACCGTGGCTCATACCTGTAATCTCAGCGCTTTGGGAGGCTGAAGTGGGAGGATCACTTGAGGGCAGGAATTTGATACCAGCCTGTGCAACATAGTGAGACTCCCATCTCTACAAAAAATTTTAAAAAATAATTATCCAGGAGTTGATATTATGTTATGTGGCTGCCATCCTAGCTACTCAGGAGGCTGAGGCAGGAGGGTCATTTCAGCCCATGAGATTGAGGCTGCCGTGGGCCAAGATTGTGCCACTGCACTTCAACCTGGGCGGCAAAGCAAGGCCCCGTTTCTTGAAAAAGTAATACATAAATAAATATACTTATTTATAACAGAAAATCAAAGATTATCTTGTTAAATGGTAGTTTTCCAGAAAATTGCATTTATCAGACCAAATCATTTCTTGAGCAAACTTTTTACAAGAGGGTTCTGTTTTGCTATTTTTCTTCCCATGACTCTGTAAATTGTGCACCTATTTTTTAAGATCTCCATCCTTTCATTTCAAACCTAATCATATTGATAACTCACAGTTGTAGAGAACCTATACAGCTACCAAAATAATTTTGTCTGTGCTATGTTATTATGTTAGAACAACCCATTGTGTTGGAAAGACCGATATTAGTTCTTTTTTATGGTTGAAAGAGCTAAGATTTTGAGAGAGTATATAGTGAGGCTGGTTCTTTGAGGAGGAGCTCAGGTGCTGATCCATTTCCAGCCCAGGTTCTTTGCACACAGCAATGTATTCTTTCAGAAATTCTCTTCTTTCCGATTGCAACTGGACAGAAACATAGAGCCTGGAAGATGGGAGAGAAAAATAAGAGATCATGTGGAACAGTATGTCTTCTGCTCTATCCTCATAGGATTTCTAGCCTCTCCGGGAGCACATCCAAGGACTGGAAACTCGTACCATTGTTGACAAGTTCTATTTGTTAAAATGGTGCTTCTTATGTTCGGAAGATACATACCTCCATTGAACTTTCACCTACAGTTTTAGCCTGAAGCCTTTTAACAAAAATTGTCTTATCCCTACGTCACATGACAACCTTTCAAGTAAGTTCCAACAGTTGCCATGTGGCCCCTTCATAGTGTCTTTTCCAGGGAAAATGTCTCTATTTTTTTCAACTTATATATGAAAGTTTGATCAGAGTAACTGTGAATTTAACAACAAGACACCTGATTTTTCATTCAATCATTGCCATTGTTTTCTGTTTCTTAGCTTCCACAAATTTCTTCCTATTTATTGTTGTTGATTTGAGAACCTTCACACTGTTTTCCACAGTGGCTGAACTAATTTAATTCCCACCAACAGTGCACAAGTGTTCCCCTTGCTCCACCTGCTCACCAATAAATGCTACTTTCTTTGAGCCATTAGTTAACTGATAGAAAACAGCAGTCTGGAGCGAAAAAAGTAGATTGTCTCCAAAAACTATGTGGGTAAGGAGCAATGAAAGAAAGATAATACCAAGGCAGATACCTGGAGGATGTGAAGCCAAGAGCATCAGAGGAGAGACTGAACCATCAAGAGGTTGGTTAGTGGGTACAAATGTGCAGTTAGAGAGAAGGAATAAATTCTTATGTTCAATAGCACAGTAAGGTGGCTGCAATTACTAATAATTTATTATATATTTCAAAATAGCTAAAAGAATCTGGGTGCAGTGGCTCACACCTGTAATCTCAGCACTTTGGGAGGCCGAGATGGGAGAATTACTGGAGTCTAGGAGTTTAAGACCAGCCTGGGCAACACAATAAGACCCCATCTCTAAAAAACATTAAAAAGAAGATATGCCAGGCTTGGTGGCATATGCCTGTAGTACCAGCTACTTGGGAGGCTTAGGTGCAAGGATTGCTTGAGGCCAGGAGTTCAAGGCTAAAGTGAGCTGTGATGGTGCCACAGCACTCCAGCCTGGGTGACAGAGTAAGACTTTGTCTGTAAAAAAAAATAATAATAATAATTAGAAGAGAAGATTTGAAATGTTCCCAAACGCGAAGAAATGGTCAGTGAGGTGATGAATATCCTAAGTAAACATACATCAAAATGTCACATGTACCTCATAAATATGTATAATTATTATGTATCAACAAGAAAATGAGAATGCGAATGTTGAAGCAGGCGGAAAGATATTCATGTAGAACCTTTGGGAAATGTTAGTCACTGGACATGGGAGGAAGAAAAATGGCCCTCTTCAGTTGCAGTGTCAGAGGCCTTCCACAATAAGCAGTGTTAGTTGGCAAACAGGGGCTATGAGAAACACTCACATGATGAAAACCAGCCTAATTTCTATGGAAACTCAGGTCTCACCTGACTTACCACTATCTAAGTTTGCATAGTCACCTCTAAAAGTGTGAGCATATTTTCTGCGCTTTGCTGGTTTGTATACAACTTTTATTCAGATATCTTTCACTTTAATAAGTAGTTCCTTGCATTCTGAATAGTTGGCTCTCTCTCTCTCTCTCTCTCTCTCTCTCTCTCTCTCTCTCTCTCTCTCTCTCCTCTCTCTCTCTCTCCTCTCTCTCTCTCCCCTCCTTTTTCTCCTCTTATTTATCCTCCTCCTCTTCTTCCTTCTCTTCCTCTTCCTCCTTTGCCTCCTCCTCCTTCTCCTTCTCTGATTACCTTAAGCCAAATGTATATTCTTACCCGAGTTTGTGAAATGCCTACCTTTGTCTTTACATTGGGAAACTTAAGGAAGCTGAGCCCAGCTCCCAGGACAGTTTGATGACCTCTAATCATACATCCAGCCATAACTCAGGCTGAAGGAAATCATTCATTGGCACTAAAGAGAGCTGAGGAGATAACTGACAGAGGAATGCAATGGATCTTTTCTCTCATCCACCTTTTGTCATTTGTTTGATTTTTTTTCCTGCAATATGTTTTCTTCTGGTCAACTTGGCCGGAATGGTGGTAAATGCTGTTTTTGTATGTGGACTTACTTGAAAAACTGATCTATCTTAGTCGTGGACTTTGAATATCATTAAATTTCTCCAAGGACCTTGCCAATAGCTGCTTGCAAAACACAACAGTTTAATTTGATCTCTCACTGCTGCTTAGCTTCTGAGAAACATGTTGTGCTCGAAGTGCTCAAGCATTAATTAAAATCGAGGGCACTGAAATTATCAGCACCCACTGACTCCATGTGAGTGTGTAGGTGAGTGTGAATGTGTGTGCATAGGCAGGTGCACGTGTGTACTCACGTGTGTATTAATGCTTAGGAAGCTGAACTTTGCATCTTTCTCATTAAGAGTTGAAGGCTATTATCTAACCATGAAAACAAAACCTGTGACATAATTAACTTGATGTTAATTCTCAGTTTGATTTCTGAAGATAAACCAGAGTTTATCTTCAGATATATGAAAAATATCTGAAAAAATATATGAAAAATATATTCATATATTTCAGAGAGTGTTCCCAGCGTGATGTAACACTAGACCTGCATTATCAGCATCAGCTGGAAGTTTTAGAAGAACAAAATCTTGGGCCCACTCAGACCTACTGAATCCGAAGCTCATAGGGTGGTCGATTCTGATCTGCATTAAAATTCAGTTCAAAATGTATCTATTTGCAAACTCTCTGTGGTGAAGTGCCAGTGGTTTCATTTTTGTGTTTAAAATTTCCATCCCATCGTGGCTCAGTACTTTCTCCCATCTTTCTGGTTTTTTTTTTTTTTGTTTTGTTTTGTTTTCTGAGCCTTCCAAACTTTTTCAACCTCTGCCCTAAATCTGCTCTCACATTTTCCGGTATCTTTATAGCAATGCCCAGCTCCTTGGTACTAACTTTCTTAGTCTGTATGTGTTGCTATGAAGACGTACCTGAGGCTGGGTCATCTTTTTTACTTTGCTCACGGTTCTGCAAGGTGTACAAGAAGCACAGGCACCAGCATCAGATCCTGGTGAAGTCCTTAAGTTGTTTCCACTCGTGGCAGAAGGTGGAGGGGAGCCAGTGTGTAGAAATCACATGGCCAGAGACGGAGCAAGACAGAAAGGAAGGAGGTACCAAGTTCTTTTTAACAACCAGTTACCCAGGGAATGAATAAACGGATAACTGACTCATTTCCTTGAGGATGACACCAAGCCATTCATGAGGCATCTGCCTCCATGACCCAAATGCCCCTCATTAGACTCCACCACCACCTCCAACCTTGGGGGTCAAATTTCAACATGAGGTTTGGGGGGGATAAACATCCAAACTATAGCAGCCCCCAAGAGCTGAAGATGCCATGTCTTATTTTTTATCTTCAGCCTTATCCATAGCACGCTTTATGGTAGCAAAGAGGTCTACAAGCGGTGGCCCCAAAATAGTTTTACTTTCTTACTGTAACCTTTCCATTTTAAATTTGATTCACTATAGAGTGTTTGCATGGGTAGAATTAGGGTCAAAGAGAAATCTTTCATTTTAGAGTTTTGTTAGGAAGAATTGGGTATTTTCATACTTTTCTTTAAAGTTTATTTTTGGCTATGATTACTTACAATGGTTCATTTTTTATAGACATCTAGGAAATGTTAATTACTGCAGATAAAATTCCCAATTCAAAAGCCAAACACAAAGGCTTTTCTTCTTCTTCTTCTTCAATATATATAATAAAGGAGATAATGCTAAAATGCTCTTATGCAAATTTTAAAATTCCCTAGTACATTAACAATGCTAATGACAGTTAATGCATTCCTGAAGCTTCTGTGTGATCCAAAATATTCAAAGCGCTTAGAAACGTTTTAGGACCACCCTGCAAATATATGGGGAGTAGAATTTTGTTCGTGGAAATTAGTTCCTTGAAAATAGATTCAGTGCCAAATTTAAGAGATGAAGAAGAGCTGAAAAGTCAGTGTAGTGCAGTACAGTCATCTGCAGATAAAGGTCAAAACCCTCTTCTCCCAGACCACCATAATGGGTAGGTACAGAATCTCAGAGAGTCACTGCAGTTTGGTTGGAAGAGGAAATTGCCCTTCATAAAGCAACGCAGAGGAAGGTAAGGAGAAAGTGGAATTAGATTGATAGGCCAACTAATGATCATGAAGAAACTTTCTCTTGCTGACGGTGATGTCAGCTTCTACCAGGACTAACTTCAGTGAGCACAGGAATGGCATTGCTGTTCAGTAGGGTTATGCCCTCAGGTGGAATGACAGAAGACAGACCCTCGTTGTTCCTTTGCTGACCTAGGGAATTCTGCAAAGCAGAAATATGAAGAGCGAAGATGCTGACTCTTTACAGACAGCTTTATTTAGGTGAAGTCAGGTTGTTACATGGTCTTGTCACAAGTGCTTCTTATTCCAGAAGTTTTCTGACTGCTTCATCATGCATTTAGTTCCTTCTTTCTTCCTTGAGCTCTTTAATATTAAATGCAAATGAGGGGAGGCATGTTCAACTTACACTAAGGTTTAGTTGAAGCAAGAATGCCCTTTGTGCACCTACTGGAAATTCCCTTGTGGAATCTTTATGGTAAAGCCTATTGGGAAAATATAATTGAAAACAAAATCTTCTCCCAACCTAGAAATCTTCTCCACAAAGGTAGTGGAGAAAGAGAACACTTTTATTATTTGAATAAGCATTAAACCAGAATGGTGATGCACATCACAGACAATATGCTAAAATATTACAAAGACAGAATTCTCTTATATAGCCAGGCAGACGCAACCCATTAAATACATGTTTTCAAGATAAACAGTAGCTCACCCTTAAGTAAGAGGATTTGACAGCATCATTTGTCAAACATAGTTCATCCTAACTTTACTAGCTGCTTACGGGCTTTATTTAGAGGGGGGAAAAGCCTCTCATATCTTCATGATAGAAGGTAGTTTTGCATATTAGAGCAAAGTGTCCACCAATGTTAGGCTCCAGAAACTGGGAGACAGGGGTTCTGTCTCCCTTGATGTTTGCATTTTAAAAAGATGGTTCCAGATCTTTGGGAACACGATCCCCGGGTCATAAAGCTGACAAAGCCCTCCCTATTTAGTCTTCACAAGGATGCACTTCCAAGAGATGAAAAAGTGCTTACAGGCCGGGCGCGGTGCCTCACACCTGTAATCCCAGCACTTTGGCAGGCTGAGGCGGGTGGGTCACCTGAGGTCAGGAGTTCAAGACCAGCCTGGCCAACATGGTGAAACCCCGTCTCTACTAAAAATACAAAAAATTAGCCAGGTATGGTGACAGGTGCTTTTAATCTCAGCTATTTTTGAGGCTGAGGCAGGAGAATCGCTTGAATCCGGGAGGTGGAGGTTGCAGTGAGCCAAGCATGTGCCATTGCACTCCAGCTTGGGCAACAAGAGTGAAACCCCTTCAAAAAAAAAAAAAAAAAAAAAAAAAAAAAAAAAAAAAAAGAAAGAAAGAAAAAGAAAAGGTGCTTATAATTACAAGTTTTCTAAGGTAAAGCTCTAATAAAAAGAAGAAGAAAAAACTTTCCTCCTGATTTTCAACAGGAGGAAGTGTCTTATTTCTAGTTTGTATTAGTCCTTACAAGCCAGAGCATTCAAATGAGTAACCTCTACAATAGCCAGCAAAGCTACAGACACCCAGCAAGAGGGACTGGAGCCTGTCCCAGGCTTGCAGATGCTGAGTGCTTGAGATGTTGACACAATTTAGCCAAAATTGAGGATCAGGAGACTGCCAAGGACACTAGTGCTTGATGGAACCATTCCCTCTTCCAAGAATTTAAGAGCAAGAAAAAAACTCAGCCATATACTTGGAGCAGTGGCTTTCATATTCAGGACTAGGAGCATTTGGGTTCTGCAGGATGTGGGATGGAGGCTAAGGGGTGATTGGAGCAGCCATGGGGGTGATCAAGCCTGAAAAGCCTGCTACTCAGAAACCTTTCTTCCAATAGTCGTTGTCTATTCACTGCTTAGCAAAGAGATCAGCACTTTGCCTGCTGCATCTCACAAAGCCCCCCAACAACCCTGGATGGAGGTACTAACATCTTTACTTTTCAAATGAGGCTTAAAGAAGTTAAATGAGAAAACTGCCCAGATTCACCTAGGTAGTAGGTAGAAAATCAGTATCCCACTCAGATGTGCGTCACTGTGTCATCTTAAGAGAAGAGATTAAGCATTGGCCTTGCTAGACAACAAGGATACTCTTCAACATATAAAACATCTTATTCAATAAAATATTCTTAATGCCCTATTGACTGAGGTCGCATTGAAAGCATTTGGAAGCTTATCCAATGTTTCCATTCTCTGGTCTCCGCTTGTGACTTTGCTTTTTAGTTTCTCTTCTGTGCTGCAAGTGCTGGAAAGCACTTCATCTTTTGTCTTTTCAGTTGTTGAATTTAGGTTCCGTGATTAAGAGTTGTGTTGCTATTGTGTTCAGTACTTTATTCTCTTTCTGTATCCCAGGAAGTCAGCAACTGGGCCCCATCTCCTACAGAAGCAGGGAGATGACTGTGGGTTGAGGGGCCCTTGGGGGTTTTCTAAAACTGTCAATCATCCTATGTGTGACAAGCAGTTTCCTGTATCTCTGTTACCTATGCAAAGGAGCGGGTGGGAAAATATTTTGCTAACTAGCGATCTAAGATGAGGTTTTTTTATTTTTGTTTTCAGATGGAGTCTCGCTCTGTTGCCCAAGCTGTAGGGCAGTGGCATGATCTTGACTCACTGCAGCTTCTGCTGCCCAAGCTCAAGCAGTTCTCCTGCCTCAGCCTCCCAAGTAGCTGGGATTACAGGCACGGTCCACTATGCCTAGCTAATTTTTGTATTGTTAGTCAAGACGGGGTTTCACTGTGTTGGTCAGGCTGGTCTCGAACTCCTGAGCTCAAGTGATATGCCCACCTCAGCCTCCCAAAATGCTGGGATTACAGGTGTGACCCACTGCACCTGGCCAGTTATTCTTTGATTCTCCTCCATCATTTTTCAATTTCATACAGTTGGGGCATTTTCCCTGTTCTCAGCATCCTCATCAGTGTGGACCAGGACAATGGGAGAGGGTGAACCTGAATTCCTCCAGCTCTAATGACTTTGTTAGAAGGCTTGAGGGGGAGGGCAAAAAGGGTATAGTGGTAACAGTGAGCACTTGGAATCTCACTTACCCTAATCATTTCTTGAATGATTGAAGGAGTAATGGGACCCTCCTTACTTCTTACTTCTAAATTCTCACTATTGATTGAGCGTCTCATATGCAGGCACTGAGATACCTCAGTGAATAAAATATAGTCCTCCCCTTCCTTCTTGTGTCTTCCATTCTAGTGGCAGAAATAGACAGTGATTACACAGCTAATTATTTAATTACAAGTCTAATGCATTCTGCAAAAACGTTGTAGGGGTCAAGGGAAAGCTGCTCCTTTGTCTTCTGAAGGTTCACTGGAAATCAGCTGATGAAAGACAGGTGAACAGGAGAAAAGGCTTACACATTTGTTTTATCACAGTTTTACACATGCGCTTTCAGAATGAAGACCCAAAGATAGGAGTCTGTCCATTTTTATGCTCAGGTTCAACAAACTATGGACAGCTGTGCGGAAATAGGATTGGGCACCAAGGGTCTGATCTGATGCCAGTACGCTGAGTGGGAAAACCCAGTGAGATCTGACCATCTAGATTCTTCTTGGCTGCTCTGCAGAATTCCTTCCTTCTGGGCACGGGGAAGCACCTTTTCTGCAATGGGGGTCTTATGACCCACAGTTGAACAAGGTAGATCAGGTAATTTCGTTATGGTCAGTTTTTACACAGAAAGGCGGGGGAAAGTTGGAGTAGTAGTTTTAGGTTTTATGGCTGGCTCTTGGGAGCACAGGATCTGGTTCCTATGACTATGTTGGGGAAGAGGGTCCTAGTTTCTCTGGGCAGCCTCGGGAGAAAATGAGGGGCCAGAAACAGAAGGGCAGGAAGGGGAGTGGGGAGAAATGTTTGCTTCTGAGGTCTTCATTTTGGGTTATCATTTTCAGGGCCCCAGCAAAAGCAGATTGAGATGATTATTATTAACATAAGCATTGTGGTTTAGGTTTGGATGTTTCTACAAGGTGTTTAGAAGCAAATGACTCTGTGAAAGATAGAATGGATGAGAGAGATGATTCTCTCAAATTGTTAATCCAAGGCAGAATACAAAAAAAATCATGATTAAAGATATTTCTTAAAGGGGATAAAATTAGTATGTATTGGCAATTTGCTACCACAGTGAGGTGTTTAAAAAAAGAAAAAAAAATAAACGAAATGTAAAATGAAACTTGGGTATCTATAACTTGCGAAGGCTGAGGAATAGAAGATACTTCACTAAGAAAAGGCAGAGGACTCCCTTGACTAGGTGTAAGGATGTGCTCTTGAGATGCTGGGGACAAGGAAGTCCGTGGAAGCAATGGGGAGGACCAACACATGAGCAGCATCCGCTTTGAAAAGTGGAGACTGAATTGCGATTTGATCCTGGGAGCAAACACCAAAGAACTTAGAGCTAATAATAGCGAAGCCGTAGGAAGAACAGCAACAGAGAAGCTTGGGTGGAAGGACTTCTAATACATAAAAGTTGGAACAAAATAAACCAAGGAGACAAACAGAAGTGTTACACAGGTATTTTTCTTTATAAGTGAAATATATTTTAAGAGCACTAAAGGGCCTTTGAACTCAGGTTTTATGAAGAAATCTGTTTCAAGGTAGAAGAGATATGTTGTAGGTTTCTGTTACATTAATAGCAAAGACCACTAGCTAAGACAAAGTTAGTACTTAAGAGCTAAGCATTCTTTTTTCTTTTAATTATTTTATTCTTATGGATTTAGGGGTACAAGGGCAGTTGTGTTATGTGGATATAGTGTGTAGTGGTGAAGGCTGGGCTTCTCGTGTGCTCATCATCCATAGAGTGTACATTGTACCCACTGCATAGTATGTTATACCCCACACCCCTCCCACCCTCCAACCTTTGGAGTCTACAGTGTCGATGATTGCCCTCTATATGTTGCTATATATCCATTGTTTAACTCCCAATTATAAGTGAGGACGTGTGGCTTTTAACTTTTTAATTTCTGAGTTAGGGTCTCACTCTGTCTCCCAGGCTGGGGTGCAGTTGCATGATCTTGGCTCGCTGTAGCCTCGGCCTCCCAGGCTCAGGTGATCCTCTCACCTCAGCCTCCTGAGTAGCTGGGACCACAGGCACATCTTACCATGTCTGGTTAATTTTTGTAATTTTTGTAGAGTCAGGGTTTCTCTGTGTTGCCCAGGCTGGTCTCAAACTCCCAGACTCAAGCAATGCACTCGCTTCTGGCTTCTAGCATGCTAGGATTACAGGCATGAGCCATTGCTCCCAACCCCAGTTTTTAATTTTTTTTTTCTAGCAATTTCACTAAGGATAATGGCCTCCATTTCTGCCCCTCTTGCTGGAAAAGACACGTTTTCATTCTTTCATATGGTTGAGTAGTATTGCATCGTGTATATGTACCACATTTTAAAACTCCAGTCATCCATTAATGGACACTTAGGTTGCTTCTGTGACTTTACTGTTGTGAATAGTGCTGCAATAAACATATGAGTCAGGTGTCTTTTTGATAAAATAATTTATTTTCCTTCGGATAGATGCCCGTAGCATTATTGGTAGATCAAAGTGTAGTTCCATTTTTAGTTCTTTGAGAAATTTCCATACTGTTTCCCATAGAGGTTGTATTAATTTACATTTCTACCAATAGTATATAACCATTCCCTTTTTTTTTTGCATCCTTGCCAACATCTGTTGTTTTTTGACTTTCAAATAATAGCTTTCTGAGTGCTGTAAGATGGTATCTCATTGTGGCTTTGATTTGCACTTCTCTGATGATGAGTGATGAAGAGCATTTTTTCCTATGTTTGTTGGCCAAGAGCTAAGCATTCTGATGGTTTTGTGTTGATCAAATCACAGCTGGATTGTTCAGTTTGGGATGCCAAATACAAAGAGGGATAGACAAACTGGCCTTCATCCAGAAGAGAGGAATCAGGATCACAAAAGATTAGAAGTTGTATTGGGAAAGGGAATTTGGATAAATGATGTTGTCTAATCTAGGTGTGATAGCTAATTTCACGTGTCCACTTGGCTGGGCTGCAGTGCCCAGCTATGTGGTGAGACATCATTCTGGATATTTCTGTGAGTGTGTTTTGGATGAGATGAACACTTAAATCAGTGGACTTTGAGTAACGCAGACTACCTTCCCTGGTGCAGTGGGCCTTGTCCCATCAGTTGGAGGTCTAAATAGAGTGAGAGACTGACCTCCCAGGAGTAATGGGGAATTCTGCAGCAAATGGCCTCGGGGCTTGAACTGCAGCACTGGCTTTTCCCTGGGTTTGCAGCCTGCTGGTCTGTCCAGATTTTGGACTTGCCAGCTCTTACAATCTCATGAACGAATTCCTTAGTATAAATCTTTCTATATGTGTGTGTCCATCCCATTCATTCTGTTTCTCCTGAGAACGCCGACTGATACACTAGGAAAGCAGAGACCTGGGATGGAAGCATGGTAAGTGTTTTTAGGTATCTGGAGGGCTTTTAAGGAAATAGACACAGATTTTTTTTCTATGAATTTGAGAGACCAGATTCCTGGATTGAAATTTAGAGGCTGGAAGTTTTTTGCTTAATTGAAAGAAGACAACAAGAATTGATACATTGATCCTGTTCTTTTTTAGCTGAATGTGAGACGCAAAATTCACAACATTGAGTTCTTTATAGCTTCAGTGTATCACCACACGTGCAAGGTATTGTAGAATGGATTCAATGTGCCTGTTGGGAATCAGAATTATAAAGAATTTTGGAAGTTTCTAGTCTGTCATTGTTTCTGGTAATGCATGCTGTGAAGGGCTAAGAAACATTTGTTCATTCTACAGAGGATGAAACAACAGACTTGGTCAAAAAAGTGTAGTTATGGTCCTTTTAAATGGAAAAATTCAGACCACAGCTGGATAGGAATGAAATCTTGAAAACAGTGACAGATTCAGTGTCTGGTTATTTTAATACTACTCACTCGTAGACATGGATAGAAAAATGCAGATAGTAGAGTACCAAAAAATACCTATTGGAAGTACAAAAAGAATGGTAATTAAATGATTTCTACAGGCAAACAATACAGAGCTTATTACAGAGAGACCTCATTTTATGTAGCTCTTTTACTGAAAATGTGGCATGTATTTTTCTGTATTAATTCAATATATTTCAAATGAACTAAAAACCTGCCCTCTTCAAGGATTTCATTATAAGATTCCTTATGAACACTGTCATAAAATGAACAGTTAACTCATTCAATTTTTTGTGAATGAAAATATGAATGGTCACATATTGAATTTACTTATTATTATTATTTTTTTTTTACTTTTTTGAGACAGAGTCTTGCTCTGTCGCTCAGGCAGGAGTCAGTGGCGCGATCTCGGCTCACTGCAACCTCCGCCTCCCAGAGTCAAGCAATTCTCATGCCTCAGCCTCATGAGTACCTGAGACTACAGGCACATGCCACCATGCCTGGCTAATTTTTGTATTTTTAGCAGAGGCGGGGTTTCACTATATTGGCCAGGCTGGTCTCGAACTCCTGACCTCATAATCCACCCATCTCGGCCTCCCAAAGTGCTGGGATTACAGGCATAAGCCACCGTGCCTGGCCCTGAATTTACTTTAAGAGGGTTATACATGTGTTGGTAAACAGCATCAAGAAATACATTCCTTCTATGTTATGGGTGCTTTAATTCTTTATGTTTATCCCCAGAAGATTTACTTGCAGATCTCAGATGATCTTGGGTCTTGAGTGGGTGTGCTGAGGTTCTACCTCTGGGCAGGAAGATAGGTGTGAAGCAGCCTCTAACAGCTGGTGCAGAACATTGCCCCCAGGTTAGCACCAGTGTAGCACAGTTCAGCAGAGCAGGGGCCGGGCATTGTTGCAGAGCAGGGCCACGCCCCTCCGTTCCGGGGCACTTGGAGCAGTTGGTGTTCCTGCTCCTGGGTTGCTTTTATTGGGGGACAAACATGCTTTTACATTTTTCTATCTCAAAAAAAGCTTAAAAACTCACAAGACAACTTCCCTGATGTGCCCTGTACCCCTCCAGCTACCAGTCTTTCCCTTGAATAACCTGGTGGTAAAATGCCACTATTTTTAACTCCTCATTTCCTCTTAAAAATCTCCCATCAGACTTTGGTTCTTACCACCGCATGGAATAATTACCTGTCCACAGTCCACATCACAAATGACCTCCTTCCCACCATATTCAGAGGTCAGTTCCCACTTAAGTCGCTGAAGGAGATCGGGAAATGACACCCCAAAATATACTGCTTTGGACTTCAAACTCCCCCAGTCACTTGGGGAACAGCAAATTCTGGGAGGAGCTTTCTGAGTACCTCTTACCTACAAGACAGATCCTTCAGAGGGGACACAATTGTCATGAATCCCCTCCCTAGAACCTCATCAACCAGGGATTGCTGGCTGATATCACAGGAGAGGATATTGGAGGCTGACACTGCACCCAGACAAGTTTTGTCTCAGGCTGTCTTCTGTCCTGCTAAGGGGCCATTTACCTGCCCCAGAAATCATTTACTCTCCCCTAAGTTGCCTACATCCACCCTCTCTTTCCTGTGGAGATGGTATATAAGCTGCTAGATGTCTCTGAGTTTTGAGTATTCATTTTTCTTTTATGTGATGCTCCCAGGAATGTAATAGATGTGTATACTTTTTCTCTTGTTAATCTGTCTTAAGTCAGTTTAATGTGTAGCCCAGCCGAGGAACTTCCCAGAGTGAAAGGAGGCCATTTCCACCCCTCCAGGGCCTGCTGGCAGCACTTTTTTGACTTCTTTTCTTTTCTTTCTTAGATGGAGTCTCGCTCTGTCACATAGGCTGGAGTGCAGTGATGCAATCTCAGCTCACTGCAACCTCCACCTCCCAGGTTCAAGCAATTATCCTGCCTCGGCCTCCTGAGTAGCTGGGACTACAGGTGCGTGCCACCACACCCGGCTAATTTTAACCACCATGGAGGGTCACCCTGCCCTCCATCTCAGGTTTTGCTCATTTTCTTTATCCTATCCTGGCTGCTTCTCCAGCCCAGGGCTCAAGCATCATTCTTCTGCCTTTTCCAAGGTGGCCTCATTCATCTTAGTAGCTTTAAGCAGAATCTGTGTTCTGAAGACTTCCAAATTTGCATCTCAGCCTCTACGCTTCAGGCTTTGACACCAATTTCCCCCAGACTTCACCTCTCATGTGCCTAATGGGTCATAAAAACCAGCAGAGCCAAAACAACTGGATTCACCTCTTCCACCGCTTTCTCCCTGGGCTTCCTGACCTTGGTGCACAGAACCATTGTTCATGCTGATATTCAGGCTCTGAAGCTTGCAGGGACCCTTTGTTTCTTTCTTCCTTCATAGCTCATAGCCAATCCCTGCGTCAACAGCAGCTCTGGTTTCAGATGCATCACTCTGACCACGTCTCCCCTCCCTCAGGGGTCCCAGTTCAGTCAGTGCCGTCATCCTTTCCTACCTGGACTGCAAGTGGACTCTTACTTGGCTTCCCTGCTTCCACTTTGGGTCAGTGATAGATCATGTGTCCTGAGAGACAAATCATGAGCCAGAATGATCTTTTTAGACACAGGTCAGATTATTTCACTGACTAGCTCTGCAGTCTGCTAGGACAAAACCATATTTCTTATTGTGACACTGGTTGGCTGCTGTAGAGGCCTCCAGCCTGACCCCTGGCCTTGCTGGGGTCCCAGGGTCACATTGAGCCTTATTGAGTCCCAGCTCCTTTGCACCTGCTTCTCCTTCCCTAGAACTGTCTTCACCCAGATGTTGCCTTGCTCTTTGTGGAGTGCTCTTCCTGTAGACCTTCACACTCAAATCATTCTCCACGCTCTGTGCCCCTTCCCCGGTATCATGATCCTTGCTCAGTCGCTCGCCGTCTACACCCTTTCCTTTCCTTGAGATCATAGTGTGTGTTTATTGGTTGGTGTGACTATTATCTATCTCCACAGCTACGATGTCGGCTTCACTCTCAGGGATCTTGTCCTGTCTCATTCACTTTTTGTATCCCTCGTAGGTGCTCTCTCAAATTTAGAAGGAATGAATTAATGTGGGGCAGGAGTTGTTCAGAATAGGATTCAAGACATAAAAAACGTTTGGCTCCCCACTCCCTTCCTCTCTTAGTTTGCAATGGAAAGTGATTGCAAGGCGAAGATAGTACAGACTGGTAATTTGGTAATCACTGTGTCAGTGTGGCTCACAGGGGCAGCATTATCACATGCAGATTAATAAACTGAGGTCACAAGAAGCTGCTTCTGCATGCAGAGAATATAGAAGGACAGAGATGCATATAGTGTTATATTACGGTCACCAGTTCGGTTACAATGCTGTTAGGTTTTGACACCTATTTTTAAATAATTTTCCTGCTACACCTTTTTCTTTTTGCAGGGGGCACCACTTTAGTATATAGTTGGTGCAATGGTTGTCCATTAAAATCTTAGCAAGGTGATAATCCAAACCAGATGCTGTATAACCTATGCTGGTAAAAGTCCCGAAGTACTTACCTGAAAACTTTGAGTTAAATTAGGAATTCAGAATTTTCAGAATTCAAGAAGCTAACACAAATTGTTTTTTGTTATGTATTACATAACACCCCCAGTGGTGTCTGAGGCACCATCCCATAAACCCATAAACCCATTGTAATTTCTGCAAAAAAAAAAAAAATGTACACTAAGTAGAATCAGTAAAATTACCAATGGCTTCATATCAGTAATTTTTGCCGCTGAAGAAGTTCAGGGCAGAAAAGATTTTGTTTCCAAATGAGTTTTAAGGAGCTTTATTGGATGAAATTAGTGAAACATCGAAACATATACACACTCAAATGAAACGAACAGGAACCATTGCAAAGGATGCAGAGGAGGTGGTCTGACATCAGCTGAGAGGGGAGGTCAGAGAGAACCCAGGGAGTGAGAGCTTCATGAAAGAGATGCAGCTGGAGTTGCACTTTAGTTGAAGGACTCCTCTGCAAAAAGCTGAATCCTCCCCAGCCTGGATCCAAATTCTCTTTCCTATTACATTTCAGCTGCCAAAATAGCTCTTTGAATTTGGTGCTTAGAAGGATTTAGAGATACTAAAAATTGCAGCATTTCCTACAGAGCTATTTGTAAGAGGAAAGCAATGGAGGTAGAGAAGTGGGTTGTTGAGAATAATAGGGTGAACTTGAAAGAGGAAAAGATGAGGATTAAAATAGGGGCAATCTTCCTCATATTGAAATTTCTCAAATTCACTATTCTCTAAAGAGTTGCACTCTAATTTTTCTTAAGGGGGAGAAAATTAAACTTTTCAAATCATACACACACACAGACACACACACACCTATATTTTGCAGGGAGGAATCGCCAAGCTGTTAGGGCCCCAGTAATCAGGTAATTTCTTTGGCCTCCTCATTAACACTCTGATCAGCCTCTTTGCAGCCATTCTAACTTAAGAAAAATAGTAAACCTCTGAAATAGCCTTTAAAAAGTTGAGTGTAAACCTCTTCAGTCTAGCTTTTGAACATGGTATCTATTGAAAACCCTATTATGTTAGCTGGTAACCAAGGATGGAGGTCTCTTCTCCAGTAGTAACTGTGTGTAAAGGTTTTTATACTTAGGACCGTGTTTAGGAGTTGTGATACATTTTCTTTTTATTTAGTTTTGAGATGGAGTCTCACTCTGTGGCCCCAACTGGAGTGCAGTGGCATGATCTCAACTCACTGCAATCTCTGCCTCCTAGGTTCAAGCAATTCTCCTGCCTCAGTCTCCTAAGTAGCCGGAACTACAGGCAAGCACCACCACGCCTAGCCGATTTTTGTACTTTTAGTAGAGATGGGGTATCACCATGTTGGCCAGGCAGGTCTCCAACTCCTGACCTCAGGTGATCACCCGCCATGACCTCCCAAAGTGCTGGGATTACAGGCATGAGCCACCGCACGTGGCCAACATATCAATTGTTTGGTTTGAGCTAGCTTATAATAAAATAACTCTTACAACAGAGATTCATTGTTTCTTCATGTTTCTGTCAGCTGCATTTAAGTATCATAAAGTCTAAAAATTGGATAAAAACATGTTGACTGACCTTAATTTCTACCTCCCTGGGACTTGGTTCTAGAGCTGTAGTTTGGACCACCACTAAATCTGTCTTATCTTTTTTCCCCTGATAAATATTCAGTATTTGAGGAAATCATCACATCTCCCTTTAGCATTCTTTTGGCAAGGTAAAAGATTACTGGAATCCAGTTTTGGGGACCATTGTTAAACTTTGCTTTTTCAGAGCTTAGAAACATGTTGAAGTCTTGCAAAGGAGCCCTTGGCATAACTGTGTGACTAGATGTGCTCCACAACTCTAGAACACGATGATGTTCCATATATGTCTCCATCTTAGTAAGAATGAAAAGAGGGCTTGGCTGGTGCTGGATGGTTCTCATTTGCAATGCAATACCAAAATCTTAACATTTGAAAATTATATAGTAGAAATATGGACTTTCTTATGAATTCCAAAAAGCTGGTTGCTTCTCCTATCGTCTGAATAGTCAGAGAGAATACTTGCACTTACTATTCACTGAAAACTGACTTATTTGGTGATATGGTCTGGCTGTGTCCCCACCCAAATCTCATCTTGAATTGTAGCTCCCATAATTCCCACGTGTTGGGGGAGGGCCCCAGCAGGAAGTAATTGAATCATGGGGGCGGGTCTTTCCCATGCTGTTCTCATGATAGTGAATAAGTCTCACAAGGTCTGATGATTTTACAAGGGGGAGTTTCCCTGCACAAGTTCTCTCTTCCCTGCTGCCATGGAAGATGTGCCTTTTGCCTTCTGCCATGATTGTGAGCCCTCCCCAGCCATGTGGAACTGTGAGTTCACAAAACCTCTTTTTCTTTATAATTACCCAGTCTTGAATATGTCTTTTTCAGCAGCATGAAAACAGACTGATACATTTGGCTAAGTCAGATCCTAAGTCCAGGAATTCCCCAGTTGTCCATACCTTCCCTGGAGCTATATGTTTATAAAGAATTTTCTCTTCAGGAGGAGCCCTTTTAAGTTGCAGAATTGCTTTCTTCTGACCACAGCCCTGTTTTCGAGGGAATGGCTTTATTGAGTTATTGTTTGCATAGCACATTTCGAGTGCAATTCAGTGAGTTTTAGCATATTTACAGAGTTGTGCTACCATCACCACAATCTAATTTTATAACACTCACTGCATTCGGAAAGGAAACTTTGTCCCATTTCATGAGCTTATTTTGAATGTGGATCTTCTTGGAAAAATAACTGATTCCTCTTCTTTACAGATAAAGACATCAACATTCAGAGAGATTGAGACTGCCTTTGTTCTTTATTCCACAAGGCCCAGAGTGCATCACCCGAGAAAGCTCTCTGGCCATGCATGGTCAAGTATAAAAGAGTGTACGAATGCTAAGCTAGTGTTAAATGATTTTTTGTCTATACGGTGGGGCTCGCCTCCCCATCTCTCCCAGCCTCATCCATAATTGGGTCTGAACTCTTGCTTTTATTTATTATTTAAAATTTCAAACTAGTTTGATGTCATCTAGCTAAAATTGCTAATGCCCTTTTTAAGCTTTACTTAAAGGGATTTAACTGTTCAGCAGTAGAATCTTTTCTGCTGTACATGTGATTTCCCTTGGAGGAAATGAATTTTTTCTTATAAGTGAGTGTCAAGGGGAAAGCACAAAACATCAGGCTTAAAGCTTGGGTCAGGGATGTATGATTTCAGATCCATAAGCAGAAATCCATCCCCCCAACAAAGAACCTTCTAAGCATTCTATAAACTTGTCCTAAAGTGACTCTACTGTGTAGCAGATCAGAGAAAACAAGTTTCTGACCCATTTTCTGGATATCTAAGAACCCAGTGATGACACCCCCAGCCCCCAGCTCCTACCCCCATGCCGAGCTGTCTCCCACTCATCGCCTCTGGATCATGGTGCAACTTGCCACTCCAGGAGGATCCACATGTGAGATAAACTCATGAAATGGAATGAGGTTTCCTAGGGCCATGTCCTACTCTCATTTGAACGACCATAGTTTTAGCAAGATCTTCTTTTTAAGAACAGTTTGCTTCTTCCTGATACCAAAGTGAAATTGGTAGAAACAGAGAGAATCAGGATCAGAATTAAAGAGACGAGATAGCTCTGGAGGTCTTTGAGGACGGTCAGTCCCATGTGAAGTGAAAACAAAGGAAGGGTGGCAGTGGCCGCTACCTGGGGGCAGAGATGCTGGTTGCTAGAATGGTACTGGGGGCACAGAAGGTCATCTCCTGCCCCTGTGACTTGCTGATTCCATGCTGCATGGGTGTGAAAAGTTCTGATGCTACTCTTTGTATTTTTTGGTGGAGAGACAATGAATCAGCATTTCCAGCTACAGGTAAAATAAATAGTATGTTTAGACATGTCGTTAAAGGATTAATACTTCAGAATTTGAGAAAGCAAAATTAGTAAACCCAACCTGGGCCAGTGGTGTACACACTAAGGTAAATAGCTCCTCTGATTTTTAAATAACATGTTCTTGGAGAAAGTGGGGCCTAAACAGTCAGCCACATTTTCTTCCCCTATCTCCCCTCCCCTCCCCTCCCCTCCCCTCTTTGAAGTCTAGCTCTGTCACCCAGGCTGGAGTGCAGTGGCACGATCGCAGCTCACTGCAACCTCCATCTCCTGGGTTCAAGCAATTCTCCTGCCTCAGCCTCCCAAGTAGCTGGGATTACAGGTGCCTGCTATCACGCCCAGCTAATTTTTGTATTTTTAGTAGAAATGGGGTTTCATTGTGTTGGCCAGGCTGGTCTCGATCTCCTGACCTCATGATCCACCTGCCTCAGCCTCCCAAAGTGCTGGGATTGCAAGTGTGAGCCACCGCACCTGGCCTTCTTTTTTATTGTTACATATCCTTAAGGACTAGGAAACATTTAGGTCATACTGGCTCTTACATTCAAACCTATAAACAGGAATTAATGTATTTCCGTGCTGTTTATTTTATAAATTTTATTACTCTGTGTGTGTGTTTTAAAGAAGAATTTCTGGTGAGTTTTCTATTTTTGTTTTGTTTTGAGACCGAGTCTCGCTGTGTCGCCCAGGCTAGAGTACAGTGGCACAATATCAGCTCACTGTAAGCTCTGCCTCCTGGGTTCATGCCATTCTCCTGCTTCAGCCTCCCTAGTAGCTGGTACTACATGCACCTGCCACCACGCCCAGCTATTTTTTTTTTTTTTTGTATTTTTGTATTTTTAGTAGAGCTGGGGTTTCACTGTGTTAACCAGGATGGTCTTGATCTCCTGACCTCGTGATCTGCCCACCCCAGCCTCCCAAAGTGCTGGGATTACAGGTGTGAGCCACCGTACCCAGCCGAGTTTTCTATTCTTATTTGTATCTATTGCTTACCTCAATAGCTTGTTCCAATATGATTGTTGTGTCTAAAAGTAATTTGTGAGTAGATCATCGCTGACTGGTGCTGTCACGATTGAGCGGGTGTGTCCCAGAGCTTTGCTTTTCACACGTGCGTGCACATATGGATCATCTGAAAATCTGAAAATCTTGTGAAAATGCAGATTCCATTCAGTGGGTCTGGGGTGGGGCCTGGGATTCTGCATTTCTCACAACTCCAGAGAGATGTGGATGCTGCATCTGTGAGCCATGCTTTAAGTAGCAAGTTCTTATAGGGCCTGCAGGGTGATGAACCAGACAGGACCGAGCAATGCAGGTTCCCCCAAAGATGAGCACTTCCTGCCCCTCAGTCCATGGGGATTAGGACACATTGCCTATTGTAGTTGGCCTGCAGGAATATATTCTGGGAGCAAAGGCCTGCTTGGAGAAAAAAAATGTCCTCTTTGCTACATTTTGCCAGCATTCAAATTGATCCAGCATGGGACTGTACAGATAGCAAGAAATGCATATGACCTTGGGCAGTGTTAAAACCTGGATGTCTTCCATGAGGCAGATTGGGTCTGGCCCATGCTGGTGGCAGTTTACCTCCTCCCGCTGTTCCCTCCTCCCTCCCTGGCCACTGAGGGTTTATGAACTTGGGAAGGCGTGGAGGCTCTCAGGAAGCTGCTGTCACATTTCTCTCTCTTACAGACACTAAGATTCCCTTTCAGTAATCAAAAGTGGTCCGAAAGCTCTGGAAAGACAGAAATGAAGGACCTCCTTTAAAAACAAATGTTTACAGCACCTTCTCAAAGATTCAAATTTCCTGGATTATATGTGGTTATTCTACTGTGACATGCTAAGGGTGGATGGGTACCTGTTGTAAAAGGTATTTTTGTTTTGATATTTCCTATTTCCACTATTTCAAATTGCATCAGACTGAAGTCCTAGCCAAAGTATACATTACTTTTATCTTTCCATTGATGGGAAAATAAAAGAAAATGTTTCAGAGAGTTTTCCAAAAAGATTTGATCTCCTCAGCGTTAATATCCTTAGCTACACAATTCAGAATATTACAGATTTCCTTATAATCGGTTTACTTGATTGTTTAGGATGTTTTCCGTCATCCTGGAGGATGTAGAATGTGATACAGTGATTGTTTTAAACAAATAAGAACATGCTATCTGTGACACACGCAGACCTCATGAGCTGAACTGGTACTTTTCCACGTGGCACATTTATTCCCAAAGCTATTGGCTCAGCTACCATTTTCTGGAAACAACCGAGTCATAAATGATGGTGTCTTATTGGTCTCTACAACATGACCCTGGGAGACTTTGCTGTGGAAACTGGTACTTAAAATAGAGTGAAATATAATTTAAAATTGCACCTTGAAGATTTCTTCATCATTCCTTATTAGCTGCAGAAATCATGTGTTTATAGACCTTTTTCAGTTGGATATCTTTTGTTATTTTAAAATGATTGACTGTATTAATCAGTTTGACTATTTCTGCCGAGGCAAAAGGAAGAGGTAATTAAAACACACGCACACACACACACACACACACACACACACACACGCTCTCGTGATGTCATCTCTGTGTGGCCAAGCAGACCACTACGGATCATTGTCTTTCCTTAGAAATTACAGCCAGGGGCCGGGCGCGGTGGCTCAAGCCTGTAATCCCAGCACTTTGGGAGGCCGAGACGGGCGGATCACGAGGTCAGGAGATCGAGACCATCCTGCCTAACACGGTGAAACCCCGTCTCTACTAAAAAATACAAAAAACTAGCCGGGCGCGGTGGCGGGCGCCTGTAGTCCCAGCTACTCGGGAGGCTGAGGCAGGAGAATGGCGTGAACCCGGGAGGCGGAGCTTGCAGTGAGCCAAGATCGCGCCACTGCACTCCAGCCTGGGCGACCGAGACTCCGTCTCAAAAAAAAAAAAAAAAAAAAAAAAAGAAATTACAGCCAGGAACGGTGGCTCACGCCTGTAATCCCAGCACTATGGGAGGCCAAGGCAGGCGGATCACTCGAGACCAGGAGTTCAAGACCAGCCTGGCCAACATGGTGAAACCCCGTCTCTACTGAAAATACAAAAATTAGTTGGGCGTTTGTCCCAGCTACTTGGGAGGCTGAGGCATGAGAATTGCTTGAACCTGGGAGGCAGAGGTTGCAGTGAGCTGAGATCATGCCAGTGCACTCCAGCCTGGGTGACAGAGCAAGACTCTGTCTCGAAAAAAAAGAAGAAATTTTGAGTAATAAAACCAGAACTATCCTGTGTGCCTCGGTACAGTGGAGTGAGAATGTCGGTTCCCCATGCTGCTCCCCATTTCAGAACAGCTGCCAGAATGCATGTGTTGAGAATGGGTTCTAAACCACAAATGGATGTCCTCGGCCTTGTTCTTGAACTGTTTGTAATTGGTGAGAAAGCGGTGAGCCCAGCAGATGGAGAATTTGCTACCTGAGGACACTCGATGTCATCCAGGTGCTAAGTGATCTGACTCTATGTCATCCTTGCACCAGCAGAGGGCTGGGTTATGCTTTTCCCTAGCAAACTCTCACGCAGCCTTTTGGGGCATCGTCAGAATGCCTCGCTGGGGACAAGACCAGAGGGCCCGAAGGAGAGCTGGCTCCATGAGGAACCCAGGCTCATTCCTGGCCTCATGCATGTGAATCCTTAAACACCAGTTTGCACATATTCACTACTACACTAAACTCTACCTCTGCCCAAGTCGAATGGTTGCCTACTTTGATGAAAAAAAAAATATGTTTAATAGAGGACTTCCTCATGTAGCAAAGCAGAAATGCTAATTTGCAGAGGATAAGAAAAATATACACATTAATCCCAGAAATACAAACTCAGGTGGATACATTGTAGAGGCCATGAGTCGGGGGAAATAAGAATTACCCCCAGTTGATCTATTTTATAAGCACAGAGAACAAGAAGCATGTAATATTGTGTCAAATACTTTTAAAAAATGAAAGCTTTGTTATTTCATGAATTTCTCAGTGAAATCATTCAGTCTGATTTATGAGCTATTGTTTAATATATTTTAGATCGGGGAAAGCAAATAAGAGTGGTACGGGTGTAATTGTATTTATTACAAATGTGAGTTGCTTGTTCATTGAGATTACTATAAAGTTGGCCACAGAATGGATTGACTTTTCAGGCCCTAGACACACCTGTCCAGGAAATAACGTCACTAATAGTAATAGTACCTGGAGGTAGCATGAGCTTATTGATTTATTTTTACTTCTGCCTGAGGCCAAAATGTCCTGCAGCAGTAATGATTCACATGTACCTCATGGAAATCAAGTGAGATAATGCAAAGAACATGAAGTCCACATACTGGCTGCTGTTGACAGAAAACTGTTCCACGCCAGGCAGGATCTAGTCAACAGACCATTCTAGATCACTGGTAATTAGCTTCCCTGAAAGTCAAGAGGGGGTGAGCACCTGTAGACATGCCCCACTGGGTTAATAGTTTCTGTTTTTGTTTTTATAACTTCCCTTGAAGCAAAGTTCTTTCCTATGTCCGGGTCTTCTCAGAATTGGCTGAGAGAACCAACAAGCAACTGGCTTGCTATCCGGAGTGCTAAAGGATCTATTGCGGTGCCATGTGGGAACAATCCTGTCATGTTGCAGTCATTAATAGAACTGATCTAAAAGGAAGAAAGAGGGAAAGACAAGAGGCTGGAAAGCAGTGAGAAAGGGGAGAAGAGGAGGAAAGAAAAGAGAGGCGAGGACGGAAGGATGTGTGTTCTCTGAATGGCACCTCCTGTTCTGGAGGTACTGTTCCGTTCTCTGAATGGCACCTCCTGTTCTGGAGGTACTGTTCCAGAACGGGTTCCAGAACTCCCAGCTGGTGGACCCCTCACTCACTTACTCACTTTTTTTTTTTTTTTTTTTTTTTTTGAGACAGAGTCTCACTCCATCCCAGGCTGGAGTTCAATGGTGGGATCTCAGCTCACTGCAACCTCTGCCTCCCAGGTTCAAGCTATTCTCCTACCTCAGCCTCCTGAGTAGCTGGGATTACAGGCACATGCCACCACGCCTGGCTAATATTTTTATTTTTAGTAGAGACAGGGTTTCACCATGTTGGCCAGGCTGGTCTAGAACTCCTGACCTCGTGATCTGCCCTCCTCAGCCTCCCAAAGTGCTTGGATTATAGGCATGAGCCACCGCACCTGGCCCTTTCTTACACGTTACGAATATTAATACAAATGTGTCACCAATTTCACTACCATCATGCACCAAATAAGTCACTTCGTAGATTAAAATACTAAGTCTCGGGAGGCTTAAATAATGGCATCTACCCACACGATCCTGAAGGCCTGTGGGAGGTTGTATTTCTCTTTCACGATTATTGAATTCCCTGCTCTATAGTGAGAAGATCTGGCCACATGACTTTCCCTGGCCAATGACATGTAGGAGAAAGTGACGAGTGTTAGGAGCCACCTGTGGCTGTGTCTCCCTTTTGCTGCTGTTAGATCAGCGTGTATTTTAGGTAGAGGCTGTGCTGTCAGCCTGGGTCCCAGAGGGAAGAAGACACAGAGCAGGGTACCCTTGGTGGACACTCGGCAAGAGCCAGGAGCAAACCTCTGCTCTTCAGGCCCCTAGGGTTCTGGAACTGATTGTTATCACAGCATAACTCAGCCCTGCCTGACTGATAACGGACACCTTAAGTACTAGGATCTTCAGTCTATATTTATTTAAAATGATGTTACCTTGTCACATTGTTCCAAAAATGATTACATGCTGCTTACCAAATACATCCAATTCGGTGGAATTAAAATGCATAAAGTACATAACTCATAACGTTTTTGAGTAAAAGAAAATGAGGGTAGAGAAATCAATCAAGGCCAAGGTTGACACCGTTTGATCCAGTAAAGTGTGTGAAGTGTCTGCCCAAGGCCAGCCACAGTGCCATTGTAAAGAGGGAACACATTGTTCACAGCCTAAATATACCTGACTGTTTTCATCTCCAGCAAGCTCTGCACACAGTGAGTAACAGCAGAGTGAGAATTAAGGTGTGCTACTTTATCAGTAGCTGAACGGGTACATAACAGCCCTTTAAATAAAATCCTGGATTAGGACACATTCCTTAGGTCTCCAGACTTAGTAGGGTGTCTTACCTTCCCCTGTTTCTTCTCAAACTCCAAGTCTAAATTTTGATTCAAGCAAACTTGAAAGTATCTGCAAGGCAAGAAAGGTAGCTGGGTTGAGGAGCAGGCTCTGGCCAAGCTGACACACCCAGCTGTGCATTTGGAGAGTGCTGCAAAGCAAAGTCTCACCAGGGCCTGCCTCTCTGCTTACTGCATGGGAACAGGAAGCCTACCAGAGCTGACGGCTTTGCTCATCAGGCCCCGCAACCCAAGGCACTATTGATCTGGTTCAACCGATATGGCCCCGAGTGGGAGTCTAGAGGTAAGGACACGGTGTGTAGAGTCAGTGATGATGACTCGATGGCAAGGTGGAGACACTTCCCACGCTCATACAAACTGTAAACCCAAGTGAGTGTACTTTTCTTTGTTTAAAATAAAAAGAATAATTGGCTGGGTGAAGTGGCTGATGCCTGTCATCCTAGTACTTGGGGAGGCTGAGGCAGGCAGATTGCTTGAGTCCAGGAGACTGAGACCAGCCTGGGCAACATAGTGAGACCCCGTCTCTATAAAAAATTCACATTAGCTGGGCATGGTGGCATGCTTCTGTATTCCCAACTGCTTGGGAGGCTGAGGTAGGAGCATCACCTGAGCCTGGAAGCTCAAGGCTACAGTGAGCCGTAGATAGCACCACTGTACTCCAGCCTGGGTGACAGAGTGAGACCTTGTCTCTAAAAACAAAACAAAATAAAATAATAATTTCACCTGCCTATCACCAGCTTAACTGCATTTCTCCAGGTCTAAGAAACAAATTGTATACATATTTTATGTCTCTAATATCATTGTAGATCTTATAAATAGTGGTATGCCATATTTTAACTGGGAGTAATTTTTCTTTATAATGAGGTCCCTAAAACAATGCTGCATATTACAATCAATGATCTCTTAGATTCAATGAAATGTGGTAAAAGAACATTTACCACGGTAAAAATGTCAGCTTGCATCATGGGAGAAAGGGTTCTATCCTGAATAGCCCACGCCGGGTTTAAGGAGAGGCCTTAGCAAGTCCCCAACACTCTGGTGTGTCTGACATCCAGTCTTTGGAGTAAAATCAAAAACGGGAAATCTAATGCTGGTCCATTTCAGAAGAGGCAACGCAGACACCTGCAGTCCCCAAGATCAGTGATTCCAAATGGATTGGGACTCTTTTATTATTTTTACTAAACCCAAAGTTTGCAGCTCAAAATGGCCAGAGCCATTTAGCGAGTGATTTGTAGAAGCAGGTGCTGTGCTTGGTCCTTCAGTCCCCAGAAAGCAAGGATGGAATGGTGAAACCAGCTGCCCCCAAACACCCAGGCAGCAGGCGTCCTAGTGGGAAAGGGGAATAGAAGGATTTGAGATTAAGCAAGCACTGAACACCTAGGGACCATCCTTAGAATCCCAGTCTCTTCATGTTGAAAATTATTGCCTGTTAGAAAGACCTGCTACCTAAGGCAAAGGGCAAGGTGAACATAACATCCATGGCATTAAAATGCCTAATGCCAGGTTTATTATGGTATGTATATGTGCACATATTTTCTATCCTGCATGCTAAGCATTTGAAGTGGAACTTGCAGACAACTATGCAGAGTGGCGGGTTAAATTGCCCCTTAGGAAGTTCAAAAGTCCAAGGAGGCAGTGTTCATGAATAGAAGATTCCTTCATCTTAGCAGGGAGGATCTGAAGGAGTCACCCCGGTTGCGTCTTTGTATCTCACCCTCACAACGCTCATTTAGTCATCAGTGGACCCCTTTAAATATCAAGTATGGGATACAAAAGGATAGTACTCAAAAATAAATGCTAACTCGGCCATGCTATGGTTTAAATATCACCAAACACAGAGGACTCAATAACTGCTTTTCAGATCAGTGGATGTAGTTGTCTCTAGTCATTTTCTAGCTGGGTAACCTTGAGCTGGTTATGCAATCTCTCTGTTAGTTTCCTCATATGTGTAACATTAAATAACAGTAGTGTGTATCATTGAGGATTTTTTTTTTTTTTTTTTTTTTTTGAGACGGAGTCTTGCTCTGTTGCCAGGCTGGAGTGCAGTGGCACGATCTCTGCAATCTCCCCCTCCCGAGTTCAAGCAATTCCCCTGCCTCAGCCTCCCGAGTAGCTGGGATTATAGGCACACGCCACCACACTCAACTAATTTTTTGTATTTTAGTAGAGACGAGGTTTCACCAATTTGGCCAGGATGGTCTCAATCTCCTGACCTCGTGATCTGCCTGTCTCAGCCTCCCAAAGTGCTGTGATTACAGATATGAGCCACTGTGCCTGGCCTCATTGAGGGCTTTGGGGAAGTTTAAATGAATTGATATTGATGTTTGATGATGATGATAATGATGATGAAAGTTGTTATTAAACCATCGCTACCTCCCGGGCCAGCCTTCCCTCCCTCTTGGAGATCTTATTCAATCTTTTAACTCTATGCCCTTTTCAGAGCTTTTCTTCTGCTTTCTGGATTACAGCACCAGGCATGTGGATCTGCTTTTAGATCAGTGCTTTGAGAAGTAGGAGAACAACTGTGGTCATGGTAGTTGGTCTCTGATGCCAGTGAGCAGCAGATGATCTGCCTGGCTGTTGATCTGAGTCGTGGAGGGCCAGACTGAAAGAGCAGAGGGTTCATGAGTCCCCGGGGTTGCAGGACATTGTGTGTGCCCACAAGCCAGGCTACATGGCTTAGAGCAGCAGCCCTAGTGCTCCATTGGTTCAGGGGGTAGCAGGGGTCCATGGAGAAGTCAGAGTCCTGACTGTCAGTGTTTGGAGGCGTGGTTTCTGTAAACTTGTTGCGCAGCAGTCAAGAAAGATCTGGACTCGAGGACACCGGTGTCATTTTCACCTACCTAGCTACACTTGGTCTGGATATTGACATTGTACTTCAGGGCTGTGGGTCTTCCAGGGCCAGGGTCAGGAGCCTGCTGATCGACCCAAAGTGTGGATGATGGAAGCTGTGGAGCAGGGCTGAGGGTGAGGAGAGAAGGAGCCCATTAACCACAAGCTCAGAGTATACTCTGATTCCCTAAGAAGGCTGGTCCAGGACCTGCTGAGTCAAGACTGAGGTTCTGATGAAGGGAGACTATCCGCGTGGTGGAAGGTCCCCAAGATTCTGATGAAGGGGGACTATCCGCATGGTGGAAGGTCCCCAAGGTTTCTGATGAAGGGAGATCATCCCACATGGTGGAGAATCCCTGAGGTTCTGATGAAGAGAGACCATCCCGCATGGTGGAGGGTCCCTGAGGTTCTGATAAAGAGAGACCATCCTGCATGGTCGAAGGTCCCTGTGGTTCTGATGAGAGGAGACCACCCTGCATGGTGGAGGCTCCCCAAGGTTCTGATGAGGGGAGACCACCCCGCATGGTGGAGGGTCCCTGCAGTTCTGATAAAGGGAGATCATCCCACATGGTGGAAGGTCCAGCCTGGCAGTGTGACCCAAGTGGCTTCCCTAATCTCTCTGAGCTTCTGTTTCTACAAACTCTAAAATGCCCATTCATTAGGGGTAACTTGATTTTTACATTGGCTCCATAATGTGAGTGTCTGGTATATTTCCAGTTACATCATAGGAACTGTTGTGACGGGATGAGGAGGGTGAAGGTGATGGCATCCCTTGATGGCTCCCATCAACCACAGCAGGTACCTGCAGTCCCTGTAGTTCCTCAGGGACACTCCTCACACCCGTTAGCGAAAGGTTCACTACGGCATCGCTCCACGTCTTCTCTCCAGGTGAACTCAGAGATCCATTCGTTCAACAAGAATTGACAGAGCACCGGAGTCATTCTTCTAAGGTTGTTGACATTCCCAGTCCTGATTCATGGTTGCTCCATCCTCACCTCATCTGTTACCTGTCACTGATCATGTACACGTTTCTATCTTTGAGTCTCTTGTGCACATGTATACAAGTAAATCACATCAAAGTACAAATTGTCTCCTTCATTCGTGAAATGTGATTACAAAATTCTTGAAACCACATTTCTATCCTATTAGGAAAGAAAAAGGAGAAAAAAAATTGAAGCCTAACCCCTAAGAGAATTGCTATATTACAAGGGGACAGGGGTGCTGTGAATTCGTTAGAGGAAAGAGGATGTCAGCCCTCATGCCTTTGTCTCCCAGGAGGCTGGACTTTCCTCCACTTGGTTTGTAGAGAGTGTTTTTGGAAGATGGGTGTGTTTTATTTCGATGGTGCAGGTGTCGGAAGGGAAGAGACGTGATGAAAGTTGATAGGTGACTGTTACTTGATGGAAGGGGGAATGAAGTATAAAAGGTTAGCTACACATTTGATCTCCCTGATCTCCTTCTGATGCAAAGAACCAAGAACATGTCTTTGTAACAAAAACCGGTTGTTACATGGACAGTGATCAGAGAAATCACTTGCTGTTTAGAATTTTTCCCTATGTAGCATTCCATGAAATAAACAGATAGCTGTTCCTGGTTCCCCCAGAAAAATAGAGATTTGTAAAAAAAAAAAAAAAAAAAAAAAAAAAAAAAAAAAAAAAAAAAAAAAGTACTACTTGTTACCAAAATGTTTTCTGAGTATATCCTTTTATTTTATAGAAAACATTTACGTATTTTAAATTCTTGCTGTCGAAGATGTATACACACACCTACACGTTCATTGTAAGAAATTCCAAAGTAAAAGTTTACCTGAAATTCTGTCATGCTGATATTTATATTTTTAAGTTAAATTTTACTTTTTACTAAGAGTAATAATTGGCTGAGCATGGTGGCTTATGCCTGTAATCACTTTGGAAGACCAAGGCAGGAGGATTGCTTGAGGCCAGGAGTTTCAGACCAATCGGGGAAATAGAGTTAGACCATATCTCTAAAAAATATTAACAAATTGTCTGGGTGTGGTGCTGTACTCCTATAGCTCTAACTACTCAGAAGGCTGAGGTGGGAGGATCACTTGAGTGCAGGAGTTCGAGCCTGCAGTGAGCTATGGTCGTGCCACTGCACTCTAGCCTTGACGACAGAGCGAGACCCATTCTCTAAAATCAATGAGTAAATAAATAATGAAAATAAAAATAATTGTAGATATCTGTGGGGTACAATGTGATGTTATGATACCTGTCTATTTTGTAAAATGGGATATATCAGCTTTAATATTTTGGTGGACACCCTTTAATTCATCTCTGTATGGAATTGTGTGTATCATAAACGTAGCCGTGGCTTCTACTTCACTTATATCCATTGTAATATCTACTGGGAAGGTTGGATGCCCAGAAGATATGGCCAACTAAATTACTAAGTGTGTGAACAAGAAGTACATTGTGTCATCTTAAAAGTGGTTGTGTTCTTATACATTTTTATTGTGGATGAGTTAGAAAATATGGAGGAGATGGAAAAGGTGCTAACAGTATAATCCAGTCACCCTAGGAAGACTTTGTCTTAGTCCCTCAGGGCTGCTATAAAAATGCCATAGATCTTCTGGGTAGCCAAACAATGGGGGCTCCTGGAGGGTGGGGCTTCCAGACAAGGCATGGATACCTTGCCCTACCCATCTCTTCCTTTGGTGTTCATCAGTATCCTTTGTAATATCGTTTGTAATAAATAGTAAACATCAATGCACACTTAAAAGCACGATGATCGCCAAAAGAATAGCTTCTGAAGACCATGGCTTCAGAGGTCTGAAACTTGGAAACCACTCAAGGGACTCTCCGTCTCTCTTTCTCTTGCACTGTCTCCCAGATGCTGCCACAACCAGTTGAAAGGTATAACATTAACAATAACAATTAACTAAACTAAATTATATCATAGACTGTGTAGCTTAAAAATAACAGAAATTTATTTCTCACAGTTCTGGAAGCTGGAAGCCCAAGATCAAAGCGCCAATAGATTTGGTATCTACTAAGGGCCAGTTTTCTTTTCTTTTTTTTTTTTTTGGGGGGGGGGATGGAGTTTCACTCTGCTGCCCAGGCTGGAGTGCAGTGGCACGATCTTGGATCACTGCAACCTCTGCCTCCCGAGTTCAAGTGATTCTCCTGCCTCAGCCTCCCAAGTAGCAGGGATTACAGACGTGCACCACCATACCTGGCTTTTTTTTTTTTTTTTTTTTTTTTTTTTTGTGGTAGAGACAGAGTTTCACCATGTTGGCCAGGCTGGTCTTGAACTCCCGACCTCAGGTGATCTGTCCACCTCAGCCTCCCAAAGTGCTGGGATTACAAGTGTGAGCTATTGTGCCTGTGATGGCCACTTTTCTGATTCCATGAGGGTGCCTTCTTGCTATGTCTTCACATGGTACAGGGGACAAGGAAGATCCTTCGGGCTCTATCAGGGCAACAATCCCATTATGACGTCTCCACCTCCGCAGCCTGATCACCCTGGAAAGCCCCACCTTTCAATACCATCACGTTGGTGATTACATTTCAAGGTACAAATTTTGGGGGACACAGACATTCGCACCATAGCAGACTTACATTAATTTTGTGCTGTATTTTCTTCCTAGACCTTTAACTTATATATTTAAAAACCTAATTAGAAGAGTATAGTTGAGAGACAGGATAGCCAAGTGGGCAAGAGTCCATGCAGAGGGAACAACTCATGGGGAGACCCTGGACAGGAAGTATCCCTGCATGTCGATTTGGAGAAAGGTAACAGAACAAACATGGGACATCTTGGTAGGAGAGGTTACAGAGAACCAGAGGGCCAGACTCGGGCACCTTACAGCCTCCTACACAGTTGGGCTTTACCTCCAGAGAGAGGATGTGACTGGAAGGTTTGAGTTGAGGAGTGAGGTGGCCTGACTGAGGTTTGATGGGACTGCCCTGTCTGCTGTGTTGGGAAGAGATCACAGGTGGCCAAGGGCTGAAGCAGGGACACCCTTCAGGAGGCTGTTTCTCTAATTCAGCCAACAAGTGACTGGCGTTCCTGCACACTAGAGGGGTGGTGATCAGGTATGGAAAACAGAGTTCCAGGTCAGATAAGATGTGGGGAATGAGACATGAAGATGGGCCAAGGATGAGACCAAGATCTGGGCCTGAGCAACTGAAAGAATGCAGTTGCTTCCTGTTGAGATTGGGAAAGCTGTGGAAGAAGCAGGTTTGGGGTTGAAGTTTTCTGTTTTGCATATGTTGGGTTTGATGTCCTGGGAAGTAGAATAAATGAGTTTGAGAGCAGGCTAGAGGTTGGGCTATATTCTTAGAAGTCATCACCAGTCAGGCGCGGTGGCTAACGCCTGTAATCCCAGCACTTTGGGAGGCCAAGGTGGGCGGATCACGAGGTCAGGAGATCAAGACCATCTTGGCTAACACGGTGAAACCCTGTCTCTACTAAAAATACAAAAAATTAACCTGGCATGGTGGCGGGTGCCTGTAGTCCCAGCTACTTGTGAGGCTGAGGTAGGAGAATGACGTGAACCCAGGAGGCAGAGCTTGCAGTGAGCCGAGATCGCACCCCTGCACTCCAGCCTGGGCGGCAGAGTGAGACTCTGTATGGAAAAAAAAAAAAAAAAAAAAAAAAGGAGTCATCAGCAACTAGATGATGTTTACAGCCTTAAGATGGATGAGCTGAGGAAGGGAGTGAATATGATAGAGGAGAGAGGAGCCCTGGGGAAAGTACAGACTTGTGAAGCTATTGATAGAGTGTTTGCAAATGGCTTTGAAGACAGACCCAGGGCACTTTCTGACCAGCAGTGGGTGGGAATGAGTGCCATACTGCACACTTGTCAGTTCTCTGTATTACTAACTTTTTAATCATGACCACCTTGAGAGAAAAGCTTTTCTTGCTAAATTACTGTTTGAATTGTAATTTATTTGATTGTCAGACAGGGTGAATTTTCATAAAGGTATTAGTCATTTGCATTACTTATAATGAAGTCAATTATGTTCATTTTTCATAATTCTAAGTCAAAGAGATTATGTTTTATTCTGTCATCGTGGAAGCCACTGAACATTTTTAAAGAACACAGCATGATGCAGATGGCTATTTGGGAATATTAATGGGAAAGTTCCTATCCTCGCATCCTCTTTTTATTCATTCATCAGTGATTCTGACTCCAGAGCTTCCATTTTCTGAAAAGTTTGGACAAACCAGCTTTGGATAATGATTAGTCAAGTGCAAATGAGTTAACTGGGTATTAATGGAAGGAAACCACTGCCATTGCTGGCTACAATATGAAGCCACCATTTAGGGTCATCAGTCAGCCTTGAATCAAGACGCAGAGTACAGGAAGACCTATTTCCATCCTCTTCTTTGCCTTTCTTCTTAAAGCCAATTATCAGCTCTATCTTTTATTTCACCCCTTCCTACAACAAAATGGGATGCACTGGCATTTATTCATATCGAACCTTCTCAATATGTCGTCGGGGTAGTCACTGGTGGGTCATTGTCTTCAGGGAAGATGGTGTGACTTCCATACTTAGAAACCAGCATCCTCTGATGTTCTCAGCAGGGTCTGGCTCCTATTGTATTGTATTGTATTGTATTGTATTGTATTGTATTGTATTGTATTGTATTTTTCAATTGACAAAATTGTATGTATTTTTCATGTACAACATGATGTTCTGAAATATACATACATTGTGTAATGGCTCCATCTAGCTAATTAACGTACTGCACACCATGGCAACTACAGTTAATAACGATGGTTTGTATTTTGAAAATCTCTGAGAGAGTAGACTTTGTGTTCTCACCGAAAGACTTTTTCAAAGCATAAACCATGATGGGTTCACCTGCTGGCTCTCCCTAATGATGCGATCGGCTCAAAAATCATGGAGTAGGCAGTTCAGGGAGGCAGAGTTTGGCTTTTGGAATTGCTCTCAGGACCTGGGATATGTTGTAAGGACATGGTCTCTTGAATATGTGGAATCTGCAAAAAAAAATGAGGGTCATTCAGTGGTGGCAACTGGGGTAACTGGGTTTGGGGAAACATCTCTTGAGCTTGGCTTACAACTAAGCCAGCAGTGCCAACTCTGCTTCGGAGGCACAGCTTGTTTTAGAACAATGTGACTAATTTTCTTATACGGTTCTGAAAGCAATTCTCAAAAAGGAATTCCAAAAATATTTTGAACAGCAACATTATTAAGATTAGCTGTGTTCCATCCCAAGGTGACTCCTGTGTAGGAAATGACGCTCACTTGGATGTGTCTGTGTCTTGCTTGGCCTTTCAGAAGCAATCTCGGGAGATGATGGTCACACTTGTGTACTTGCAGCTTTCCCGTGGAATTAAAAACACTGACTCATTACCGGAAACCCTGCATTTAAAATCACTGTGGATAAGAGTCAGGCTAGAACTACAAGATCATGTTACCCACTTTCTGTAAGGAAGTATAATTCAGCATTTCAAATCAGAATGGAGGTGCTTCAAAGATTTGCCATTTTAAGAAGAAGAAAATAAAAAGGATAACATTCATCAAAGCATTTGCCAAGAGACAGTCTTAGCACTAAGGTAGCTCTCATCCTTCTGGAAGCTTGACAGTCTTACCATGATGGTGAATGAGACAAGTTTTACCATCATTTCAGGTTCATTGCTGTGCTGTAAATGTAACTTTTCTTTCTTCAGGTGAATGTCCTAGGAAGAAAAATATTGTTCCTTACAGGGAAAAAAAAAAAAAAAAAAAAAAAAAAAAACTAGTTAAAGTATTTCATGGGAAAAAAAAACTATTTAAATTCATTATTCTGTCAGATTCCGTGGAGGGCCTCCAAGGCTGCCAGAAACAGCCCTTTCTCTGAGCACTTATTTCTGCCATACCCTGAGTACACAAATTCCTTTTACAAATGACTTTTCATCAGACAACAATTGAATTCTAATGTGTTTATCTTGAACTTGCATTATGGCTGGTAGCCTAAGCATTGTATTTCAATAGCCTCTTAAAAGTGTCCGTAATAGATGTGGAAAATCAAAGTGCCACACACCCCCTAGTTTTTCAGCTTTTGGTGCCTTAATTTGCATCGCCTGATCAACTGATGATCTGCTGAGTGCAGAAACAGTCTTCACCTGCCCCTAATTTATAGCAGAACAGCTGCTTTCCAGACAACTTGTAAGGAAACTGCTCCTCCTCATTTGTTTTCGGATCGGAGCTGCACAAGTACTCTTGATCATTTACAAATGACGAAAGTGAGACTTGTAGAAGGTAAGAGTAAATCTTCTGTCTTGTTTTGTTGTTTGCTACTTGACTTTGATTTATCACTTTGTGCTTTTTTTTTTTTTGACGGAATCTCATTCTGTCACTGAGGCTGGAGTGCATTGGCATGATCTCGGCTCACTGCAACCTCCACCTCCCAGTTTCAAACAATTCTCCTGTCTCAGCCTCCTGAGTAGTTGGGATTACAGGCATGTGCCACCACCCCTGGCTGATTTTTGTATTTTTAGTAGACACGGGGTTTCACCATATTGACCAGGGTCGTCTCAAACTCCGGACCTCAGGTGATCCACCCACTCCTCGGCCTCCCAAAGTGTGGGATTACAGGCATGAGCCACCGTGCCCAGCCTATCATTTTGTTTATATGAACTATAAGCCACTAGCATCCACAAAGGGGACATGTCTTCTGATTACAAGAGCTTTCTTTTCTTTTTTGAACGAATACTAAGAAGTAGCAACAGCTGAAGGGCAAGAGCTGCGTTGTCGTCTCTCCTCTTACATGTGGCAAGAATGAACAAGATTGAGAATCTGATTGCATTGAAGAAGCAATGTTCATTAAACTTCCTCCAGACCTGGGGAAGAAGATAATCTGTTCCATAGAAAATACAGAATGCATAAAATTCAATGAACTTTGCACAGGGATCCCAGAGGCTTTGGCTGTGATCCAGGACCTACCATGACTTTCTTTGTTTCCGCCTCCTGATGATCTTAACCCAAGTGATATGGTTTGGGTGCATCCCTACCCAAATCTCATCATGAATTGTAGCTCCCGTAATCCCCACATGTTGTGGGAGGGACGTGGTGGGAGGTATTTGAATCCTGGGGGCGGATTTTTCCCATGCTCTTCTTGTGGTAGTGAATAAGTCTCATGAGATCTGATGGTTTTATAAAGGGGAGTTTCCCTGCACACGCTCTCTTGCATGCCACCATGTAAGATGTATCTTTGCTCCTCCTTCACCTTCTGTCGTGATTTTGAGGCCCCCCAGCCACGTGAAACTGTGAGTCCATTAAACCTCTTTTTCTTTATAAATTACCCAGTCTCAAGTATTTCTTCTTAGCAGCACGAAAATGGACTAATACACTGTGTAAGCGCTTAGTTTCCTCAACGGTAAACAAAATTTTTTTTTTTTTGACCAATGATCTCCAAATTTCCATTTGGCTTTAATATTCTGTGATTTCATGAAAATTTATATTAAATTTGCCTTATGTTCCACACAGCTCTAAGCTGTCTCTGGCTAAAATAGAGAAACATTATACAGGCACTCCCAGGAAGGGAAGGAATGCTCCCCTTTTGTTCTGTCCAATTTGGGTAAACCTTTGTCTGAGAATAAAATTTTATTTATAATATCTAGAAGGAAAAACACTACAAGAATATTCTGTGTCTTTATCAACAGCACGAACACTTCTGCCATCTTAAATAAGTTAATTTCTCTGGATGCTTCACTGAGTATCTGGCATTGCACCAGCTGCTGTGTAGCTCTTTAATAGGCATGGAGGAAACAAGACTATGAGGCAGACAATGATTTCTCTCTACCACCCCATCCTTTACCTTTTGTTAAAATATTTGCAATGTCCTTTTCTCTCTCTCTCTCACACACATACACCTGCGTAGAAACACATAGCACAGGTCCTCTCCTCTTCCCTTTTGGCTCCCTCCCAGGAGGCAGATTTCTCTCCCCAGCCGCGTCCTGCACAGCCTGCACTGTGCCACAGCCTGGGTTGTTTAGAGTCCCACAGGGCGTGGATTGGCCAGCCACAGCCTGCAGACCGAGCAGGCCCCCAACTTGTTTTTATAAATCATGTATCGTGGATCGTGTGGGAACACAGATGCTGTGTGTGTTCACGCTTTGTCAGTGGCTGGTGCGACAACAGAGTTCAGTTGTGAGGGAGAACCACGTGTTTCCTGTGGACCCTAGACTATTTACTTTCTGGGCCTTTACAGATGAAAGATGACAACCCTGCTTAGGGTGATGCCATCATCATCTCTAAGGACTGCTCTCAGGGACACCATTCCTGAAGTGTGGGGGATTCAGGGGTTCCCCTCATTTAATTTGAAGCACCTTTTGTTTTTCCTTGTGGGGCCTGGCGACGGGGTACCACTGTGGCTTAGCAAGCAGCGGGCAGGTGAGCAAGCTGCGGCCAGGGGCTGGGAGGCCTCCCTGTGGCCACATGCAGCCTTCGAGGGAGTGGACTCTGCAGGGGTGTGAAAGCCCCTCCTCCTTTTTTTCCATCAAGGCAGTCACGTTTATTTTGACCAGATAATAAAATAACAGCGTGGAGTAAAATAACAGCTGCGTAAAGGAAGATAGTTGAGGTTCTAAGGCCAGCATTTGAGGTTCTCATCCACATTTTGGGGTAACTCATGTAAATGCAATATAAGCATAACTTCTGGAAGCTCATTACCCTAAATTTGGCCTGCTCTTTCCCAACTCATTATAATTCTAGAGTGTCTATTTCTGTAAAGTATAGGGATATGCCCAAGATACGCATCTGAAGGATCACTGCACCTGTGTGTGTACACACTCACGTACACACACACACGAGCACACACTCACAGCTGTCATCTGGAAGAGGAGAGTTCCCGGGACCACACAGACAGCAGTGCAGACCTTGTTTTGCTGCAAAACCCACTTGCAGGAAACGAGGAAGCAGAACATTGCCCAGATGCTGTGCTGAGCCAGGCAGCAGGGGCTGCGCAGTCTCAGCACATGGTGACCAGGATGGACCCTGGTCTGCGGGTCACATGAGCCAACACTGCCAGTGCCAGGGAGGAGGCTCGGTGCCAGCGCATTTGGATGGAAATGAAAACAAGGCTTCGGCAGTGAGGTAGTGGAGGGTCCGTCATAGCCCAGGGTGCCATCCTGGCTGGGGGTGCAGGGACAGGAGGCCCGGGGGAGGAGCTCAGGGACCAGCCCCAGAGATGGTGAATGTCCTCACACAATGCTGTGCCCATCCCGGTGGGTGCTGAGGAAGCTGAACAGCAGTGCTGACTCTGGGCACAGTGATAGCCAAACAAACTCCTCACTTGCTGGGCTCTGTGGGGCAGACAGTGAAGGGGAGCTGCAGGTCAGCAGAGAGAGAGGGACCAGTGTCCTTTGCGTGCCGGAGAAGGTGGGGGGACGTGCCTGGAAGGAGGGGGAGTGAGTCATGAGGGGCCCTGTCCGAGAGGGATGCCGGTCACCACACGGGGATCTTCTAACTCTAGCATTAGTCATGTGCCCTCAGCTGGGAAGTAGACAACTTCTCGTGTCAACGTGGCACGTCCCAGCATTGAAATCCCACGTCCACCAGCCTAACCTCCCACCCAGGCTTCTCTCCCTAACCTGCCACACAGAGTGGAACATGCCGGTGGCTCGGCTGGTCTCCTTGCTCTCCGAGGCCTGGTTGGTCACTCTCGGTTATGATCCAGGCTCAGTGGATGGCAGCACAGTGCATGGCACATACAGCAGTGGCATCATGCTTGGTGCATGTCATTTTGTTTACTCTTTACAGCAGCCCTGGGAGGTGTGCAACCTTGGTCCCCTCTACAAATGAGGAGACTCAGGCTCTGTTGCAGAGGCACAGGTGCCCCTGGGCGCACAGCCTGGCTCAGACTCCAATCTGCAGACTTCCTCACCACCATGCACTGCTCTCCCGTTCACCTGACTCCAAGCTTCCAGTCAAGGTCGGCTTTATAAGGCTTTGGTGGGCTCCCCAGCCCACACCTGTGGCCCCTGATATTCTAAGAGCAGTTATGTACTTGTAGCTAAGACCTGGGGCTGGGTTACATGTTGCATCACTTTCCAAAGGCCTGGCACTGAGCTGTGCTCGTGATCGTCAACATGCATGGAATGATCTAATCAGCAGTCTGAAATGTTATTTAATTTTCTTTTATTTCCAAGAAATCTAATGTCACATGAAGCCCGTAGTCCAGCACTGGGCTGGGTGCAGTTCTCTTAAGTAAAGCTGTTGGGTCTGTACCAGCGTCTGGGCTCTAATATTCCCTAGAAAATATGTAGGAATCACAGCAAAGTGCAATAGGATGCAAGTTTTGTCTCCTTAAAAGCTTATAAACTAGTCAGTGGAGACAAGGCATTAATATCTAGATGGGACAAGCGGGGCAGTGATGTAGCAAAAACACCTCTCAGTATATGAAATGTTCTCCATGAGGTCAGATGATCCATGTCAGGAACTGAGGAACTGAAGACAGGCCAGCAGGACGGCTGGAGCGGCCAGGACGGGGCTGCGGTGGGGAACCTCCTGCAGCTGTTCTGGGGAGACCACAAGCTCATCATCCCATGGCCTCCACCTCTTCTCAGTGCATAGATAGATGGTGTTCCCACGGCCTCCACCTCTTCTCAGTGCATGGATAGATGGTGTTCCCATCTTCCCACAGGTAGACAGAGCCTGGGACTGAGTTAATGCCACTGAAATGTGAGAGGAAGTGATGCGTGACTCTTCCAGTACTGCCTCTAGAGCCAGGGATGGTACGCTTCTGTGGTTTATGCCAACAGTTTTTGTGGGACTTTGCTATGGCAGCCAGAGTGGACTCGCCCACAACCACAATTCCGCGGGGAGAGAAAAACTCAAGGTCAGGACTCAGAAATCTTGATCAATGGACCGACCTGCAATTGACCGCTAGGCAGGTGTGGTCGCTGGGTGGACTTCGGGTCCCATGGAAGGCCCTGGGGAGGCTCAGATCCCAGGAAAGCAGCTGGGGAACCAGGGCGGCTATGAGGAGAACCCCCTGACTCAAGAAAAGTAGTCTGGTCTCAAGTTCTAGGGCCACCTTTAGGATGGCCAGAGGAAGGCTAGAATGCCCTGTGGGGCTCTGGCTTCCAGCCTTCCAAAGTGAGGAGGCCAGGGTGTGAGATGATGCTGGCTGATGGCTGTCACAAAACAGTAAGTTTATTACATAAAAGCCTCAATTCCCTCCTAACTATCACCAAAACAAAGGAGTTGTGGTGTCCAGTTCTTACAGAACACCTCCTTTCTTCAACATGTTCTTTTGTATTTTCTTCCCTCTTCAGAGCTAATTTTTTTTTTTTTTTTGACAGAGTCTCACTTGGTTGCCCAGGCTGGAGTGCAGTGGCATGATCTCACCCACTGCAACCTCTGCCTCCCGGGTTCAAGTGATTTTCCTGCCTCACCCTCCCAAGTAGCTGGGATTACAGGCACCCGCCACCATGCCCAGCTAATTTTTGTATTTTTAGTAGAGATAGGGTTTCACCATGTTGGCCTGGCTGGTCTCGAGCTCCTGACCTCAAGTGACCATCTGCCTCTGCCTTCCAGAGTGCTGGAATTACAGGCATGAGCCACCATGCCCGGCCCAAAGCTACCTTTGATGCCCATTTTCATCAGGTTCAGCTTGGTGTTGGGGAAAGCACACCAGGAGATTCCTGCCCAGGGATGGCCCTAGGACGGGACCTGAAGCTGCCCCTCAGAGTGGCCTGCTGAGTCACGTGAAGCAAGAATATACCCTTTGGTTAAGCCTAATGAAATTACACATGCCAGATCCCATTCAACTAAGAGAAAGGATGACATAGGTTCAAAAACATATATGACAGGTGGTACAAGGGCTGTCCTAGTTCTCTCTTAGTAATGAGAACCTCTGAGACAGGTGCAAGAAGGTCCTCCAGCGTATTACGTCCTATTCAGAGTCCCTTTCTCTCTGAGGAATATGATAAGCTCCCTGCAAATTCTGATCTCCTCCCTGGGTGGAAGGAGTGAGTGGAACCTGAAAAGTGTGGCATTTTTTATTGTCACTGGGATCTGATCTATTACCTTTTCTTTCCTCTGACATTCATCTTCATTCTACTCATGCATTTGCCCCAGATGAGCAGGTAAGCTTTTCAAATCTGGGGATTAGGGACTTCCCACTTTAGATGGAAGTCCTGCCATTGGGTCGGCTAAAAAGATGCATAAGGAATCTGTCAGATTTATCACATGGAATTCTAGGGCAGGCATTCAAATCCTTTTAGGAAAAATGAGTTTCCAGGGTATAGACCAAACATCTAAGTCTTATAGAGAGCAAAGCAAAGAAGTTGACATTAGATCGTTCAGCAAACCATGAAGATTCTCTGCCCGTAGGTGAGTAGATGCTAGAAAGAGCCTAATGGATGAGTTGAGAAAGAAAACAGCATGAGTCAAAATTGCTAATGTGTTCATTACATGCATGCGTGTGCTTTGCTGTAGAAAGTTATCGACGTCCAACCCCATGAGACCATTACTGTACCATTGAGCCTGACTTCTCTCACACGTCCTCCTCTCACCTTCCCTGCAACTTCATTTTTAGTTTCCTGTTCCTCAAGATGTATCACTTGAAAAAGGAAAGCAAAGAATGGTGGAAAAATTCACATCCATACAAGGGTTTCTAAGGCCAGGGAGCCTTGCTAAGCTGCCTGAGTTGTCACATTGCAGAGTGCACGGAATGGCCGCTTGAGTTTCATCAGTGTGGTGGTGGTTACGCACATTCATTTTGCCTGACCAAATCCTTTCATTAAAAATTCTTAAGCTGTAGACACAAAAGTACTTTTTCAAATACATCAGTGGCAATACAGAAGTAGATTGTAATTCATTTGTGTGCACTTATAACACAACACACCTCCCCAAATAAAATGCATTTTTTTCAGGGCATTCACTGCAATTTCCTACAATCAGAAAAAAAAATACTTAGTAAAAGGTAGAATTATGTCATTTTTTGTATATTATGTTCATTTTTCAATGCCTCGAAGAAGGTGCATTAAGATCATCATCCATTACCTTAGCGATAGTGCTATTAGTCCCATACTTTATATACAGTACAAATTCATTATTATCAGTTAATATTGACTTAGTGCTCAAAGTGTTCGAGATACCACACAGAGTCTATAAAGTACAAGTGTTAAGTCACAGCCATGTGCAATTTGTCTTCTGACTGCCAAGAATTAGTCTCTTATTTTATTCAACAAATATTTGTTAAGTGCCTGCTCTGTGCCACAGTTGGGAGCAAAACAGACGTGGCCTCGGGGCTCAGAGAGTGCACAGCTTCCCAGTCTAGCAACAAAGTCAGACATTAAACCAACAATCACTGAAATTAGTCTTAAATTATAGTTGTGACAGGGACACAAAGGTGAGTGTAGGGCACTGTGAGGAGTCTGAAAAAAGGACCTCACTCAGACTGGGGTTAGGGAATCCTCCCCAAAGACTGGTTCCTTTGAATGCTTTCATTCATTTGCTTGGCATTTATTTGAATGTGTCAAGTCTTGTGCTGGATTCAAGAAGATAAGAAGGTGAGTAAGACAAAATTCTGATTCTCAGGGAACTCCACGCTCTCCTATGAAAGACAGCTGTGAAAGCAAATAATTGCACAGACTTTCATCATATCACTTGACTACACTTTGCTATGAAAGATAATGTGCTGACATGCCTCCTGGAAGGAGGAACCAGATGGAAGCTACACAGATTAGATAAACCAGCTGGATCTTAGAAGATCGGTTGATAACATAGCAGTTCATACAACATGAAGTTTTCTGTTCCTAAGCTAAAGTCAAGAAACATGCCCGATCATAAGGAGCATCATCAAAGTAGCAGAAGGTATAAAGGGAGGTTAGTGTTTTGACCGTATGGTGGGCCAGCTAGGACAAGACGTGGCATGGCTCCTTCTCACAAGTAAAATCATGCTTACAATGCACTGTGGCCCTCTAGCTTCCTCCTCCCTCTTTTGCGTCTGTTTGCAGGGAACAGGCTTTGACAGTTCCAGGATGTAGGATGCAGAAAGCACCCAGAAGGAAAGAGGGAAAACCCCTTTTGTGAGTCCACCGAAAAGCTGATGCTGACCCAGCCATGACAGCACTTCCTTCCAAACCAGAGGATCTGTTTGAGTATTGGCCAAGGATCACAGACGTGGAGTTCCCATATATGAACCCTCTGTTTTGGCTTTGGTGGGACTGATATGGACAAAACACACCACAACTTAAGTGTTGAAGTCAAGTGAATCATTGCTCTGCAGCAATATTGTCTCAACAACAAGCTAAGAATTACTTGTGAGTGGTTCTGCACTGACATAGTCTTTATGAGGTTGTACTAAGCGGGCCCTAATTTTATAGCTAGAGGAACTAAGGTCCCAGAGAGGTGAGCTGATTTACTCCATGTTTCATGACACACAAAAACAGGGATGGGACCACGGTCAAAACCTACCCCAGCTGCAGTGACTGTTCCATGGGAACTCTTTCCCCTTGCTTCCCCCTGCAGGACTCTGATGATTCATGGTGACACATGTTAACTGCCAGAGGTGAAGACTTTGACCTCTAGAGAAGAGAGACCACCTGGGGCCCAAGCAGGACTTAGTTACCACTCCAGCTGCCACCTGGAGTAATCTTCCTGTCTCTACTCTTTGAGCCCCAATTCATGTAAGATCTAAATAAAAGCCATGTGTTCGCCAAGCATATGCGCAGCTTCAAGACAAGGTATCTGGCCTTTTCTTTCAGCCAGATTGTGGCTCCGAAATCTCTCCCATAGCAAAACCTGGAACTTCCATAGACGTTGTTGCTCCCATCTCTGCACAGGGGAGGGGGCGCAGTCTGTTTTCCAGGAGTGACTGATTGCCTTCAGAACTTGCCTGTTGTAGATCAGGAAACGAACCATGGACAGAATCAGTTCTTCACTGATTGCATCCTGTGAATGTTTATAAATGTTGTCCCTAACGGAAGGGTTAGAGAAACGTGCGTTGTTTAATGGGTTTCTTATGAAGATTAAATGAGTTCGTGCATAGTAGGCATGGAACACACAGCAGTGGCTAGCACAAAAATGGCCCCTTGATGTGTTGGAGTGTGTTGTGATTATAAACTGGCCACTGTCGGCACCAGACTGCCTCGGGGTGCTAGAGCTGCCTTTGACCCATGAATGCCCATGTGAACAAACTGACACAGCCGTGGCATTTTCTCTAAAGCAAACACATGAACTCAGCAGGTCCCTGACCACGGATGTCCATGGTGGGAGGTGGTGCTGGGTGATGTCTGTAATGAAGCAGAGGTTCCCAGGCCCTTCTGGGGTTTGGTGGTTAACAGCTCATCCCAGTAGTCCAGGCCTGGATCCCACAGCCATGGAATGAGTCGCTGGCAGGACACTGCTGGAGAGAGAGGGCCCCACAGACTCCATCAGTTGGGTGACCTTTGGTATAAAAGGAAGGAGGAAAGAGGAAACGGGAGGTGACTGCATTTATCTACAGCAGCCTCAGCTGTCTCTTGGCCTCTGGGGTCCGTGCTGCAGCTCTGAGTCTTTTTCAGAAACGTGAATTCAAAGGACAAGGTTTTAAATCTCCATTGACCATAGAGCTGAAGGTGTATCAGGTACACAGCAAAGTAATAACTGCAGTCCCAGTCTTTTCACTGGAGTTTCTGCATGGATCATCAGAGCAGTTTTCAGAACATGCTAGATAAGAAACAATCTCTCTGGCACTTCTCTCTCCCTCTCTCTGTTTCTGTTTGTCTCTCTCTCCTTTCCCACCCACTTCCCTCGGAAAGTTCAATTTCCATAAGCTCTTGTGCCTGCATATTTTACCTGTGGTTGGGAAAAAAAGGAACGGGTAGAAAACCAAGCACCTCTGAAGCATCTTTGCAATGGCAACTTAGATCTTCTGTGGAAAGATGCTGGGCAGAGAGAATACTGGATGAGCTGTTCCAGTGTGGAATGGTGCCTGAGGAATTGCTATTCCCCACCTCCATTCATTTTAGCACCGCCATTGTGCATGTTTCCATTTAAAAAAGGAACGAAACATTTATGTACTCGTTCAATTCACCACTGCCTTTTTATCACGTGTCTTCTGTGTGCCAGGCACCAGCCCGCACCTGGCATCCTGCCAATGGTCATCCTTCCCAGGGCTGGATTTTGCATCTCCTCTCCTTGTGACTTACAAGAATTTGCATTTAAACTGCACACTTCACCTATTGGTTGATGCCCAAAACCTTCTTAAGAGAGAATAAAGCCTCTTCATGATACCCTTGATGACACGTCAATGACGGTTCCCTGTGAGATCTTGGGGGTGTGGACAGGTGGCCCTCAGAGGCACTGGCTGGAATTTGATCCTTTGCTGAATGCTGCATATTTTAGGAATGGATGGAGGAGCTTCCGGAGGTGGAGAGGAGGTCAGTGATGGGGAGGAAAGAGGGCAGGAAGGAAGGCAGGAGGCCGGCTTCTAAAATCAATTTTCCCAACTAAAAATGTAGTGTCGGGGGGTAGCTGTGCTCCAGGCTGCTCAGATGTACATCTGAGCCTGTCTCTGTGGCCACTCTTGACAGGGTGGGCTGTGTCTTGTGCAGTGGGCACAGGAAGGTGGAATCCCTGGGGCTGCTCTTGAGTCTGCTCCATACTCTGTTCAGGAGACCTAGTTACGAGACGGCCGCCTGTGGTTGCCTACCATTCTGCCTCTTCCCTGCCACCTCATCGGCACTTTCACCTGTCGCCTGCTTATTTAAACATGCAGTCCAGCAGTCACAGTGAGTGCGGTGCTGCCTGTTGAACGCCCATGCTCAGGGAGGCCCTTCACAAATTCTCAGCAAGGACTTCTCTCTGATGCATGGCTGACCTGATGCTAAATGGGAAGCTGGCTCCAGTGAAATTCTGGCATTATTTTACCACCTCTACACTTTCCCTAGATTTGCCTTTCCATCCCCTTTTTGACCATTCTGACTTTGTAAGAGCCTGTTTTTCAGGAAATACCAACGTACCCCTAATAGAGTTTTATCAATAAGATGTTTAAAAAGGATCCAGAGCCAATGATTTCATCAATGAGAGAACAAAATACAAAAGTCTGACGATCCAAAGGAATGAATCTCTAATGGCCAGCTCATGACTCTGTGTGGCAGCTAGGGAGATATTTTTAGGCAAAGAGGTCTTTCCTTTCCTCTCAAATTCTAGAAGTAAACATCTGTTGATTTTGTAATCAACAAAATGTATTCTATGTCCAAAAGAGTGACTTGTCTTGGAAATTTCAGACATCAGATCGATTCAGTACTTGAGTCCTATACCAGGGCCCCTAAAGGACTTCCAGTCCAATTCCATCAAATCATGTAAAGCCCTCATTTTTGTCCTTCTCCATTTGTTCAGCTGTTTTTCCTCCCAAGTAGGGAGGGCAGGGCTGGGAAGCTTCATCAAGATTTCCTTTGACACGCTCTGGCTTCAGATAGTGATTTACTTTCTAATGACGTGCCTCTGTTTTCATTCCCTTTCCAGTGTCAATCTCAGTTGCAAACACCCCCAGGAAGCCACACACTCGGCTCCATTCAGCTCCAGCCGTGGTGTGAATGAACAAGGAAGTGAGAAGAGTTTTTCATTGCTTATTGCCAGAAAAATGTGTCTGCCAGCTTCAGTGTTTATAAAAAGCAATTTTGCCTCCCCCTAAGCTAGCAGTGTTTAATAAACATGTAATAGAGAATGTAGGTTTAATATTTAAGCATCTCTATGCCCTGAGTCTGAGTGATGCTCTGCTGCATTTTTTTCTGCAAAAGGGAATTTAAAAGAATGAGATCCAGCCCCAGCCTGAAACAAAGGCAGTTCGAGTAGAGTCTGCAGGGTTCACTCTTTCCTCTCCTTCCCTCTCTCCTCAGATAGCTGCTCCACGGTTTCCCCACTTAGGCAAATGAGCATCTGCTGTGTACATGGAAATCGGTCCAAGTAACACAATAGAGGCTGCTGCTCCTGGTGTGTGAAATCATCCCCCGAATTATCAATTGAAGGAAGATTGCATCGTAAAGCCCTGGAGCAGGAGCCTCGTTAGCACACTCGTTCCAGCACAGCCCGGGCTCGGGTCTGTCTGGCCATGTATTTGGCAACCAGTGTGTGCTCCGGCCCCCGCTCAGCTAATGGGTGTGTGCATGGGTGTGCATTTGTGCATGTGTGTTCTCCACCACCACTAGAGTGAGTTCTTTTTTGGCAGTTTGTTTAAACACATACTCACCCGAGGCATGTGCTTGGACCTGTAGTTGGACAAATGAGGGAGGCAGCAGGGCCCCGCCGGCTCACATGATATTGCAGCAGTGTTCTGGAGGACACCAGGAGGGGTGGGAGGGCAGCAAAAAGAGTGTGCTGGGGACTGCAGTGGTGAGTTCTCAGCCACCTTCCTCAAAGGGGTGGCCTTCTCCTTAGAGGGACAACCGGTCTTGCTGTGACGTGGACTGGGAGGGTAGTGACAGCACACAAGGAGGAGGCGGGTGCGGTGGGAGGCCTCACAACACACAGGGCCTTGCAGGCCATAACTAGGAGGGACTATCAGTTTATTTTTGTTTTTTGTTTTTTTTTCGAGACAATCTTGCTGTGTCACCCAGGCTGGAGTGCAGTGGCACCATCTCAGCTCACTGCAACCTCTGTCTCCTGGGTTCAAGCAATTCTCCCACCTCAGCCTCCCAAGCAGCTGGGATTACAGGCACGCGCCACCACGCCTGGCTAACTTTTGTACTTTTAGTAGACACAGGGTTTCACGATGTTGGCCAGGCTGGCCTTGAACTCCTGACCTCAGTTTCTTGTTTTTGAAAGATACTCGGGATGAGGCTGTAGACACAGGAACTATCTTTCTGTTCCTTGAACAAACCAAGCTGTTTGTTTGTTTGTTTATTTATTTATTTTTTGCCTCAAATGCTTTGCACCCTCCGTTCTTGCTGCTAGGAGCACCGCTGTGCCTTGTCCCGCCCATGCACTCTCCGTTTCTGCTGCTGGGAGCACCGCTGTGCCTTGTCCCGCCCATGCACTCTCCGTTTCTGCTGCTGGGAGCACCGCTGTGCCTTGTCCCGCCCATGCACTCTCCGTTTCTGCTGCTGGGAGCACCGCTGTGCCTTGTCCCGCCCATGCACTCTCCGTTTCTGCTGCTGGGAGCACCACTGTGCCTTGTCCGGCCCAGGATGTGTTCTTTCCCACAGGTGTCGGCTTAGGATACCTGACTCAGGAGGGTCTCCCCGGCAGACTGCAGGCTCTGAAGGGTCACCCGCCCTTGTGCACACTCTTGTTGTAAATGAGTTTTGACCCTGCTGGCGCCAATGAATGCCGCTCTGTGTCTTCTTTTAGAACGCTGCCTGGCTTGGAATGATCTTGTTTCTGTTTACTTGTCGATTGTGCGTCTGCTTTCTTCTCTTTTTGTATTTTCTGTGAGAAGACAGGTTCATCTCCCTAGTTTTTGCCTCTACCCAAGTTCCCAGCCATGCCTGGTACAGAGCATGCTACCAATTAATGTATTTCTAATGGAAGCCAGAAGCTGGGAGTCCAACCGGAGGGTGAATTGAGGTATCACGGAGCTTGGACTACATAGAGGCAGTGGAGATGGAGTGAAGAGGATGGGTATGTTTTAAGAGAAAATGGATGACTCGTGAGATTAGAAAGTTGGGAAGTTAGAAAGATAGAGGAAAGGGTCCCTAGAGAGCACCTCGTGTAAGAATAAGAGGCGCAGCGTTGGCGGTGGAGGTGCTTGGAGGCATGGAAGGGTGCTCTTCCTACTTTTTTCTTATTCATCATAATTCTCCTCTAAGGATACAAGCAAAGGTCTTACGCAGGTGGATAAAATTGCCAAATTTTATGTTTCTCAGAAGCAGTTTTGTGAATCAGTAAGTGTGAAGGAAATAGCCCAGGTATTAAAGGGAGGAATCTGGAAAGGTCTGGGCCGAGCAGCTTCCAGGGGCTTTGTGGCCTTGGGTTGTCCTTGTCCTCGTCCAGCCTGCATGCCATGTTGAGTCTAGAATTTTCCCCAAATCTTTGTTTTTATTGATGGAGAACATGATTGATTTTCAATCAGTTGATCAGGTTCCTAAGTGGAGTACGTTGGAATGTGTGTGGCCGCCTTCTGAGGGTTCATGAAGAAATGGAAGGATTTCAAGAGCAGCCAGGCTTTTGCCTTCATTGAAGACGCAGCCTCGTCTGTCAGAGGCACGGACACAAGAAAAATAGCTCAGAGCAGAAAACAGAGAGTATAGCTGTTACCGGAAAGGGGTCCAGTCCAGACCTGAAGAGAAGGTTCTTGGACCTCACGCAAGAAAGAATTCAGGGCAAGTCCATAGAGTAAAGTGAAATATGATTAGAAAAATAAAGAAACAAAAGAATGGCTACTCCCTAGGCAGAGCAGCAGCATGGGCTGCTTAATTGAGTTAAGTTATTTCTGGATCATTTGCTAAACAAGGACTGGATTATTCATGAGTTTTCCAGGACAGGGGCAAAGATTTCCTGGAACTGAGAGTTCCTCCCCATCTTAGACTATATGGGGTAACTTCTGGATGTTGGTGTGGCATTTGTAAACTGTCATGGCGCTGGTGGGAGTGTCTTTCAGCATGCAGATGCATTATAATTAGTGTAGAGCGAGCAGTGAGGGCCACTTTCATTGTCATCTTGGTTTTGGTACGTTTTAGTCAGCTTCTTTTATATCTCGTTTTATCAGCAGGATATTTGTGACTTGTATCTTGTGCTGACCTCCTATCTCATCCTGTGACTAAGAGCGCCTAACCTCCTGGGAATGCAGCCCGGTAGGACTCAGCCTTGTTTTACCCAGCCCCTATTCAAGATGGAGTCGCTGTGGTTCGAACGCCTCTGACATAGCTGAGCATTAAGTACCGTAGCAGTCTGGATACGTGGGAAGTAATTTATATGGACTTTCTGGAAGGGGTGATACATACGGTAAATACGATTTGGCTATGCCAAAAAGATGGAGAATTTTAGGCAGAGAGAGGGAGCCAATTTGGGCCAGTGTGAAGACAGAGCTGACCATGGAGCAGTTTAATTTTTCCTGACATAAAATGCGAATTTCCAAGCTGGAGAGGAGCAGATCTAGAGCCCAAGGTGACTAACGCCGCCGTAAGCTAGTTTCAGTCCCGTCTTTGCTGGTGGTGTGATATTCCTGAGGCCACCAAGGGTGATTCACAAGGGCGTGCGGTGATTCCCTTTCACAGACGCAGTTTAAAAATAAAATCTCTGCGCTCCCTCTTAGCCAAAGGAATCCACTGAAAGCCACCGATGTACTTCGCTAGCAGTAGGAGTGTCCCATTTGGTGGACGATGCCTTTCAAACCAGGATCACTTACTGCATTCCTTTCCTGGAGCTGCCGTAACCAGTGACCTAGACCTGGCAATGTTAACAGCAGGAACCTACTGGCTCACAGCCCTGGAGCCTGTAGGTCTGAAGTCAGGGCATCGGCTGTGCTCATTTCCAGGGCTGCGAGGGAGGGTCTGTCTCAGGCCTCTCTTCTCGGCTTGTAGCTGGCTGTCTTTGTGTTCATCCAGCATTCTGCTTTGTAGAGGAGGAAAAAAAATACCTCTACCTTCTTAAATTCTCCAGCCAGGCCCTATAAACTAGACTGGCAAAATAATAATAATAATAACAACAACAACAGAAAAGTATACACATTTACTTAATAAGTCTCATGTGATGTGGAAGCCTTCCTAAGGCAGTGGAGCCTGAAGAGACAGTGAAGCCTGAAGAGGCAGTGGAGACCCGAAGAGACAGTGAAGCCTGAAGAGACAGTGGAGCCTGAAGAGACAGTGGAGACCCGAAGAGACAGTGAAGCCTGAAGAGACAGTGGAGCCTGAAGAGACAGTGAAGCCTGAAGAGACAATGAAGCCTTTAGAGACAGTGAAGTCTGAAGAGACAGTGAAGACCTGAAGAGACAGTGAGGCCTGAAGAGACAGTGAGGCCTGAAGAGACAGTGGAGCCTGAAGAGACAGTGGAGACCCGAAGAGACAGTGGAGACCCGAAGAGACAGTGGAGCCTGAAGAGACAGTGGAGCCTGAAGAGACAGTGAGGCCTGAAGAGACAGTGGAGCCTGAAGAGACAGTGGAGCCTGAAGAGACAGTGAGGCCTGAAGAGACAGTGGAGCCTGAAGAGACAGTGAGGCCTGAAGAGACAGTGAGGCCTGAAGAGACAGTGAGGCCTGAAGAGACAGTGGAGCCTGAAGAGACAGTGGAGCCTGAAGAGACAGTGAGGCCTGAAGAGACAGTGAGGCCTGAAGAGACAGTGGAGCCTGAAGAGACAGTGGAGCCTGAAGAGACAGTGAGGCCTGAAGAGACAGTGGAGCCTGAAGAGACAGTGGAGCCTGAAGAGACAGTGAGGCCTGAAGAGGCAGTGGAGCCTGAAGAGACAGTGAAGCCTGAAGAGACAGTGGAGACCCGAAGAGACAGTGAGGCCTGAAGAGACAGTGAGGCCTGAAGAGACAGTGAGGCCTGAAGAGACAGTGGAGCCTGAAGAGACAGTGAAGCCTGAAGAGACAGTGGAGCCTGAAGAGACAGTGAGGTCTGAAGAGACAGTGAGGCCTGAAGAGACAGTGGAGCCTGAAGAGACAGTGAAGCCTGAAGAGACAGTGGAGCCTGAAGAGACAGTGAGGTCTGAAGAGACAGTGAGGTCTGAAGAGACAGTGGAGCCGGAAGAGACAGTGGAGACCCGAAGAGACAGTGGAGACCCGAAGAGACAGTGAGGCCTGAAGAGACAGTGAGGCCTGAAGAGACAGTGGAGGCCCGAAGAGACAGTGGAGGCCCGAAGAGACAGTGGAGGCCCGAAGAGACAGTGGAGCCTGAAGAGACAGTGAGGCCTGAAGAGACAGTGAGGCCTGAAGAGACAGTGGAGCCTGAAGAGACAGTGAGGCCTGAAGCGGCAGTGGAGCCTGAAGAGACAGTGAGGCCTGAAGAGACAGTGGAGCCTGAAGAGACAGTGAGACCTGAAGAGACAGTGAGACCTGAAGAGACAGTGGAGCCTGAAGAGACAGTGGAGCCTGAAGAGACAGTGAGGCCTGAAGAGACAGTGAGGCCTGAAGAGACAGTGAGACCTGAAGAGACAGTGGAGCCTGAAGAGGCAGTGGAGCCTGGGCGCTTTCTGTGCTAGGCTGGATGAGGAGGGAGGTCGTGGGGAAGCGTGGCAGGACAAGGGAGTGAGCGGAGCGTGATTGGTGGGAACCGCAGCAAGGCCTCTGTGCTCACCTTCCTCCTGGCTGCCTCCAACTTTGGAGACGGGGGTGCTCCCTCCAGTGGGGCATTCAGAGGATGCCACTCACAAGTGGGTCGTAGGACGTTCTTCTGGGGAGGAGGGAAAGTCAGACGGTCCTTCCTGCACCTGCCACTTCTCAAATTCTTCCAGCTTATAATATTCAGTATGCCAAGGTAGCATCTTTGTAGTAGTGTGTCCTGAATCCCACCAGCCTCGGTCAGTCTGTGTCCACATTTCCCCTTCTCATAAAGACACATGTTGGATTAGAGCCATACCAGTGACCTCATGGTAACCTAGTTGCTTCTGGAAAGACCTTGTCTTCAAATAAGCTCATATTCTGAGATATTGGGCATTGGGACTTCAGCATATGAATTTGAAGGGATACAATTCAACTCATAAAATTGCCATGGTTTTTTTTTCCAAATAAGCTGCTATTTACTTTTAAAAAATAAAGTCCAATACTGTGTCCATATTGCTTTCTGTCACCAGCAGGTGGCATTTCTGTGGTCCAGGGATGGCAAAGGAAGAGCCCAGTGCTTTCCTCTTGTTTTATTTGGAAAATGAAACATTGTTATATACAGGTAGAGAGAGAGCACAGATTAAACCCTAGAAATGATAGTCAATTGTACATGATGATGCATGCAGACTTTTGCCATAAATTCTAGACATATTACAGGAAACCCAGCAAGCCCACACCAGTTCCCATGGAAGTCAGGAATCATCCTGGCTTCTGGCCTTGACCCTGTCAATAACCAGCTTCCAGGCTCTGAGAAAACCACTTTGAAATAGGAATGTTAATACTGAGATAGGTAAATGTGGCCTAGAGAGACTTTCTTCTCTACCTTCCTCCCTGTTTTTTGTTGTTGTTGTTGTTGTTGTTATTTTTTTTAGGATCAGATGAGATAAAATATGTAGATTTATTCAAAAATGAACAGAATAAAATACAATTTAAACAAACGTCCCACTTAACTGTCCTTTGAAGGGAAGACTACCTTCCCTTCAAAACACCCTCCCCAAGAACAATAACTGCTTTAACTTGAAATTGGAGGAGGAACTTTATTTCCTTCAAGCAGTAATCAAGACTGGCCCATATGAGATATTAAACAGATGTGAAATAAACAGGCACAATTAAAGATGACTGAGGAAGTTATTCTGATTCACACTTAGGGAGTGACATTACTTCAGGCAAAACTGGGAAAGAATAGGAAACAAAAGACGTGTGGTCTGTACTCTTTAAAAGCTCACAGTTAATTTTGCTATTTTTTTAAGATAAAAGCAAAATGCATATATATAAAACAGAATAGTAGACGATTGAATGTGTTCCAAAATCATTCATTTGTTTATGACACGGGGCAGTCCCGAGACCCCTCCTGAAGGCAGCTGGGGTGGTCTGTGCCCGGAACATCGGCATGAGCCGCACTGCAGTGGGGTGAGTGCTGCCTGCTATTGCCCACACTGATGGATGTCTAGAAGCGCAGCTAAGTGCAGCCACAGAGATTCACTCTGAGAGCACAGGATCCTTTACTCTGAGAAGGAGATGTGGCAGTAGCGCCTGGTAGCACAGGCTCCATGGCCCATTGTCCCCGAAGCTTCTTCTGTAACAGACCTCGTGGAGCCCAGCCCTCATTTCCTTGCAGCTCAATCCATTTCTTTCCATTCTCGGAGATGCTTTTCTTATGACTCAATCAAGGGCTTGCACGGTGTGTGGTGCTGGTGCCGCTTTCAGAGCCTGCCTGAGAAAAATGGTTCCGAGATCCTTCTGCTACTTTTTCATGCCTCATGCGTCTTAGCGGAGGTATTTGCAGGTAAAGGAAAAGGTGAGTAGGGTAGACGGTCAAAGGGAATCATGAACTTGGTTTGTGTCTCTTTAAAAAAACTGAGCAAGCTGATTCTCACTCACCTAAACACTGAAACCATTTTGCAACTTAAGTTCTGGACTGTAACACCCCAAACTGCATATGTCCCTGCTAAACTTTATTTTCCTCTAATGGTTTGGAAGAACCAAGTTTACTGTGTGTAACTACAAGGGACAAACAGGCATTGGTGTGCAAGGTAGAAAATTCCTCCTTGCATGAAAGGGAAGCTGGCTTCTCCATAACAATTGTTGCTATCTAAAGCTAGTGGGAACCAACTGGTGTGAATAAACTAAGCGCCCCTTGAAAGATTGAAACAGGGTCTGGAGGGTGAGTGGCTACTCTAGGGCGATCCCAGTACTGGTTAGAGGCCAAGCTGGATTAATCTAGTCAACACCTCTCTAATGTTTTCCTAGCTTGAGCCAGCACTGAGTTGATGTGGTATAAGAATGAAAGGAAACATATACTTGTGGGGAGACAGATAGGGCAAGAACACTTACTATAAAAATTAGCATATGGAGGGATCTACTATAAAAATTAGCATATGGAGGGATCTACTGTAAAAAATAGCATACAGAGGGATCTATAAAAATTAGCATATGGAGGGATCTACTATAAAATTAGCACACGGAAGGATCCACTGTAAAAATTAGCATACGGAGGGATCACTAGGCTCAGCCTCAGGAAGGAGCACCTCGGTTTACCTGGGGACCGGGTAGGAAAGATTTCAAGGGACAGGAGACATTTAAGAATTAAAATTAAACACTGAGGCTTATGGGTTAAATAGGAGTTTGTCAGGTAGACATGGTAGGAAGGGAGTCCAGGCAGAGATGGTGGCAAGCAGAAAAATAACAAGGCCCAAGAGAGTCGCTGAAGCTTAATTGGATGTTATGTGTCAGACAAGAGGAGGTAGAACTGGACTAGGAATTGGAAGTCTGGCTGTGAAGATCCTTATACGTTATGCACCGGGATTTTGTAGGTGATGGGGAGCCACGAAATAAATCTCAGCAGGGGACTGCCACGATCACATCTACTTGTTAGAAATATGTTTGCAGGTGGAGAAGAGACTGGTGAGAAGTGAGGGTGGAGAAAGAAGCGGTATTGAGAGGTAATACCATAGCCCGGGAAAGAATGCCTGAAGTGGAAATAAGAGATTGGCAGCCCCTTAGGCAGTGGACTCAGAAGGACTGTAGCATTGCTTACAGAGAGAGGAGTCGTGAGAAAATAAGTGTCCTGTGTCTTACTTTGCCAGTTGGGTGGATGCTGACCTCATTCAAGGAAAATAAGAAGGAGCAGAGGGCAGAGAAGATGGAAATGCAGATGTGGACCTATACAATGGCAAGGAACACATCGGTGGTGGATGCAGTCAAGAGTTGGCTGTCTAGGTCTGGAACATAGAGTTAGAACCTGAAGATCAAGTTGGGGGTCACCCATGCCTCATGGAATGCAAGCCACGTAGGTGTGCGTGTGGTGCCCTAGGGAGAGAAGACAGGATGGAGCACAGGAAGTGGCCAACACTTAGGTGACAGGCTCCCCTAGGACAGCTCACAGCAGGGAGAGAAACCATGAGACTTGAGAAGCAATAGAAGGGAATGCAGTGAGAGGAACATTTCAAGTAAGAGGGAAGAAATAAAAAAACCAGAGGTCAAAGACAGGCCGAAGTTGCCCATCGTCTAACCACTGCACTTCAGTGGCCCTGGCAAGAGCTACTCTGCAGAGAAGTGAGAAGTGAAAATCAGAGCCCTGGGGCGGAGAAGTGCGTCAAAGGTTAGAAACACCCAGGGGAGCGAGCATGGCACACTCGCCAACACTCACAGGTGCTCACCGTAGCACAGGTGCAGCTGGACGCAAAGCAAGGGGGAGAATGAGGGAGAAGATCTGACTTGCTCCTGTTTCAGGCGAGATTCTAATGGGTTAGAAGTGCTTTGAGATCAGTTAGGCAGGAGGAGATGAGATACACGTATGGGGGGAAGGAGAGACGACAAGGCTGAGGACTGAGCTTCACTCTTATCCACTTCCACTTATTCACTCATCTCACCTAATGTGTCACTCTCCCCAATTTGAGTGACCCAGGCTTCAGGGACTCTGTGTCTCAGTCTGAATCCCTGTCCCTGGCAGTCACCACTGATGTTCTGCTGCTGCTGAATGTGCAAATAACTGGTCAGCCTTGCTGTCGAGGAATTTACAGGCATGGTGAGATTATTTTATTTTATTTTATTTTTTGGATGCTATCCTAAACATTCCCACACCAAGCATAAGAAATTTTTCCTTGCTTTCTTCCCACACTCCCTGCCATGGAACATGATAATCAGAAAAAACTGGCCAGACACAGTGTCTCATGCCTGTAGTCCCAGCACTTTGGGAGGCTGAGGCAGGGGGATCACCTAAGATCAGGAGTTCAAGACCAACCTGGTCAACACGGGGAAACCCCGCCTCTACTAAAATACAAAAGTTACTTGGGCATGGTGGTGTGTGCCTGTAGTCCCAGCTACTCGGGACGCTGAGGCAGGAGAATCGCCTGAACCTGGGAAGCAGAGGTTGCCGTGAGTCGAGATGGTGCCGAGATCTGGGTGACAGAGCTAGACTCTGTCTCAAAAGAAAAGAAGAAAGCAGAAAAGAAAGAAAGAAAGACTGCTGAATGCATCTCATTAATGTATTGAACAATCCTGTCACTGTGGGAAGTTTGTCCTCATGGGTTCTGGTAGAATGCAGACCTCTTAAATACAAGACCCGGCTCCCATTAGCCTTGGTGTCGAGAATAGAGTTTTGACACTTAGTATATGCTCAATTAATGCTACATCAAAAGCAATTTTCACCATTTGTGTTATTTCAACGTAGCTGCCATTCATGCACACCCTGCAACCACCTTGAAATGAAACAGACATTTTCGTTCCCATTTCACAGAGGATTAACCTAAGGCCAGAAAGATGAAGAAACTGTTCCAAAGCTATCTAGGCTGCTGACACCTCACATATCACTAGGTCAATCTCACTCCGAGTCAAATCCAGATTTTTATTCTATCAAGTGTATGGAAATTAAAGGAAGTGTTTTATTCTTTTTTTCCTGGAGGGGATTCCAGGAAGAAGGGAAATTTCATTTTCCAAATTCAGACTGTGATGAGCACAGTTTATTACCGAGCATCCACCCCCCATGGGGTGAAATGTGGAGAACCAAGGTTTTATGAGCCCCTTTGAATGAAAATCTTGAGTCCTCCCAGCAGAGACAGGACTTTTTGAAAGGCTTATTTATTCCTTTACTACATTCCATTCTTACCTTATTAATAGTTTATAAGTCTCAGCTAAATCTCTAGGTCATAATAAATCACATCCTTCACTATGAGAACTTGAGATGAAGCAAGCATTCAGTTATAACAATTTATAGCAAATGCTTAAAATTCGTATGCCCACAATCATTCAAAGCCCTGGCAAATACAGGAGTCAGTCAGATACAATTTTAAAAGGCTTACCATAGAAAGCTCTAAATCTTTGCATAGTCAAGCATATCTTAATCCAGGAGAAAATTATTTTTGTAAACCTTTCCTAGAAGAATTTTCTGTCCTGTATTACAATCTTATCATGTGGCAGAGGGAAGGTGGGAGGAAGGGAGATAAATGCCTATGTTTATCTCCAGCCTGCAGCAGTGAAATGAAATCGTTCACCATGTATTCTTTGAAAACCACTGAAAATAAATATCAATACTACCATTATCTTTCTTAAAAATTCGGTCGTCTTTCCCACTTCTCAAAACACTTTTTAAAAATCTTCCTTTAAATTTCCAGAGTGTCCTCATATCTCATTTTCATTTTATCCTTAACACCACAAGAATTAAATAAGGGTTGGTATTATCATTGCCATTTATAGATAAGGAAACGGAAGCCAAAGAAGTTGGGTAATTTGCCTAAGATCACACAGCTATTTAGAGATGGAACTAAGGAAATGACACAGATCTCCAAGCATTTCTGTAAATTTTTTTCTAAGTAAAAGATGTTTCCTTCTTTCCCCAGCAACCCTCAAAATCCCGTGTGCTCTCTGTGGAATTCGTGATCGCTGTGGTTCAGGGAAAGATCATGCCCAGGACATAGGGGATAAAGAGGGACCAGACCTGCCTCATCTGTGCCCTCACTGCCTGGGCCTGTGCAAGCTGGTGATCTGTCAGTATCCCACTTTCCTCTCCTATAAGATGATAGAGCTGGGAAGGAAATGGTAAATATCACTTGATCACCTGGATTAAACTCTGACTTGGAGGTTTTTGGGCTATACTATTATATCAGTTAGCATTCTCCAGAGAAAAGGAACCAATAGGATGCACGTGTGTGTATATATGTGTGCATGTAGACACACACACACACACAAACAGGATATGTAGGAGTGTGTGTGCGTCTACATACACACATACAAAGACATTTATTTCAAGGAATTTGCTCACATGATTGTGGTGCTGGCAAGTCTGAAATCTGAAGGGCAGGCAGCCTGGCAGAAGGGAAACCCAGGCAGGTCTCCTGTGTTCCAGTTTTGAGAGCATTCCTTCCTTCCCAGAAGTCCTCAGTGTTTGCTCTTAAGGCTTTCTACAAATCAGGGGAAGCCCACCCATATTGTAGAGTGTAAATCTCCTTCACTTAAATGTCAGCTAATCACAGATCTCCATCGCTTCTATAAAATGCCTTCACTGGAACACCTAGACTAGTGTTTGACCAGACAACTGGGTACCATCGCCGAGTTGACATCTACAATTAGCCCTTACAAGAAAATGTTTCTTTCGACCATAATGTTTGTCTGTAAAGTGTCACTATCACAACTATTATGTGTGTTTCTTTGGACAAAATATACATTAGCTGAATAGTAAACTCTGACCAAAGATGTTTAGTATTAAATAACGTTCTTAAATGTCAAAGTGCAGAACTAAAATTTAAATTTCTACTGAATTCAGTGTGTGTCTCCCCATAATTATCTGCTGCTTCTCATACTTTACATTTGAAGGACTCTCATACTTTACATTGACATAAACTCCTGCATATAATACAGATATTCGTAATTTTTGGAGAACATTTACCAGATTGGCACATCATGAAAATGGAATCAAACTGTGATGGTTAATTCTATGTATCCACTTGGGTAGGCCGTGGTGCCTTAATGTTTGTTCAGACATTATCCTAGGTGTTTTGTGTGAGTATTTTTGGAAGAGAGATTACATTTACATCAGTGAACTTTGAATAAAGCAGGTTATCCTCCCTCATGTGGGTGGGCCTCATCCAATCAGTTGAAGGCCCAAATAGAGCAAAAGACTGACCTCCCCAGTTAGGGGATTCTCTAGCAGACGGCCTTTGGACTGGATGCAACTCTTTCCTGACACTCCAGCCTGTTGGTCTTTTGCACGCAATTTTGGATTAGCCAAGCCTCCACGATCATGTGAACCAATACCTTAAAATAAATGTCTTCATCTTTCTAAGTACATACATCGTCTTGGTTGTTCTTGGGAGAATGCTGATTCGTGCATAAACAAGGCTAAAAAGTCAATCCTTACTAGGGTCAGGAAGGTAAGAAAAATGAATGCCAGGTGTCAGAAGTGACCGTCGGTGGGTGCGTAGCATTGGGGCAAATTGATATTTAAAAAAAAACAAAAAACAAAATAAAAATAAATATAAAAAATAAATAAAATTAGAAATTAGATTAAATCTGTTCAGCCAGCCACACTTCTTCAATCTTCAGAATGCCAGAATGAGGCATCTCTGAATTTTAACGGAGCATCATCGAGTTCTGTCATAATGTTGTTGTAGATAAGATGGAGGAAAATCATCTGGGAGGTAAGAAAACAAGGGGTAGATTAATGTAAACCTAGAGGGAGAGTCCTAGTAGGTTTTTAGGGACCGCTGTTCTTTATTGTGTTCTAGTGAATATTTGTCTAGATGGCTTCACAGAGAAATAAAATCTTCGTGGATAAAGAAATCATCATTATCACCATCATCATTAATGTGTATGAGTGCTTAACATGGCCTATTTTGTGCTTTATATATGTTACCTTATTTATTTTTATAATACTAATCATTGTTAGGCTAGGGATTATTGTTGTTATTTACTTATGTATTTATTTTGAGATCGAGTCTTGCTCTGTCACCCAGGCTGGAGTGCAGTGGTGCGATCTTGGCTCACTGCAACCTCTGCCTCCTGGGTTCAAGCAATTCTCCTGCCTCAGCCTCCTGAGTAACTGGGATTACAGATGCATACCACCACACCTAGCTAAGTTTTGTATTTTTAGTGGCGATGAGGTTTTGCCATGTTGGCCAGGCTGGTCTCAAACTCCTGAGCTCAGGTGATCCACCCAACGCGGCCTCCCAAAGCTCTGGGGTTACACGCCTGAATCACGGCACCCGGCCCGTTGTCATTATTTTAGAATTAAGAATTTGAAACACAGAAGATGTTAACTTGGGAAAGGTCACACAATGGTCAATGGAAGAGCAGAGATTTGAACTCAGGAAGTATGATTTCAGAGTCTACACTCTTAACCTGTGTGCACTCTCAGATATAGCCACTGAATCAGAGGATGATATAAAGAAGGAGGAAGTCATGATTGTATGGAATGACAGATGTGGCCCTTCATCCCATCCCGCCAGGATTCCTTTGGATTGTGGTCCTATAAAGGTGGCGTGAGAACCAGAGGGATGTTTGGTAACGCCCCTGGGCCCAGTTCCCACCTGCAAAAGTACAGGATGGAACAGACATTGACCAAGTCATGTGACCGAACCAAGGGTAGACCCAGTACCACCTGGTGTGGGAGGCGGAGAAGTCCACGAACCCTTTGGCTGTATCATCAGGGAAGCAAGACTTAGATGTGGGCAGGTGGGGGCCCTGGTCCAGTCCGTGCTGCTCAGACCCCACCTGCAGGGGTGCTTGGTGAAGATCACCATTCAGAAGGGAGACCAGGGAGAGGCAGGAGACAAGGCAGAACGTGGAGGATGGACAGTGGTTCGATTTGAGGAAGGCCTGAAAGAACTGGTAGTGTTTGCTCCAGAAAAGAGACAGCGAAACTCAGGGCTGGGGATAGGAGATGGATGAGCATGACAATGGCATCTCAGCTCACAGAGCATAGAAAGCCCAGGCGATAGGTCTTCCTCTTTCCTCTGCGGCAAGTCCATGGTGTGACTGAGGGGGTGGCCACAGTCCCAAATAGCTTCCCCAGGTGGGCCTCTGTGTCCCAGGCTGTGTGACCTCAGGATCCCAAGATGCTCATTCTGGCACATTTTTCAGCAGGACCTAGAAGATTGGGCCATCTTCAGCGGCTAAGAGGACCAGTGTTTTGAGAGTCTTTCTTACTTTCAGCCTGTCATTGGGCAGATTTCTGAAGCAGAACCCAGCCCTGGCAGCAATCTTTCTTCTGTCTCAGCCAATCCCAGCCTCAGCACACGGTGCAACATTTTCAATGGTCTTGTGTCTGCAATTACCTTTCACTACTTCTAGAAGTAACTTCATTATGCAACACCACTGCTGTCTGGAAGGGTCATTATCTGAAATCAGTTCTAACCAGCTCCTTACAAACCGCCTTTGGTAGCAAGGCTCTTAGGATTTTTAAGAGTGTTAAAATAAAAATCCCAAAACCCAGGTATGTTCTTAGTTCTAAATTCTGACTAATAACAAGTTATAAGAAAGAAGACTTTGGAAAAGTGTGTTTGTAAATTCTTCTTTATATTGTTTCTAAATGGAATCAATTACCTGAGGAGAGATAAGTTCCTGCCACTGGTGATATTCTATCAGAGAGACAAGCAAAACATGAAAAGCTGAAGTAAAATAACCCAAGGGTAAGAGGGAGAAAAACAGTAAATGGCGTGGGTGTGGTGTACAGGGTACTGAGATGTCAGAAAAGTCAGGACAGAATGTGAGGCAGAAGGTGTGTGAAGAGTCCAAGGATGCCTCCTACTCTTGCACTCTGAACCCTCCCCTCTCACTAGCAAGTCAACAGACTGTCTGCTGAATTTGTCTACAAACAGAAAACAAGGCATGATGGTGCCCGTTGATTAGACGAGAGAGCATAGGCTTGGGGGAGGTGAAATGAACCTTCTCCAGCCTCTCAGACTCAGGCTTTGAGAGATTTTGAAAAAACCTAAGTTATTCTACTTCCTGGCCACATAGAACTTGGAGCAGTATAGCTGATGGGACTGTTTTCCATATGAGATGCAAACTCCTCAGGTTATGGCAAGTGAGAGCGAGAAGGAGGCCTGGGCAAGAGAAAGGACTTGGTTTATTTCACGTCGCTAGTTCATGGAAGTACCAGCCAACACTGAAATTTCCTGGCCTCCAATCCAGTGGGGTTATTCATCCTACTCTCTACTCTCTCTATTTCCTGATGTTTAGAAATAAAAAAATCAGAACTACCTCATTAACTCTCTCATTCCTTTTTCATCTGAAGCAGTGTGTTAGTTTACTTTCTCAACAAGTTTACACGCCCTTTGGCTGATAATCGTGGAGAGGACCTATGACTCATGTCATTAGTGTAGACTAGCTGCCCTAGAAAAATTGCCCAGGCACAGTGGCTCATACCTGTAATCCCAGTACTTGGGGAGGCCAAGGTGGGCAGATCACCTGAGGTCAGGAGTTCGAGACCAGCCTGGCCAACATGGTAAGACCCCATCTCTACTAAAAATACAAAACTTAGCTAGATGTGGTGGCGGGCATCTGTAATCCCAGCTACTCAGGAGGCTGAGCAGGAGAATCACTTAAACCCGGGAGGCAGAGGTTGCCGTGAGCCGAGATTGTACCACTGCACTCCAGCCCGGGTGACAGAGTGAGACTCCATCTTAAAAAAAACAAAAAAACAAAACAAGCAAATAGACCACAAAACAGACAATGGCTTGAACACAATAACTGCTTCTGTTTTCCTGTGTAAGAGGTTAGTGAGACAGTGGCAGGGCTGGGGGAGTGTACTTGTAAGTGGGCTCTGTCATCGTGACTGTGTTTTTCCAATGTTGTCCTAAAGGGTTGCCTCATTCCCTCCACCCGAGCAGGTAGAGAACAGGGAGGACCCCACGCAGGAGCTGTTGCGGTTCCAGCACGCATCCCATTCTCTTGGGCAGAGCTCAGTCACGTGACCATGCCCAGCTGCAAGGCAGGCTGGGAATGTAGACTAACTAGGTGGGTGAGCCAGGGAGGACGAGGAGGCCTCACCCGAGCCCCAGCTACACTTGCAGGTCGAGCCAAGAGCCGAGGGTTTTGCATATACTGGATACATTGATTCCTGTCGCGTCTGCAGCCTGATTTCTTTTGAAACTCTAGAATCGTCGGATGGGGGTTGCATCCCTGGTACAGCCCTCTTTATCACTGCCCCATGGCTGGGGCTGGAGGACAGCAGGAACAGACACTACAACAAAATCAGCTCTCTTGGCTCCAGTCCCTGAAAGCCCATTGCTATTTCTCCCTGAACATCTGGCCTGTTTCCTGGGGTGTGTAGAGAGAGGCCTTCTGTTCCTTCAGGGCCTCAGCTCAGCACCTGCGAACACAGACATTAAAAAAAACCCTCAAGAACTGCCTGGCAAGCACTTGGAACACAGTCTGCTTCGTATGCACCTTCCCACACCCCCTGCTGGTAGTAATAATCTTTACCTGCTTGGCAGAGCGCGCTGTTGAGGGGATACATCACTTCACCTGCTGAGATGAGTTCAGAGATTCTCTAATGAGAGGCATTTGGTGGCAAAAATTAATTATGGCATATTTCAAAGGCAGGCCAAGAACCTGGCCTCCTCCCCATTCCCATCCGATGCTTCTGGTCACTGAGGGAAAGAGAATGACAATAACAATAAGTCAGGAGTTTTTTTTCTTTCCTTCGTATAAATAGCAGGAAAGTCTGGGGTTTCTGACTTCAACACCACAGAATTTTTCTGCAGCGCCTCTTTCCCTGGCACATAGCATGCTCATTACTAAGGGGTCCCAAATGAACCCCAGGGTCCTGGTGCTCACCTTTGGGTTGAATCTCCCTTGCTCGGTATGTGTAGAATCCCCTTAGGGTCGTCCTATTTTGGAGCGACTCAAATTAGGAGTCCCCTGATTGCATTCTGAGGAGAAGGATATGATTTCTTGAGATGACACAGGTGACATTACCTGCAGACATTTCAGGCAAAAAAAGTCAAATTGTGAACTTTTTCTTGTGCAGCTTCTCCATCAGCACTTGCCGCTTCGCCTGGCACTTTTCTGTTATGGAGATGGCTTTGCTCCTTAAACCTCATGAGCCAACCTTTGCTAGCTTCCAACTTTTATTCTGCAGCTCCCTCATGTTGCTCAGCCTCCACAGAATTGAAGAGAGTTAGGGCCTTGCCCTGATTAGGCTTTGTCTTAAGGGAATGTGGCGGCTGGTTTCACGCTCTCTCCAGACCACTCAAAGTTTCTCCATATCAGCAATAAGGCTGTTTAGCTTTCTTATCATTCATGTGTTCACTGGAGTAGCACTTTTAATTTCCTTCAAGAACTTTGCCTTTGCACTCACAACTTGGCTAACTGTTTAGCACAAGCGGCCTAGCTTTCAGCCTGTCTCAGCTTTCAACATGCCTTCCTCACTCAGCATGATCATGTCTAATTCTTTTTTATTTAAAGTGAGAGATGTGTGACTCTTCCTTTCACTTTGACACTTTGAAGCTATTGTTGGTTTATTAGCTGGCCTAAGTTCAGTATCAGTGTTGGTTTTTGAAAAGAGTAAAAAACCGTTTGGAGCCAGGTCAAGCAAACAAGATGTATGATCAAACTCTGATCACTTAGCTCTCTGATATCATAAAGTAAAACTTTATGAAGTTTGGGGTACCTGTGGCAATGTCTTAAAATAAGACAACAGTGCGGTTTGGCCCACTGAGGGACTCTTCCTTTCATGAAAGTTTCTCTGCAGCATGTGATGCTATTTTGTAACATTTTACCCACAGTAGAACTGTTAATTGGAGTCAGTCCTCTCCAGTTGACTTCCTTATATACACATCATTTTATAATTCAAAGGCCTAGCTTTAGTTGGACAAAAACACATTGGTCACATTCTTAGTAGCCACACCCCAGGTGAGTGAGGAAAAGTGCTTGTAGGAAAAAGCTTTAGGAATGTGCTCTTCACATTCCTGCAAAAGATTAGGGATGGTTGATGTGTGAGGGAATGTGAAAGCTGGAAAGAGTGAGCGATACTGAACTTTATTTTTTCACAGAAAATACATTGTTTCCTTCACCGAGCTGCCTGGTCGTCTGTTGGACCCCAGCCTAGCTCAGCTCAGCAGCCTGTACGTGTGTGCACATGCGTGTGTGTGTGCGTATGTGTGTGTGATTTCTTCAGGTGCCTTGGTACTGTGCGGGGAGACCGAGTTGATGGCTGCCCTGCTGTGTCACTAGGATTATATCACTGCCTGAGGACACGAGTACATTTTCCTTTGCTGTCCCCTCAGGAAAAAGCCCAGTGCTTAGCAGATGGCTGTCCAAAAGGAGGACTGTTCTCCAACCTTCCTGAAGGCCCATGTGTGGGAGAGGATGGCGGTGCTTCTGACATTGGGTATGGCGGGTATGTTAATGAGGCAGCTGGAAAGGCATGCCCTGCTTTGAGCTTCCGTACACGTGATTATCCCTAATACTTCTTTTATGACTATTAGGCTTTGAAAATTGCTCTGAGCTATTTTTAAGAAGTCTCAGAATAAAAAGAGATGATCCGGGAAGGTGAGAGGAGCCGCTGCCCAGCCGCTGCTACCTGATGTAAATGACGAGTTGATGGGTGCAGCACAGCAACATGGCACAAGTATACATATGTAACAAACCTGCACGTTATGCACATGTACCCTAGAACTTAAAGTATAATAATAAAAAATAAAATAAAATAAAATAAAATAAAAAAGAAGAACAATGGTGTTTGGCATTTATCTACGTCTCTCATCATGTTTCAGGCAGGAACCCCCTAGCCAGGTGGAGTCTGTGGCAGGAATCCACAAGCTGTGAGTTCAAACCGCACGCCAGCTGCCTAAGCCCCTGTCAGAAGTTGGTAGATGGTTCATGTCTGTCTTCCTCACTTTTTTTTTTTTTAACCAGGGCCAGTCTTCTGTGGAGGCAGAGTGGGCAGAGGCATGGATAGCGTGATTCTAGGTTTATGGAGAACATACTGTTTTCAAAGAACTTTCCTCGCTGCTGTCTGTAAGTCTATCTGTGACCTGCAGAGGTCCCCAAACTTTTTGGCACCAGGGACTGGTTTCATGGAAGGCAATAATTTTTCCATGGACTGGGAAGTGGGGTGAGGGGGATGGTTTCAGGATGATTCAAGCACATTGCATTTGATGTGCACTTTCTTTCTTATTACATTGTAACATATAATGAAATAACCGTACAACTCCCCATAATATAGAATCAGTGGGAGCCCTGAACTTGTTTTCCTGCAACTAGACAGCCCCATCTGGGGATGATGGGAGACAGTGACAGATCATCAGGCATTGGATTCTCATAAGGAATTGACAACTTAGATCCCTCGCATGCGCCGTTCACAGTAGGGTTTGCACTCCTGTGAGGATCTGATGCCACAGCTGATCTGACGGGAGGCGGAGCTCGGGCAGTAATGCGAGCGATGGGGAGTGGCTATAAATACAGATGAAGCCATCATCCGTGGCTCAGGGGTCAGGGACCCCTGTGCTAGAGCACATGCACAGCCATTATATGTCCCCTCTTGTGGCTGATTTGTTTACTGTGGGAGCACAGACTACACTGCAGAGGACAGCAGAGCAGAAAGATATGGTGGCAGCACCACATTGCTGGGAAAGGCTGTCCTGCCATTCTGGAGGCAGGACAAAGGCAGCATGGATGCTTCTCCAGGAAACTTGATCTTACAAGAGCCTGAACGGATGACTAGCTCTCCAAAAGTAAAGCGCTGGCAAGGAAGTGAGGTGCCAGGAGATAATAGTTTTGAAGACTAGCCCTGTGAAGCAACGTTTCTTTTTAATCCAATGGCCTGTTTTAAATCCTTATCCTATTTGATATTGTCTGCAGAATCTGATGCTAATGTGACTGCTTCTTCCTTTTTGAAGTTCATTTCCTCCTTTGTTCCTGTGATAATAGCCTTCCTTGCCTTCTCTGCAAAGTTTTCGAGTTCTCGTCTTTTGTGCTTCTCTTCCTCTGCCTGAACTGTAAATGTTGATGTTTCTGGTTAACGATCTAACATCGTATGGTTACTGCGTGATTTATGTTGTCTACTCCTTGGTGTCACAAACTACCACCATCATGCCGTACAGTCGGTCCCAACCCCTTATGCTTTTATTTTGGAACTTCAGTGTTTCTAGATGAAGCTCCACAGAGACCCGGTGCTCAGGAAGTTAACCTGTCAAGAAGCCAACACATTATTTGCCCCTCCAAACGTTCTCGTTTCTCTGCATTTCATGTCTTGGTTACTGGTACTATCATCCACCTATGTGGAACCATCTAGAAGCCTAAGAATCACCTTCAGACACCACCTTCCCACCCTACAAATACTCTGCATTTTAGCAGTATAAGACTATAGCGGTTTCTTGAATGTAACATGAAATTTCTCATTTCCATACCTTCATTTATGTTGTTTATTCTTGGAATGCTCTTCTTCATTTTGGTGCTTCACAGACTCCTACGCATCCTTCGAGACCCAATTCTAATGTGATTTCTATTCTGGGGACTTTTTTGACTCTCCTACGCAGTCTGAATTAACTGTTCCTTCATTTATATTCTCTAGAGGGTTTGTACTATTTTCTATACATCTATTAAAGACCCCTGAGCTAAGACAACCTCCTAAGCACTCTCATTGTTTCAAGGAATATACCATATGGAAAAGTAGAAAATGGGAGTTAAAGGGAAGCTAATGTGAGCGTAGAAGGGAAGGTGAGGCAGAAGAGGTGAAAAGAAGGAACAGAGAAAGGTTCAAGGGTCGGGGAGTTGAGTGGTTACGCTGCAAAGGAGCTTTGCCGCCCCCTTGGTTTCCGTGCCGGGCACTGTGTGGGCTTTTGTGTAGGTGATTTCTCCCTCGTCTTGCTCCTTTATAGCAAGACAAAGGACCCATTAAAGTAAAAAATCCGAGAAAACCTGGAGAAAGTGCCCAGGTTGTCTCACTGGTATTTACTGTCTCCTGGGGTGGCTGGAAAAAGCGTCTGGCTTCAAGAGGCCACCGTCTGACACAGGGCACCCAGGTACTCCTTCCTATAGAGCAGAGGTCCCCATTCCCTGGGCTGTGAACCAATATGTGTCTACAGCCTGTAAGGAACAGGGCTGCACAGGAGATGAGCAGCAGGCGAGTGAGCAGGACCGCCCAAGCCCCGCCTCCTGTCAGATCAGGGGTGGCATTGGATTCTCATAGGAGCGGGAACCCTGTTGTGAACTGCACATCCGGGGGATCTATGTTGCGTGCTCCTTATGAGAATCTAATGCCTGACATCTGAGGTGGAGCAGTTCAATCCTGAAGCCATCCCCACCCCGTGTCCCATCCGTGGACAGACTGTCTTCCACAAAACCGGCCCCTGGTGCCAGAAAATTTGGGGACTGCTGCTGTAAAGCATGCACAGTGCACAAGGCCTGGCTGAGCCCTGAGACTTGGCTGAGCCCTCGCAGCAGAGGTGACTGATGAGGACATAGCATGAGGCCCACTACTGCTTCCTGAACTTGTACTGACTTTCGGGCCTTTTAAATTTTTATTTATTTGTTTGTTTATTTATTTACTTTTGAGATGGAGTCTCACTCTGTTGCCCAAGCTGGATTGCAGCAGTGCGATCTCAGCTCACTGCAACCTCCACCTCCCGGGCTCAAGCGATTCTCCTGCCTCAGCCTCCTGAGTAGCTAGGATTGCCGACACCCCCCACCACACCTGGCTAATTTTTGTATTTGTAGTAGAGATGGGTTTTCACCATGTTGGCCAGGTTGGTCTCAAACTCCTGACCTCAGGTGATCCGCCTGCCTCGGCCTCCCCAAGTGCTGGGATTACAGGTGTGAGCCACTGCGCCTGGCTTGAGTTTCAGGTCTTCAAACAAAAGTTCATCTGGTTGAGAGTTGTTGAAATGTAATGAATTTTCTGGAAAACGTGTCTCATTCATCTCTTGTTGGCATTTCTGAAAATACCACAGGTTCTGGAGATGCTACCGCCTCGTGTCTCCTAGCGGCACCAGCCATCTACCTGGGCACACCAGGGCTCCGTGAAGACGTGTTCCTGGGGTGCCAGTGTTTCCACCCTGGGATCCAGGAGGCCTGGCTCCAAACCCCAAGTCTGCACCGACTACCTGGGAGATGTAGGGGAATGACAGCTGCTCAGAGGTCTCCGTGTCCTCACGTATATTCCAGGAACAGTAGGCTGGTTGGGCCACCGGTGCCAACATCATGTGGCGATTTCTTCATCATAAAAGGGTTTCATGTCTGTGAGATGCCTGGCGAGAATCTGTAGCAGGTTGCGTGAGAGCAGGCTTGGCTCTGATGCTCCACATTCTTCTCCGTGGCTTCTTTCTTTCTTTCTTTTTTTATGGAAAGAGTTCAGACTTTGGTTAATCGTGACAAGCCTATTAATAATTTTTGCTCTATTAGTTTCCTCGTAGAATACAGTGCTTTCTCTGTCAGCTAGAGTTTCCTTGGTGTGTAACCATGGCTCTTACCAGTGTATCTCATAATATTTATTTTCCGAAATAATCTAGGGCATATACTTGCTAATGCTTTTATTAGTTCACACTTGAGAATGGGTTGCCAGTTTGCAGTCTCGATAATATGATGGTGTCTCTGCATCTGCATCTACTATTTGAATGTTTGGTTATTTCTCCAGCTTCCCCTCGTTAACCATTCTGGTCCCTCCTTAGGCAGCACTCCGCATGGCCACCGAGCATGAAGCCAAGGCCCCTGCAGTGACATCCTACACAGACAGGGGTGTAAATAGCTTAGTTTCATCAGTCTGTTGAAAGATGACACCATTCTCCCATGCACCATTTCTATCATATTTTTGTTACTCTGAGTGGTAACAGAACCTGTAGCTGCTCTGTTAACCTGGAAACAGGCTTGTTTTGTACAAAAGAATTACCTGCTTTCAGATGGGGCCAGTGTTCATTTAATTTTTCTGAGGACACAGACTTGATGATGATTAAGTTTCCTACAGAGGAAGTCATACTAGAAAGACTGATAAGTTTTCAGACCCTTGAGGTTGGCTAGAACTCTAAAGAAGAGGTGGATATGGAGAGACTTTGTAAAAGGAATCGTCCAGACGTAGTGACAGACACGATGTGGAAGATGAAGGAGAGGGTGGAATAAAAGACAAATGATGAAAGCGATCCCTCTGGTGGCGTCAAAAAGCTTCTCAGTGGTTGGAGAATCTTTCACGTTGTAAGCTGATTAGATTGAAAAACACACATATATGGGGCTGTGACCTGAACTATATCGCACTAAATCAGCAATTGCTTTGTTTGTTTGTGCACGTGTTCATGTGTGTGTAATCGGACCTGGTGTTTGTGATGCAGTAACTTTTTCTGAGAGAAAACACGCATCCTCACCCTTCCAGGGGCGGCACCAGCTGTCAGTGGTGAAACAGAGAGAAGGGTCTTCATTCCCGTCCTCTTCCCTCCTCTGTCTCCCCAGCCCTTTACCTCCTGCCTCAGCCCCTTCTCCCGTGCATCTTCTTCTCCTCCGGCTCCAGAGAAGGAAGTAATTAAACAGGCTGTCCTGTGTTGGCTTTTTAAGGATGTGAGACTTATAAAAAAAATACTATGAGTAGAAGTATGGAACAAAGTGAAAAGCCTCATTTACCTTAAAATAAGAAATCTCTTGGCCAGGCATGGTGGTGGCTCATCCCTGTAATCCCAGCACGTTGGGAGGCTGAGACAGGCCGATCACTTGAGCTCGGGAATTCAAGTCCAGCTTGAGAAACATGGAAAATCCCCATCTCTACCAAAAATAGAAAAATTAGCTGAGCTTAGTGTCGTCTGCCTGTAGTCCCAGCTACTTGGGAGGCTGAGGTGGGACGATCGCTAAGCTGGTGGAGGTCAAGGCCGCAGTGAGCCTTGATGGTGCCACAGCACTCCAGCTTGAGTGACAGAGCAAGACCCTGTCTCACAAACAAACAAACAAACACAAAAGATTAAAAAAAATCTCTAGGTCAGAAGCAGTTGCTAAAGAGATCCAGTATTCAAAGGTGAGGGGAAATGTATGAGTGTGGTCAGGATTCATGTATGAGTATGAGTGTGGTCAGGACGAGTTCATGACACTGCCCGTCCTGTGCTGGGGACTCCAGTGGCTTTGGGCTTGTATTTAGATTTGCAGTTGGGTTCATCATGTTCCAGGTCTAATGCATTTCCCCATCCCTGATAAGCACAGCATGATATGTGACTTAGTTCTCAGTTTCTCTGAAGGAGATGGCCTTGCAGTTTGAACTCTCAGAGCTCCTAGGAGCCACAGTGGAAAAGAGGCCAGAGCATGAGCAAGGAACATCTAACTTCAGCTTGACAGGACAGCAGCTTGCAGTGCGGTAGTTACAACAACTCCGTAGAATTCCCCAGCCTTCCTTGTAGTGATTGGGGAGGGGAGAGTTGGTTCCTTGTCACATCGTTGCTGTGACTAGTCCATTAGCTGACCTCTGGAGTTTTTCCCTGGCTCATCGAATGCAGGGCTGTTCTGCAGCTGTTACAAAACTCGGGTCCAGCCTAACATCAGTGTGTCTCTCTGATTTCCTGTTGCGAGCATGAGAGCTGCCTGTGATACACTGTTGGTGTTGCTTCATGGAATTTGTCCTGTGTGCATGAGAGAGAGTTTTAATTCTCTTTCACAAACTATTAATGAGCTCACATTTAGGGTTGCTAGAGTTTAGGAACAGGAATCAGATGAGGAATAATTAATTTAAAGATCTAGATAGAGGACTCTGAGAAAAACAGCTGAGTTAGTGAGTCTTTTCATTCTTTGATTTCATATGAAATCATTCATATGATTTCATCCTTTTTTGTGGCTGTGTAGTATTCCATGGCGTATATGTACCACATTTTCTTTATCCAGTTCACCGTTGGTAGGCACCTGGGTTGATTCCATATTTTTGGTATTATGAGTAGTGCTGGAAGGAACATATGTATACACATATCTTTTAATAGAATTATTTATTTTCCTTTGGATATATACTCAGTAGTGGGATTGCTGGGGCAAATGGTATTTCATTTGTCAAATGGTAGTTCTTTGAGAAATCTCCAACCTGCTCTTCACAGTGGCTGGGATTATCATGCATTCCCACTGACAGTGTATGAGCTTTGCTCCATAGCCTCGACAGCATTTGTTGTTATTTGACTTTTTAACAAAAACCATCCTATTGGTATGAGATGGTAACTCATTGTGCGTGAGACGGTATCTCATTGTGGTTTCGATTTGCATTTCTCTGATGATGAGTGATGTTTAGCATTTTTTCATGTTTGTTGGCCGCTTGTATGTCTTCTTTTGAGACGTGTCTGTTCATATTCTTTGTCCACGTTTTAATGTGGTTATTTGTTTTTTGCTTGTTTATTTTAAATTCCTTATGGATTCTGGATATTAGACCTTTTGTGAAAAATTGACATTTTTAAAGCATACAATATTTTGGTTTTTAGTATCTTCAGAGAGTTATGCAACCTATACCATGACCTAAGCTTAGAATATTTTTATCACCTCTAAAGAGAAACTTCAAACCTATTAGCAGTTATTCCCCATCTACCCTGTCCCCTAGCCCCTGAAAACCACTATTCTTCTTTTAGTTTCTATGAGTTTTCCTATTCTGGCCATTTCGTATAAATGGAGTCATACACTGTGTCATCTTTCATGGCTGGCTTCTTTCACACAGCATGATGTTTTCAAGGTTCATTTACATAGTAGCATGTCAGTACTTCATTGCTTTTTATGACCAAGCCATCCCATTGGGTGTATACACCACATTTTATTTATCTGTTCATCAATGGTGGACGTTGGGGTTCTTTCCACTTTTTGGATATTACGAGTGGTGCTACTATGAATATTTGTGAACATGCTTTTGTGTGGACATTTTTTTTGTTTCTCTTTTTTTATTATACTTTACGTTCTAGGGTACATGTGCACAACGTGCAGGTTTGTTACATATGTATACATGTGCCTGTTGGTGGTCTGCACCCATTAACTCGCCATTTACATTAGGTGTATCTCCTAATGCTATTCCTACCCTCTGCCCCACCCCAAAACAGGCCCCGGTGTGTGATGTCCCCCTTCCTGTATCCAAGTGTTCTCATTGTTCAATTCCCACAGCCAAATTTTACCAGAGGTACAAGGAGGAGCTGGTACCATTCCTTCTGAAACTATTCCAATCAATAGAAAAAGAGGGAATCCTCCCTAACTCATTTTATGAGGCCAACATCATCCTGATACCAAAGCCTGGCAGAGACACAACAAAAAAAGAGAATTTTAGACCAATATCCCTAATGAACATCGATGCAAAAATCCTCAATAAAATACTGGCAAACCGAATCCAGCAGCACATCAAAAAGCTTATCCACCATGATCAAGTGGGCTTCATCCCTGGGATTCAAGACTGGCTCAATATACACAAATCAATAAACATAATCCAGCATATAAACAGAACCAAAGACAAAAACCACATGATTATCTCAATAGATGCAGAAAAGGCCTTTGACAAAATTCAACAGCCTTTCATGCTAAAAACTCTCAATAAATTCAGTATTGATGGAACGTATCTCAAAATAATAAGAGCTATTTATGACAAACCCACAGCCAATATCATACTGAATGGGCAAAAACTGGAAGCATTCCCTTTGAAAACTGGCACAAGACAGGGATGCCCTCTCTCACCACTCCTATTCAACATAGTGTTGGAAGTTCTGGCCAGGGCAATCAGGCAGGATAAAGAAATACAGGGTATTCATTAGGAAAAGAAGAAGTCAAATTGTCCCTGTTTGCAGATGACATGATTGTATATTTAGAAAACCCCATTGTCTCAGTCCCAAATCTCCTTAAGCTGATAAGCAACTTCAGCAAAGTCTCAGGATACAAAATCAGTGTGCAAAAGTCAATAGCATTCTTATACACCAATAACAAACAGAGAGCCAAATCATGAGTGAACTCTCATTCACAATTGCTTCAAAGAGAATAAAATTCCTAGGAATCCAACTTACAAGGAATGTAAAGGACCTCTTCAAGGAGAACTACAAACCACTGCTCAATGAAATAAAAGAGGACACAAACAAATGGAAGAACATTCCATGCTCATGGATAGGAAGAATCAATATCATGAAAATGGCCATACTGCCCAAGGTAATTTATAGATTCAATGCCATCCCCATTAAGCTACCAATAACTTTCTTCACAGAATTGGAAAAAACTGCTTTAAGGTTCATATGGAACCAAAAAAGAGCCTGCATTGCCAAGACAATCCTAAACCAAAAGAACAAAGCCAGAGGCATCATGCTACCTGACTTCAAGCTATATTATAAGGCTACAGTAACCAAAACAGCATGGTACTGGTACCAAAACAGAGATATGGACCAATGGAACAGAACAGAGCCCTCAGAAATAATACCACACATCTACAACCATCTGATCTTTGACAAACCTGACAAAAACAAGAAATGGGGAAAGGATTCCCTATTTAATAAATGGTGCTAGGAAAACTGGCTAACCATAAGTAGAAAGCTGAAACTGGATCCCTTCCTTAAAACTTGTATAAAATTTAATTCAGGATGGATTAGAGACTGAAATGTTAGACCTAAAACCATAAAAACCCTAGAAGAAAACCTAGGCAAAACCATTCAGGACATAGGCATGGGCAAGGACTTCATGTCTAAAACACCAAAAGCAATGGCAACAAAAGCTAAAATTGACAAATGGGATCTAATTAAACTAAAGGATTTCTGCACAGCAAAAGAAACTACCATCAGAGTGAACAGGCAACTTACAAAATGGGAGAAAATTTTTGCAATCTACTCATCGGACAAAGGGCTAATATCCAGAACCTGCAAAGAACTCAAACAAATGTACAAGAAAAAAACAACCCCATCAAAAAGTGGGCAAAGGATATGAACAGACACTTCTCAAAAGATGACATTTATGCAGCCAACAGACACATGAAAAAATGCTCATCATCACTCACCATCAGAGAAATGCAAATCAAAACCACAGTGAGATACCATCTCACACCAGTTAGAATGACAATCATTAAAAAGTCAGGAAACAACAGGTGCTGGAGAGGATGTGGAGAAATAGGAATACTTTTACACTGTTGGTGGTACTGTAAACTAGGTCAACCATTGTGGAAGACAGTGTGGCGATTCCTCAAGGATCTAGAACTAGAAATACCATTTGACCCAGCCATCCCATTACTGGGTGTATACCCAAAGGATTATAAATCATTCTGCTATAAAGACACGCGCACACGTATGTTTATCGCGGCACTATTCACAATAGCAAAGACTTGGAACCAACCCAAATGTCCATCAATGACAGACTGGATTAAGAAAATGTGGCACATATACACCATGGAATACTATGCAGCCATAAAAAAGGATGAGTTCATGTCCTTTGTAGGGACATGGATGCAGCTGGAAACCATCATTCTCAGCAAACTATTGCAAGAACAGAAAACCAAACACTGCATGTTCTCACTCATGTTTTTGTTTCTCATGCGTAGATACTTAAGAGTGGAATTCCTGGGTCACGTGGTAACTCCGTGTTTAATCTGATGAACTGGAGGCAGAGGGTTGGTACCTTGCCATGTTAGAGTGACACAAATCTCTCCCAGGTAGTGAGGATAGCTCCCAAGTGGTGTAGCTCCCGTCCTGGCTAAGATTCAGCTATTTTTTTGTTGAACAAATACTCCTCCGATTCTTGCAAGCCTTTGGTTATTTTGCAGAGTTCTAAGGAGAGTGATTCTGACAGTTTTGTTCTAGCTGCTTTAACACAAGAGCAGCTTTTTGGGATAAAGTTCTCATCCTGTTGCTTATTTTAAAAATTACTTTCTTTGCTTTTAAGCTTTAATAGTGTTACTTGAACTTTGCTTCTAACAAATGCATCATATTTCAGAGATAAACTCACTGAATTACATCATATTCCCCAAAACTTTGACAGAAGGGCATCTAAGTCAGGATACCTTGGTGACTGGGCTTTCCTCTGTGATTGTTTTCCTTCATTGCATGATAAGTTCATATTCTATTTCTCCCTCTCTCTTTTGTAAAATTTTCTATTCATTTTTGGGTCATCTTTATTGAGGTATAGTATACATTCATTCACATTCTGTAATATAAGAGTACATTTTAATGAGTTTTGAAAAAATGTGTAGTCATGTGAGCACAATTATGATACAAAACGATTTCATCCTTAAAAACAGTTCCCCTCTATCTTTTACAGGCAATCCCTTCCTTTACACGCCAGCCCTTGGAAATCAGTGGTCTGCTTTCTAACACTGTGGTTCAAGTCCTTTCTAGAATTTCATATAAATGGAATCATGGAGTACATATCATTTGGGTCTGGCCTCCTTCTTAGTATAGTACCTTCAAGATTTATCCGTGTTGTTGCATGCTTATCAGTAGTTCAATTCTTGGTTATTATTATGTAGAATTTCATTATATGGACATAACTTAGTGTATTGATCCATTCAACAGTTGATGGACATTTGAGTTCTTTCCTGTTTTTGCTATTTTTAATAAAGCTATGAACACTCATGTATAGGCAATTCTGTGAAAATTTTTATTCTTTTAGCAAAATATTTAGTAGAATTACTGGTCTATAAGTTTATGTTTAATGTTATTAGAAACTTGCAGATTGTGACAAATGATGAGTATCTTTTTGTGTATTTATTTGCCACCTGTAACTTCACTGACGAAAGGTTCATGCAACTCCTTGACCAATTTATTATTGGACATTGCCTTCCTATTATTGAATTGTAAGATCTCTAAATATATACTGTCAAATAAATGTTTCGCAGGTAGTTTATTCCAGAATGTTGCCTGCCGTCATTTCTTTAACAGCCTTAATAGTGTCTTTTGAAGCGCAGAGTCTTTTCATTTTTCACCAAATCTAATTTATCAACTTTTTTCTTTCGTGATTTTGACTGTCACGCTCTATTTAAGAAAGTTTTGTCTCAGCCAAGGTCATTACGTTTATTTTGTTTGTTTCTAGAAATTTTATAGTTTTAATTTGCACATTTAGATCTGTAATGCAGTTCATGTTAAATTTTGTAGATGTTATAAAGTAATGATCAAGGATCCTTTTTGCTGGTATGTGAATGTCCAGTTTGTTCATTATGTTATGTTGAAATGATGATTATCTCCATGGAGTTGCTTTTACTTGTATTTTTATTGAAAACGAATTTGCTGTTGATGGATGCGTCTGTTTCTGGACTCTATTCTGTTCCACTGATCTATTTGACTACCTTTGCAACATTATTACACTGTCTTGACTACTTTAACTTTTAAAAAGACTTAAAATCAGGTCATTTAAGTCTTCAGATTTTCTTCCTCTTTAAAATTGTTTTGGCTATTTTAGATTACTCACATTTCAATATAAATTTTAGGATAAGCTTGCCAATTTCTACAGAAAATCCACCTGGAATATTAAGATTGCATTAACTCTATACATCAATTTTGGGAGAATTGACATATTAGTAATGTTAAGTGTATTTGCATGTAGATATCTTTATTTAACTATTTTAAATTTTTACAAACATCACACTTTTTTTAAGTTTATCACTTAGATGATGTTTTTGAGACTATTCAAAATGTGTTCTGAATTTTCAACTTTCTATTTCCAATTGTTAGTATACAGAAATGTTATTTATTTCTGTAAATTAACTTTTTATCCTACAAACTTGCTGACCTGTTTGATTGATTTTGTAGTTTTTCCATACATTTCTTAGGATTTTCTACATAGCCATTCATTTTATCTGCAAATCAAGCCAGTTTTACTTACTAATTTCTGATTTTCATTGCTTTTATTTCCTTTTCGTACCTTATCACACGGGCTAGGACTGCCAGTACAGTGATAACTAGAAGTGTGAGAGATTAAGTCTCTGCCTGGTTCTTGATCTAAGGGGAAAAGTGTTCGGTATTCAACCACTCAGTATACTGTTACTTGTCGGTTTCTCATAGATATCTTCTGACAGGTTATGAGAGTTCCTGGGTTATGGAAAATGCCATAAATTTCCTCTTAGCACTTCCTTGCATGCATTCTATGAATTTTGATATGCAATTATTTAATTTTTGTTCATTTCACACTCACATTTTTACACAGATTAAGTAGTCAGCTAATGGTCCCATAGGACTCTGCTGCAGGTCCCCAGAACTCAGGTCTTCGTGAAGCACCCTCTCTCCAACACCCTGCTCCATAACTTCTAGCTTTACCGAACTCCTGGAACTCTAGGCTTTGTGTCCTCACTTCGTAAGGCCACCAAGTCGTATCTCAATCTCCTTTCTTAGGCTGTGATCTGGAAGCTTTCTCTAGGCAGTGAGCTGGGGCCCTTGTAAGCTCAACTGTTTGTTTCCTGTCTCTTACAGATGAGTCTCTCGTGCTGCCTGTTGTCCAAAGTCTAAAACACGTCATTCACGTATTTTTCCAATGTTCTCATTGTAGAAAGGAGAGTAAATCTAGTCCCGGTTATTCCTTTACGTCGAGAAGCAGAAGTCTATAGGTTTACTGTCACACTGATCTTGCGTCTCTGATTTCATGAAGGAAGGCTGCATGAGAGAAACTCCCAGAGGCAGATGTGCTCTAGGAGGAGTGAAGGTCAGAAATGGCAATCCCTGAGTAGAGCAAGCCCTGGGTAGAGCATGAGGCTGGGACCACCATTCTGGGGTTCATGGTTCTCCGTCACACATTAGGTTGACCTGGGGAGTGTCTAGGAAAACACTGATGCTGTTTTGCCTCACACACACTAAGTCAAAATACCAGGCACCAGTGTTCTATTAAAGCTACACCAGGGAAACTAATGTGAACCTACTTGTGTGAAGCATGGGGCTAGCTCCTCTAAGCTGATTCTGACCTGTCTTATGTGAGGTCACTGAGATGGCTCTGAGATGCCTACCAAAACTGAAGTATTTGCAAACTGAAGCAATTTAGGCAGCATGCTCTAGTACTCCCAATATCTTCAGACAGGTTGAAATTCTTCTAAGGAGCTGAGGGGCAGGAGGGTTTGATCTCACTTGGTAGTGCAGTGGCATTTGGGAAGTACCCGCGGATATGTGCTGACTGTGTTCAGAATTGTCAGAATTGTGGACAGTCACTCCAGGAACTAATACTGGAAACTGCCAATCAAGGCACATGGTAGCAACTTTGTAAATTGCAACTGCTTTTTTTTTTTTTGGTTGGGGGGGGGTATGAATTTGATCAGGTAATTTGTTATCCCTGAGCCTCAGTATGGTATCAGTATTGCCATGTGTAAAATAGTCTACTTCTGTTATCTTCCAACATTTTGTGAAGCTCACATTAAAATAGACCACGTGAAGGCATTTAGGAATTTATTTAAATAGAAGGAGGACTATAAATCTTCTTAATATGTTTTACGTCTTTAAATAAAATAATGTAATTTAGTCTAAAAGTAGGTTAGATGTGACGGTGCTTTTGGAAATCAGGTCCTGTGTAAATATGCATTGTTTTGGTTTGAATTAGCTCATAGAGGTAAGTAGGTATACTTTAATATATAATTGAAAACATATTAATACAAGTCACAAAATTTTTTTAGTGAAAACTGTGGAAAGAAAAAGTACAATAAAACGAATATGTTTTTCTGCTTTATGGTTATTGGTATTTGATTTAAGCATTCATTCTTTATATAAGGCTCCCTCTCCTTGGTTTTCCTCCTCTCTGAAATAAACACTGACATTAGTCGCATGCAGAATTAAGCGCTGCTGCGGAATTTTGGGGTGTGGCGTGAGACATTAAGAGCTGATGGAAGTCTAGAAAGGTTAAGCCATTGCTCCAACCTGAATCAAGCAATCCTTTTCAAACATTCAGTCAAATGCAGCCAAGTAGGCATAATCTAAAATGGACTATGTGGAGGTCCCATGGGGAAGATTGGGGAGGAATTCCTGGGCAGCCCTTAATCCATTTTCTTTTTCCCATTATGTTAACTCAAAGCTTAAGTCAATCCATGAATCCATCTTTAGTCCTGGGTCAGGCAATAGAGGTGGGAGTCTGGTGGGGAATCTGGCGCTTAGAGCAACATGTTCACCATCGCTCTTTGTGTGTGTGTGTGTGTGTGTGTGTGTGTGTGTGTGTGTGTCTAATGGTAGGATATTTCAGTCTCTTCTCTTATTGCTCCAGAGGGAGAGCTGTGGTCCCGCAGGTCCTCTGAGGTTTCTTCCTGGTGGTTCAGAACAGAGTGTGGACTACAGAAGCTTTAATGTGTTCAGGAAACCGTACCTGTCATAATTTGCACGGTTCCTTTTGAATGTAGAAGCTGTAACTCTTGTCTTAATCTACATCTGGTTTTAGAAGGCAGGAGATCTTAGGGAACGGCTGGCGTAGCTTCATTTTGGCAATTTTAAAAGTTTTACCTAATGAACCCTTAGCCATCCTCGCTAGTCCTGCATACAACCGTGAACATACCACAGACAAGGTGCTCAGAAGGAGGACTTCCCTAGGCAGGTCCAATAATCTGCGAAGGATTGGGCACATTGGAGCCTGACCCGTCTTAATAAAGCCTTTCTTTATGAGAATCTGTGGGCTTTTTCTGTCCAAACCAAAGCACAAAGTGATTGTTGGGCTTATTAAGGCAGTGCAGGATTGCATCCTAGGTGGGGTGTTTCAGGTAAGCCACTTGCGCCTTTTGTAGTAACGTTCCCATAGACAGTGGGCTGATTCAGTGTGCGGCGGATGCCCGGCAAGTATGCTTCATCTTGCTCTGCAGCGACAACTCTCTCATTTCCCATGTGGAATTGTGACCATGGAGCTTCGTATTTTCAGAGATGTAGTTCCTAAAGAATAAAGGATTTTAAATGCACTTATTTGTGACCCCCAAAAAGAAGGGTGTGGATTAGATGATCTCTTTCAGCTTTCAGAGCCTACAGTCCCTTTCCTGATTCCAAATCATAAATGTATGGGAATGTGTAAATGTGCAAGAGAAAGAGGGGAACAGAAGAAGTCAAATACAACTGCAGAGTATTCCAGTTAACTTAAGCGAGAAAATCTTCCACAATTCTTCTTTCTTCTAGACTCTCTCCTGTTGTCTCCAAGGCTCACTGACTCCAGCATGGGGCCCTGAGGGTCAATTGCAAAGTGCTTGAACATTCTGCCCTTTGTTTCAAATCCAGTCTCATTTCAGAGTCTGTTTGTTGGCACTTGAAGTCAAGCGCTCTGTCATCAGAGAGACGCTGGTGTAAGGCAGTCAGCTGTTTACTTTGCTGCACAATCTCTGTGCTCAGTTCAGCCAGAGAGAGCGGCCCTGCCTGCAGCAAACCAGAACCGAGCCTGCAGCAGGACTCAACTAAGTTGTCACTCTGGAGTATTTTTCTGGCTGGCAATGAAGCTAATCCTTCCTAATGCGCTGGCTTCTTCGACCATGTCCAGGGAGGGCTCACATTTGGCTGAGGCTTCAAATCCTGTTTCAGGGAATCGAATTCAATTAATCCAATGTTCCTTTTTACTTAGCAAATACTAAATGCCTACTATGTGCCAGCCAGAACAGTAGGCACTGGAGTACCCGTGAGACACAAATCTAGGTACATGGTGGGAATCTTAAATTTGCTAGAACTGGGGAATTCGGGTATACAGCCAAATAAAGAAAATGTAGTGGAAGAAATATCAAATGCAAAAAAGCAAGAATCCTTAGTTTTACAAAAAAAAAAAATTATTTCACTTATGAAAGGAGTCTTCTGTGAAACCACTGCTAGGTGTAAGCCCTGGGGATAGATCATTAGAAATAGGAACCCCCCCCCATACACACACAAAGCTCCACAAAGTGCCGGGGAACTTAAGCCTATAAAGATTTTCTAGACTCTCTATTAGAGAAATTTTACCAAAACAGTTATATTTCAGGAAAGTGGGGATCATTTTACCCAGAGGCCCTGCAAGTTTCAGAGCAAGTCTCCCTGTTACGGGTCTATAGGGGGTCTACAGGGAATTAAGGCAGCTTGAACTAAGAGAGAAAAAACTATGGTATATTTTCTAAAAAACATACTGCAATGAGAGTTCTTCTTTTTTTTTTTTTTTTTTTTTTTTTTTTTTTACTTGGTAGAGTAAATTATACCTAAAATTTCCCTGTAAGACCTTGGTCGAAATAAATAAGAATTTGATTACTTTTCCTTAATATCAAAATGGTAAAACATGAATTGGAAGTCAAGATAATAATTTTCTTCACATCTTCATTGCAAATCCTTCAAGAAAAAGGAAAATATGATAAAAGCAACATAGCATAGATATCGAAGTCTAAAAGCTTGAAATCAAATAGTGGCTGTGGCCGTCACTCAATGTGAGGTCGGAGGTAACTTACGAAACCTCTCTTAGCCTCAGTCTTTCCCTGTGTAAGATGGGGACAATAATATCTATTTCACATGGGTATTATTACAATTAAATGAGTGGTTAATTGAAAAGCTCTTTAACAAGTGCCCAGCATGTAGAAAATGCTCAGTAAATTTCATTTACTATCATTCTTGTTGCTACTGTTATTATTATTACCTGCAGTGTGCGAGGTCTTAGGCTATGCTTGGACATGAAGTGGGAAGGGTGAAGGGGAGTGTGAACTGTAAACCTGAATAAGGGTGAAGGAGAGCGTGTACTGCAAACCTGTAATAATAAGAAGTCTGTATTGAAAGTAAAAGAAGTCAGGATCCCCAGAGATATAGGGGAGAGTGTAGAATGTGATGGAACAAACGAACCCCGTGTTCTCTCGTCTTAAACATTGAAGCGTCTGAGACAGCTTTATACATATTCTCGGGCGCATTTCTCTAACAGACTACAGTGCGGAAATCTGATCCAGCTAACAACAGAAACATGAAGAACCGATTGCATACCACTCCGTCAAGAGCCAACCCTGGTTTAAAGGAAAGGTTCCTGTGGTGTTGTAGTCTTATTATCCCTCCAGGGATCCAGAAGTCATCATGAAGATATTTCACTAAAACTGCACTCATACATTTAAACACTGATCATGGAAAAATATATTTTGCTAAAAACAGTGAGAACTGCAACTTCTATTGAAACATACTGAGAAATAGTTTTATAGTGAAAGTAAAAGATCTGATGTTGAATCAGGTTGGGAGGGCAAGAAATGATTTTCATGAAGAAGGAAAAAATGAATATTTTCAAAAGCTCAGCTACCTGGAAGTCACAATGAAGCATTAAGGAACATCTGACATAAAAGGAGGGAGTATAATTCATCAAAAGATGCCCGTGGAGACTTGGTTGCTGGACTTTATTTCTAAGTCAGGGGAGGCATGATCCTAAACATGCTGAAGAGATGGAAGGGACGTTGGTGCTGCCACTGGGCCCCTCCCTCACACCTCATGCTCCACCAGGAGAGCTCAGCCTTGCCACGTGGCTCCCTGGCCTGGGACCTCAGGGTTGGGATGAGCCACGGTCGTGCTCAGGGGATAGCACCTCTGCTCTGCTGTGCATGGGAGGCTCACTTTTCATTCTGCACACTCCTTCTAAGCTGCAGGGGCTTCTGGATCTTTTTCATGTCACCAAAGAGCCTTAAATACAGAAATCTTCATGTTTTCTTTCTGTTTTTCTCTCTAGGAGTTCCTTGACTCCTCATGGCCCAAAGCGTAACATGGTAGGTAGCACTTGCATTAAGTAGGTACCAATAGGTAGGTGTGTGCATGTGTGTGCTGACCTTTGCTTTGATCAGCTCTTATTACAAAACTTGACCATGACTACATTTGTGTGAAAGAGATGCCTCTGGAAGTATAGTCCCAGGCCGGGAAGCTGCCACCCAGCAGCAAACTCACACTAGGGAAGAGGAGCTGCACAGTTGTGGCTGACAGCAGCAGCTTTTGCCACCATCAGTACTGGGTTTCAGTGATCTTTCTCCCTCTATTATATCACATTTATTATAACAGCTTTATGTGCATTTGTCTCTAGGTCACCAGCTCCTTATGAGAAGTGCCCGAGTTATTTATCTTTGTTTCTCCAGGCCCCAGCTTCATTCTTTTTTTTCCCTGATTTTATTTTTTTAACGATAGTTTAAGTTCTTGTATACATGTGCGGAATGTGTAGGTTTGTTATGTAGGTATACATGTGCCATGGTGGTTTGCTGCACCCATCAACCTGTCATCTACATTAGGTATTTCTCCTAATGCTATCCCTCCTCTTGTCCCCTACCCTGCAACAGACCCCAGTGTGTGATGTTCCCCTCCCTGTACCTATATGTTCTCATTGTTCAACTCCCACCTATGAGTGAGAGCATGCAGTGTTTGGTTTTCTGTTCCTGTGTTTGTTTGCTGAGAATGATGGTTTCCAGCTTCATCCATATCCCTGCAAAGGACATGAACTCGTTCTTTTTTATGGCTGCATAGTATTCCATGGTGTATATATGCCACATTTTCTTTATCTAGTCTATCACTGATGGGCATTTGGGTTGTTTCTAAGCTTTTGCTATTGTGAATAGTGCCACAATAAACATACGTGTCTTGCCGGGCGCGGTGGCTCAAGCCTGTAATCCCAGCACTTTGGGAGGCCGAGATGGGCGGATCACGAGGTCAGGAGATGAAGACCATCCTGGCTAACCCAGTAAAACCCCGTCTCTACTAAAAAATACAAAAAACTAGCCGGGTGAGGCGGCGGGCTCCTGTAGTCCTAGCTACTCGGGAGGCTGAGGCAGGAGAATCGCGTGAACCCGGGAGGCGGAGCTTGCAGTGAGCTGAGATCCGGCTTCTGCACTCCAGCCTGGGCGACAGAGCGAGACTCCGTCTCAAAAAAAAAACAAAAAACAAACAAACAAAAAAACCAAAAAAAACATACGTGTCTTTATAGCAGAATGATTTATAATCCTTTGGGTATATACCCAGTAATAGGATTGCTGGGTCAAATGGTATTTCTAGTTCTAGATCCTTGAGGAATCACCACACTGTCTTCCACAATGGTTGAACTAATTTACACTCCCACTAACAGTGTAAAAGTGTTGTTGTTTCTCCACATTCTATCCAGTATCTGTTGTTTCCTGACTTTTTAATGATCACCATTCTAACTGGCATGAGATGGTATCTCATTGTGGTTTTGATTCGCATTTCTCTAATGACCAGTGATGGTGAACTGTTTTCATATGTTTGTTGGCCGCATAAATATCTTCTTTTGAAAGATGTCTGTTCATATCCTTCACCCACTTTTTGATGGGGTTGCTTTTTCTTGTAAATTTGTTTAGGTTCCTTGTAGATTCTGGATATTAGTCCTTTGTCAGATGGATAGATTGCAAAACTTTTCTCCCGTTCTATAGGTTGCCTGTTCACTCTGATGATAGTTTGTTTGTTTGTTTTGTTTTGTTTTTTGTTTTTGCTGTGCAGACGCTGTTTAATTTACTTAGATCCAATTGTCAATTTTGGCTTTTCTTGCAATTGCTTTTGGCATTTTAGTCATGCAGTCTTTGCCCATGCCTATGTCCTGAATGGTATTGCCTAGGTTTTCTTCTAGGGTTTTATGGTTTTAGGTCTTACATTTAAATCTTTAATCCATCTTGAGTTAATTTTTGTATAAGGTGTAAGGAAAAGGTCCAGTTTCAGTTTTCTGCATAGGGCTAACCAGTTTCCCACCACCATTTATTAAATAGGGAATCTTTTCTCCATTGCTTGTTTTTGTCAGGTTTGTCAAATAACAGATGGTTGTAGATGTGTGGTGTTACTTCTGAGGCCTCTGTTCTGTTTCATTGGTCAATATATCTGTTTTAGTACCAGTGCTATGCTGTTTTGCTTACAGTAGCCTTGTAGTATAGTTTGAAGTAAGGTAGCATGATGCCTCCAGCTTTATTCTTTTTCCTTGGGATTGTCTTGGCTATATGGGCTCTTTTTTCGGTTCCATATGAAATTTAAAGTAGATTTTTCTAATTCTGCGAAGAAAGTCAGTGGTAGCTTGATGGGAATAGCATTGAATCTATAAATTACTTTGGGCAATATGGCCATTTTCACAAGATTGATTCTTCCTATCCATGATTATGGAATGTTTTTCCATGTGTTTGTGTCCTGTCTTATTTCCTTGAGCAGTGGTTTTTAGTTCTCCTTGAAGAGGTCCTTCACACCCCTTGTAAGTTGGATTCCTAGGTATTTTATTCTCTTTGTAGCAATTGTGAATGGGCGTTCACTCATGATTTGGCTCTCTGTTTGTCTGTTATTGGTGTATAGGAATGCTTGTAGATTTTTGCACATTGATTTTGTATCCTGAGACTTTGTTGAAGTTGCTTATCAGCTTAAGGAGTTTTGGGGCTGACATCATGGATTTTTCTAAATATACAATCATGTCATCTGCAGACAAATAATTTGACTTCCTCTCTTTCTATTTGAATACGCTTTATTTCTTTCTTTTGCCTGATTGCCCTGGCCAGAACTCCCAATACTATGTTGAATAGGAGTGGTGAGAGAGGTCATCCTTGTCTTGTGCCAGTTTTCAAAGAGAATCCTTCCAGGTTTTGCTCATTCAGTGTGATATTGGCTGTGGGATTTTCATAAATAGCTCTTATTATTTTGAGATGCATTCCATCAATACCTAGTTTATTGAGTGTTTTTAGCATGAAGTGGTGTTGAATTTTATCAAAGGCCTTTTCTGCATCAATTGAGATAATCATATGGTTTTTGTCATTGGTTCCGTTTATGTGATGGATTACATTTATTGATTTGCATATGTTGAACCATCTTCACATCCCGGAGATGAAACTGAGTTGATCATGGTGGATAAGCTTTTTGATGTGCTGCTGTATTCGGTTTGCCAGCATTTTATTGAGGATTTTTGAATCAATGTTCATTAGGGATATTGGCCTGAAATTTTCTTTTTTAGTTGTGTCTCTGCAAGGTTTTGGTATCAGGATCATGCTGACCTCATAAAATGAGTTAGGGAGGATTCCCTCTTATTCTATTCTTTGTAATAGTTTTAGAAGTAATGGTACCAGCTCCTCCTTGTACCTCTGGTAGAATTTGGCTGTGAATTCATCTGGTCCTGGGCTTTTCTTGGTTGGTAGGCTATTAATTACCGTCTCAATTTCAGAACTTGTTATTGGTCTATTCAGGGATTTGACTTCTTCGTGGTTGAGTCTTGGGAGGGTGTATGTGTCCAGGAATTTATCAGTTTCTTCCAGATTTTCTAGTTTATTTGCATAAACGTGTTTATAGTATTCTCTGATGGTAGTGTGTATTTTGTGTGAGATCAGTGTTGATATCCCCTTTATCATTTTTTATTGCATCTATTTGATTCTTTTCTCTTTTCTTCTTTGTTAGTCTGGCTAGTGGCCTATTTCGTTAATCTTTTCAAAAAACCAGCTCCTGGATTCATTGATTTTTTGAAGGGTTTTTCGTCTCTATCTCCTTCAGTTCTGCTCTGATCTTCGTTATTTATCGTTTCTACCAGCTTTTGAATTTGTTTGCTCTTGCTTCTCTAGTTCTTCTGATTGTGAAGTTAGGGTGTCAATCTTAGACCTTTCTTGCTTTCTCATGTGGGCATGTAGTACTAAAAATTTCCCTCTAAACACTGCTTTAGCTTTGTTCCAGAGATTCTGGTACATTGTGTCTTTGTTCTCATTGGTTTCAAAGAACTTATTTATTTCTGCCTTAATTTCATTATTTACCCAGTAGTTACTAAGGAGCAAGTTGTTCAGTTTCCATGTAGTTGTGAGGTTTTTAGTGAGTGTCTTAATCCTGAATTCTAATTTGATTGCACTGTGGTCTCAGAGACTCTTCGTTTTGATTTCTGTTCTTTTCCATTTGCTGAGGAGTGTTTTACTTCCAATTATGTGGTCAATTTTAGAATAAGTGCTCTGTGGTGCTGAGAAGAATGTACATTCTGTTGATTTGGGATAGAGAGTTCTGTAGATGCCTATTAGATCCACTTGGTCCAGAGTTGAATTCAAGTCCTGAATATCCTTGTTAATTTTCTGTCTCCCTGATCTAGTATTGACAGTGGGGTGTTAAAGTCTCCCACTATTATTGTGCAGTAGTCTAAGTCTCTTTGTAGGTCTCCAAGAACTTGCTTTATGAATCTGGGTGCTCCTGTATTGGGTGCATATATATTTAGTATAGTTAGCTCTTCTCGTTGCATTGATCCCTTTACCATTATGTAATACCCTTCCTTGTCATTTTTGACTTTTATTGGTTTAAAGTCTGTTTTATCAGAGACTACTGCAACCCCTGCTTTTTTTGCTTTCCACTTGCTTGATAAATTTTCCTCCATCCCTTTATTACGAGCCTATGTGTGTCTTTGCATGTGAGATGGGTCTCCTGAATACAGCACACCAATGGGTCTTGACTCTATCCAATTTGACAGTCTGTATCTTTTAATTGGGGCATTTAGCATATTTACATTTAAGGTTAATATTGTTAGGTGTAAATTTGATCCTATCATTATGATGCTAGCTGGTCGTTTTGCCCATTAGTTGGTGTAGTTTCTTCATAGTGTCAATGGTCTTTACATTTGGGCATGTTTTTGCAGTGACTGGTGCTGGTTTTTCCTATTCATATTTAGCACTTCTTTCAGGAGCTCTTCTAAGGCAAAATCCTCAACATTTGCTTGTCTGTAAAGGATTTTATTTCTCCTTCACTTATGAAGCTTAGTTTGGCAGGATATGAAATTCTGGGTTGAAAATTCTTTTTTTTTTTTTAAGAATGTTGAATATTGGCTCCCACTCTCTTCTGGCTTGTAGGGTTTCTGCAGAGAGGTCCACTGTTAGTCTGATAGGCTTCCCTTTGTGGGTAATGTGACCTTTCTCTCTGGCTGCCCTTAACATTTTTTTTCTTCATTTCAACTTCGGTGAATCTGACAATTACGTACCTTGGGGGTGCTCTTCTCAAGGAGTATGTTTGTGGTGTTCTCTGCATTTCCTGAATTTGAATGTTGGCCTGTCTTGTTAGGTTGGGGAAGTTCTCCTGGATAAAATCCTGAAGTGTGTTTTCCAACTTGATTCCATTCTCCCCGTCATTTTCAGGTATACCAATCAAACGTGGGTTTGGTCTTTCCATATCGTTCCATATTTCTTGGAGGCTTTGTTCATTTCTTTTCATTCTTTTTTCTCTAATCTTGCCTTCATTCTTTATTTCATTAAGTTGATCTTCAATCTCTGATATCCTTTCTTTGGCTTGATTGATTCAGCTATTGATACTTGTGTATGCCTCATAAAGTTCTCGTGCTGTGTTTTTCAGCTCCATCAGGTCATTTATGTTCTTCTCTAAACTGGTTCTTCTAGTTAGCTGTTCCTATAACCTTTTTTCAAGGTTCTTAGCTCCCTTGCACTGGGTTAGAACGTGCTCCTTTAGCTCAGAGGAGTTTGTTATTACTCACCTTCTGAAGCCTACTTCTGTTAATTTGTCAAACTCATTCTCCATCCAGTTTTGTTCCCTTGCTGGCAAGGAGTTGTGATCCTTTCGAGGAGAAGAGTCATTCTGGTTTTTGGGATTTTCAGCTTTTTGTGCTGGTTTTTCCTCATCTTCATGGATTTCTCTACCTTTGGTCTTTGATATTGGTGACCTTCGGATGGGGTTTTTGCATGGTCATCCTTTTTGTTAATGTTGATCAACAGGCCCCTCTTCTGCAGGCGTGCTGGAGTTTGCTGGAGGTCCACTCCAGACCCTATTTGCTTGGGTATCACCAGCGGAGGCTGCAGAACAGCAAATATTGCTGCCTGTTCCTTCCTCTGGAAGCTTCATCCCAGAGGGGCACCCGCCAGACGCCAGCCGGAGCTCTCCTGTATGAGGTGTCTGTTGACACCTGCTGGGAGGTGTCTCCCAGTCAGGAGGCACAGGGGTCAGGGACCCACCTGAGGAGGCAGTCTGTCCCTTAGCAGAGCTCAAGCGCTGTGCTGGGAGATCCACTGCTCTCTTCAGAGCCAGCAGGCAGGAATGTTTAATTCTGCTGAAGCTGTGCCACAGCCACCCCTTTCCCCAGGTGCTCTGTCCCAGGGAGATGAGAGTTTTATCTTGAAGCCCCCACCTGGGGCTGCTGCCTTTCTTTCAGAGATGCCCTGCCCAGAGAGGAGGATTCTAGAGAGGCAGTCTGGCTACAGTGGATTTACCGTGCTGCCATGGGCGCTGCCCAGTCTGAACTTTCCTGCAGCTTTGTTTATACTGTGAGGGGAAAACCACCTATTCAAGCCTCAGTAATGGTGAACACCCCTCCCCCCACCAAGCTTGAGCATCCCAGGTCGACTTCAGACTGCTGTGCTGGCAGCGAGAATTTCAAGCCAGTAGATCTTAGCTTGTTGGGCTCTGTGGGGGTGGGCTCTGCTGAGCAAGACCACTCAACTCCCTGGCTTCAGCCTCCTTTCCAGGGGAGTGAATGGTTCTGTCTTGCTGGTGTTCCAGACAGCACTGGGGTATGAAAAAAAACTCCTCCTGCTAGCTCAGTGTCTGCCCAAATGGCCACCCAGTTTTGTGCTTGAAAGCCAGGGCTCTGGTGGTATCGGCACCCAAGGGAGTCTCCTGGTCTGCGGGTTGTGAAGACCATGGGAAAAGCATAGTATCTGGGCTGGATAGCATTGTCCCTCATGGCACAGTCCCTCATGGCACAGTCCCTCATGGCTTCCCTTGGCCAGGGGAGGGAGTTCCCTGACCTCTTGTGCTTCCTGAGTGAGGTGATGCCCCACCCTGCTTCTGCTCATCCTCCATGGGCTGCATCCATTGTCTAACCAGTCCCAGTGAGATGGACTGTGTACCTCAGTTGGAAATGCAGAAATCACCTACCTTCTGCGTTGGTCTCACTGGGAGCTGCAGACCAGAGCTGTTCCTATTCGGCCATCTTGCCTGGGAATCCTCCTTATAGATGCCATTTATTCTAACAACCCTTCTGTCCATAAGACACACACACACACACACACACACACACACACGTGTTGCCAGTGAAATTTTGGGCAAGTCATTAGATGTCTCTGAATATCACTCACACAGCAAATTTGTGGGTATCCCAGGATTAGAAACAATTTATCCTAATTCTTAGGTCAGAGCTGTTTCTCCTTATGTCTGTGATTTCTGTCTAATTTGTATATTAATATAAGAATTTCATAAATTATGCAGTAATTTAAAAGTTCAAGAAATCTTTATTGCCAATGCTTCCTTCTACATTTCACAGGAGGGCCTAAAGAAAAACTCTTTCTTAGAAACGTGTACACGAAACAATATTACCAGAAATCAACCCCCAAAATGAAGGCATCTGGGGGCACGAAGAAGAGACTTGCCAAACTTTGTTTCTTCTGTTGCAAATTCTGGTATCCTGAGAAGCAGTCTGAATGATTTGTGCAAGAAACTGCCTTGGAGCAGGTGCAACTTCAGGGGGAATTCTCTTGTTTTTATTGCATAAAAAATGAATACTATGGAAATACAGACTCCTGTTCTGCTGAGTTTTGCATTTGCATAGCTGAATTAGGAGAGGGAGATACAGACAGTACGGTGTACTGATACCCTTTGCAATATCCCCACTTGTTCTTTCTTCCATGAATTCCCCCATGAGGATGTCATCATTTAATTCAATTTAATTTTTAAAATTCAAGCTCTTTTAAAACTTTTTATATGTGGAATGCTCTGATCTCATTTTTGGCTTCTATGACACTTTTCCCTTAAAAGCAAAGCTGTGATGTGTGGTGAGGAAGTTTGAGTGGTGCATCTTCCAGTCTCATCTCTGCCATTTGTTCCAGTGTCTAGGAGGAAAGAACCTTTGCACTATGCACATTCAGTGCACTAGGGATAAAGTGGCCAATGTGTCTTCATTCCCCAAGCTAGAATGGTCCTTCATTTATCAGCCAGCCTTTGCTGAACACACAGGTCCTGCCAGTCACTGTACGAGGGAAAGATAGAGATTAAGATCCAGGCAGACCCCTTCCCGCAGTGCTGACTGAATACTGTACCTATTATTTGCCCATGTGATGTCTTTCTATTTTCCAGTGAGAGTGGAGGTCCATGTTTCAAGTCCACTTTGCCTCCCACTGACTGAGAATTGGGATTAGATCTTTGATTGGGCTAGAGAGAGACGTGAGACAATTTGAAGGGGTGCAGAAATAGTCTGGGGAGGGAGAGGAATCATGAGTCACTAGACAAAGTTGTGTCTCAATCTTCTGGTCCCCAGACTCACCACTCCCCTAAGAGTGACAGCACTAGCTCATAGCTTTAGCATGGTGCCCTCTGTAGCTTTACTCATAGTGGGACCAATTCTGTCACAGTAGGAAGAAATTCTGTCGAGGACTAATGTCATTGCTCCCCGGGTGGCCCAAGGCATCCCCAGCTGATCATGTGACCAGCCAGACTCCCATTCTTCCAGGTCAGAGAGAAAATGATCTACTTTTTTAGCTTGGTGTGGTAGATGGGACTAAGGAAAGAAAGAGTTGGGGTTTGTCATATTATTTCTTTACTTTGTACCCAGTAGATTATGTGGACAGGCATTGAGTAAATCCAGTGGAAAAATGAACTCTCCGTACTCTAGTAGACATTGAATAGTTTGAGCAGAATAACAGAGAGAAAAAGGAAAATGATGAAATAACATTTTAGGAAATAAGCTACATTTCCTAGACATGGGATTTGGCAATTTGGGATGGATGGAGAAATGGACTTTCCATATCTCTCTGAAATAGGTGAAACTGACATTCTGGAACAAAAATCTATGAAAAAGAAAACTCTTTATTTCAAGTCCATAATTGGGAAACAGTTTGGGGCCAGGGGGAATAAAAGACCTTAACAGGTAATCTGTAGGCCTCTCTGACTTCTAGGCATCTGAGTAATCACAAACACCCACACATTTTTTAAAAACCCTCCAGAGACAGAAAGGGAGAAAAAAAAATGTCTTTGATAAGATCGGGTGCATTCAGGGTGGTATGGCTGTAGACAGAAAAAATGTCTTTGGTGCCACTGGTTGCACATTCTGATGTCTGACCTACCTCCCTTCTGATGAAATTCAAACCAGACCCTTTTCTTTCCCAGTCCCCACTGGAAACAGAAAATAGATATTCATTTGTCACACTTTAAAGAAATCTTCATGTTAAAAAATTGCTTTTTAACACATTTCATGCAATCATATCTTCCTCAGAAATTTTCAGTGCCTTTTTATTCTATTTGTCTAAGTAGAGAAGCTATCTTCCTATTTTTTTTTAATGGCTTCTTCTGAACTCCTACCGAGACCTGTTCATCTCACATCTGCAGGCCCCAAATTGGATACACAATTTTTAATTAAGATGTGATCCAGTGAGGCATTTACTCAGATCTTACAGATCTGGAAAAAATGCCCTTAAGAAAAGACTTAGGCAAATAGAAATAATATAACCTCCTTGTCTCAGTTCAAACTTGAAGGACTCATTAGAGGACACACGCAAGTAGGGACCAGAGGACCATGAAAATTCTGCAGGGACTGAGCGTGATTTCTGTTGAGATCGCTGAGATGCCACAACGTTGAATGCTGAAAGTTTTAGCAGGAATCGTTGGTGAACTTTTCCTTTAGAATTCCTCAAGTGCTTCTTGTTACAGGCATAGACAAATATGTACTAAAAGTTACATGTATAATTTAAATTTCAGCGTGAAATACTGTTGACTTCTTATGAGGAAAACCAGTCAAGTGATTTGTAAGCTCTTGAAGTAAGAAATGTTGATGTCTTCTCTCTCTCTTTATCCTGTAGAGCACCTTGCACACAGATGGCATGAGAGGTAGGTACTGAAAAAGTTCCAGTGGAATCATTTAATTTGAATGAAGCTGTGAGATAAAAGGAAAAAAAAAGAGGCTACTTATGAAATAAATTTATAGTACGGTCACATTATCCAGAGTAAGGTTTGTTCGGTTTGGTTTGATTTGTTTCATTTTTAGCCAGGCACAGACTATTTAGAAAGTAGGCATTTAAAAATTTGTCGAGATGTTATTTATTATTTGGTAAAAGTTGCAGTGCATCAAGATGTAAGCTTTTATACCCCTGAGTTTTATGGCATCACCCTTGCTGATTTATTCATGATTAGACCAAAGAACTCTCAATGAGAAGTAGATTGCAATACAAATTGGTGTCATTGTTTGTAAATGTGCTCCACTAAGCATATATACTGCTCCACTAAGACAGCTTCTAGTCCCATGCCTGGGGCTTCAGTGCAATTTCCTTAGGTTGAATCACTGGCTTCCAGACTCCCCTGGTGAACTGAACAGGTTTAGAAAATCATCCTAAAGAATGCATGTTTTGTGTAGTCATAGAACAAAAGTTCTCTTGGAAGCTTATTCCCCCTCACCAGGGAAGGAGTTAGTGGGAGGTTCTCAATCTGGTCTGCAGATAAGTGCCTTCTAGGTAATTCGCACATATAATTTACAGAAGTGGGAAGGAATGAAGTCAAACCATTTTTTTTTTTTCTTTTTTGCTCTCAGAAAACTAAATGTGAGTCTCATTCCATTTCCGTTGGACGGGGACATGGACGTAGGAGCAGCGTGAGGTAGAGCGGCAGGCTGACCATAACTAGGGTCAGTCACCATCAGAGGACCCAGCAGAGAGCTGTGGGGGGCTGCAGCTGGGGAGGACACGCAGGACTTTCTCCATCTGTTTCCCTTGGTACCATTGATTCTGTCTGATTTAAATATAGAGTTCAGTATGCAGGTGTGTAAGTGCAGCATAAATAAAATGGCATCCTCCTTCAGAGCCAAGGGGCCTTTGTCTGGGAAACGGGTATAATTTATGAGAGCAAGGCAGCAGCATAAATATGTGGGGTGCTTTGTCACCGGCCAGTATGGAATTGGTCAGAGAGATGAGCTCGGAGGAGGGGGAACAGAGTCAGGGGGAAGACAGCGTGCCAGGAGGAACTAAATCGGGGCACCGGGACCTGAACCCTGGAAGCCAATCCCCAAACACCTCCAGAGCTCCTCAGCCACTGCCCTCTAATTACCCTTTGTCCCTGGAGAATTCCGGAGAGGATGGGATTGCCTCAGTGAACTTCATCTTAGATAGGTGGCTCTCCCCCTCCTTTTTTTCCCTTGATGGAGGAGGGAGGGAGGGCGTCAAGGGTGATGCATCAAACTGAGGGTGACAAGAAGCTGGCGCCTTTGGCTCTACTTCCCAGCCAGGAGGGCTGACAGTGCTGGAGTGGACCAGGCGCAGAGCTCCGGGGGTCTGCATGTTCCAGGGGTGTGTGAATGGCAATGGCCACGATGTCCCTCCTGGTTGCCACCCATCAGAAAGTGGATACCACTGTGTCTGCTGGTTTGCCTGCTGTGCTGGTAAGGTGTGGTTACATGTGTGTGCCTGTGTGTGTGCAAAGGGGGAAGAGATGGACAGTTACCGTTCGTTATTCATTTGGAATTACAATGACGGAGGCTTGCGCGTTTGTCTGTCTTCCACGTTCTGGCCTCACCCACCGTTTTTTGAGGGAGAGGGGCCAGGAAGGAGGCCGTTCCCAGCCCCTTGAGTCAAGGAGGGTATCGGAGATGCTCCCACTGAGGAAGCTCGGAGCGGAGCCCGGAGAAAGGGGTGCTCCAAGCGGTGCTTCCTGGTGGCTGGCACGTCGGGGTGGGCAGGCTGGAGTTGAAGAGCTTCTCAGCGTGGATAGGAAATCATGGAAATGAGGAATGATCTAGCCTCCAGCAGTGAGTGAGTCGGAGGAATAAATGAATCCCGGAAATGCAGTTTCTGTGAACTCCAAATTACTATGGAGATTGCATTGCTTTCCCAAGACTTAAAAAACGAGGAGTCAGCGAAAGCTGCGAGAGCCGTGATGTATGGAAGTGAGGCGGGCCAGCGCGGCGGGAGTGGTGGGAGAGGGGCTCCGCAGGTCATTACACGGGGATTTCTCCGCGCAGAAAAAAGGGATCAGCCTTTTCACCTGGTGGGGATTTCATGAGCTTTTCCCTGGCGTGCCCTTCCCCTGCCCTTTCCCAGAGAGCCCAGCTCCAGGGACAGCGCCCGCGAGGTGCTGCTGGGGTGGCTGGGCTTGTGGGCCGAGGAGGGCGGCGCTCTGGTGTGCAGCACCGGGTGTGAGTGTGGGTGAGCGTGTGTGGGAGAGGGTGTGAGGGTGAGTGGGTGTGAAAATGGGAGAAAGTGTGAGCGTGTCACGGTGTGTGTCACTGTGAGTGGGCAAGTGAGAAAGTGGTGAATGAGTATGCAAGTGAGTGTGGGGAATAAGAGTTGTGTGAGTGTGGGTGATTGTGAGTGTACAAGTGTGTGAGAGTGTGGGGAGGAGTGAGAGTTGTGTGATTGTGTGTACGCACACGTGTGCACAGAGGGCCGGGCCTGGCATTTGAGGAGGGGCTTGGAGGTCCTCCTGGGCTGGCCACTGTCCTGGGAGCAGAGCACCAGGGCACCCTGCGAGTTTTCACCTTGCCAAGGTATGCCAGAAGCAGGACTCCAGCTTCCTTGCCAAAGTGTGCAGGAAGCAGGACCCCAGTTGTGGTCCTGGGAGGGAAAGGGGGGTGCTCACAGCTAGGGCGAGTCCCTGGAGCCCACAGGCAGTGACTTGCCCCAGAATGAGCTTGAGAGAGTCTGGGGATGGAGAACGCTGGGGATGCTTGGTGTGGCGCAGAGGTAGGAGGATGTGGGTGCCTGTGGGGTGCTGGTGGGAGGTTTGCCACGTGTTGTCCCTGGATGGGAAAGCGTGGACCACTGTTTTAGGCCAGGACAGGGACAGCATGTCCAATTACACAGGGCTCTGCCCACCTGCAAGACGCTGGAGGGATCCTGTCTCCCATGTCCTCCCTCCTGACAGTCCTGCTACCTGCCAGCCTGGCAGTGGCCAGCCCCGCCCCCAGCAAGCCCCACTCCTAAGAGCCACACCCCCACAGCCAACCCCCCCTGCCACCCTTGCCCTCAGTCCTGCCCTCTGCCGGCCTTGCCTCTGCCAGCCAGAGCCAGTCCCCCAGCAAGCCCCGTCCTTGCTGGCTTTGACCCTTCTGACCCCCCTCAGGCAGTCCCGCCCCCTGCCAGCCCACCCCTGATCATCCGCGCCCTCAGTTTTGCCCCCTGCCAGCCCCACCTCTTCCAGCCAGAGCGAATCTCTTAGGAAGCTCCACCCTCTTCCAGCCCCACCCTCAGGCAGCCGCACCTGCTTCCAGCCTTGCTGGGCAGTCCCGCCCCTGCCACCCACATGGGTTCCTGGGTCTTGCCTCTGACTACCAGGGTGACCCCAATACCTCCGAGACATCCTTCTATCCTAGAACAGCCAGGAGAGCAGAAAAAACAATTTAGATGCTCAAAAAGACAACTCTTTCATACTGTTTTTGCTTTGCCCAGGGAATTGCAATCAGTTTCAATACACAGTTAATAAAATGAGAGGCATTCAGTGTGGATGTGGGTGTCAAGGGAGAGGGCTCAGGCTTGTTTTTGCCTTTTAGTACCAGTTCCTATTGTTTGGAAAACACGAGGTGGCTTCCGAGAACAGGCCTTGGCCCTCACCTGCCCTGGAGCCCCTCTCCCAGGGCTGCCCTGCCTCACAGGCAGGTGCATTGCTCTTGTTTTAATGGTGGCCTTCATGGCAGTGGGACCCCTGCCTCTGTGACCGTCTCCAGGTATTGCCTGGAGGTGACCTGTCTACATTTAACATAATTGTAAAGCTCATTGAAGAAAAGAGGATGAAAGGGTGACGTCCAAGTATGTTAAGCTTTAGGAAGAGAAGGGCCAGATTTCCTTTTGAGATTTTCTCTTATTTGCTGGAAGTCTGTTCAAATCATATGTCTCTTCTGGGTTATGAAAAGGTCAAGATTGTTTCTGGATCCCCACAAAAATGTGAGGATACGAAGTCCCCTTGGGATGTGCAGCGGCACCCATAGTCCTCATGGTTGGAGGATAAAGAGGTCCCTAGAATGATGGAGTAATAAGGGCAAGGTGTTTGGAAGCAAATGTCAAGAAGAAATGCTGCTTTATGCCGTAAAGGCCAGGAGATTGTGGTCGTCAGACTGAGTAGATGGATGGGACAGGAGGAAGTAAAGAGCACGCACCAGCTTTTGGAAGCAGATAGCTCACATCATTTGAAGAGGGCCTTGTCATGACTCCTGGCCTGCCTCTCTTATTGGGGAATCAAATATTTAAAACAAAAATATACCTTTTAGAGTGATCTTCTTTGGTAATTTTTAGTATATGAAAAAGAAAAATAGGGAAGAAAGCTTCGAGTTTCTACTTACATTTCCTGAATTAAATAGTTTACATCCATAGAAGAAAATAAATATTCACGCAAAGCTATACAAATTCCTTTGTAGGTTTTTAGTAACTATCCTAACAGAAATGTATTTGTAGGTAAAAAATGAAGTGTTAAGCATGTTTTAAAAACGGAGCATTGGTTTTCTACTGCAGAGACATTTAGAGTCTTCTTTCCCCTGGTTACACTAATGTGCATTTGCTTAAATCCAGTGGGCTCTGGCTGCACCCGCCTTTGCATCCTTATTTTCTCCAATCCTATATGTGTTTATTTAGGGCCCAAGGGCCCAGTTTGGAGCACGCAGCCCTCCTGAGTAATTCACTGCCCAACAGACAGCAGTCTATTGGTTAATTCACTGCCCAACAGACAGCAGTCTATTGGTTAATTCACTGCCCAACAGACAGCAGTCTATTGGTTAATTCACTGCCCAACAGACAGCTGAATCCACACACTGATGTTCCAGGAGGTTCTTGCAACTTCCCCAACCTTGCAGCTGCCTCTCTGGTGTCTTACTCTCAGTCCTTCCCCACAACTGCTCTCCATCTTTAACTTATTACACTTCTTGTCTTAGTCCCTTTGTGTTGCTATAATAAAATACCTGAGCCTGGATAATTTATAAAGCACAGAAATTTGTTTTCTCTCAGTTCTGGGGTCTGGAAAGTCCAAGGACAAAGTGCTGGCATCTGGCAAGGACCAACTTGCTGTGTCCTCACATGGCAGAAGGTGGAAGAGAACGAATCTTCTCCTGCAACCCCATTTTTTTCATACATTAAATCCATTTATAAGGGTGGAGCCTTATGGTTTGAACGCCTCCCAAAAGGCCCCACCCCCCAAACACTGTTGCATTGGGGATTAAGTTTCTACCACATAAATTTTGGGGGGCACATTCAGACCATAGTACCTCCCAAATCTATAAGGCCACCTCTACCTTGCTCTCAGCTCTATCCTTTCATTTGCAATTGTCTTTTAAATCCCGCTTAACTGTCCTGTCACATTTTATCAACAATAACTCACTTCACTGGGCTTCCTTACACAAACTGGTTCCTATTCCTGACTTCTGATTTTTATTAATATCCCTGTTCTAGTTATCCATCTTTGACACTTACAATATCTCTTTTATTTACTACATATAGTAAAGTGACCGTATTTTGACAATTCTTTCTCCAACATAAGTGTGGTGTCCTATAACTAATGCCCTTCTCTTCCTGTAGCCATCACTCTCATCCTCCATGATTGGGACAGTCCCCTGGTGTGCCCCACACCTGCTGTTCTCCTCTCCAGCATCTAATCCGCCACTGCCATCAGATCACTATGGAAAGCCCAGGCCTACTCATGTCAGTTCCAGCCTATCAGATGTTCATTGTCAGTTTAATCACAGAATTGGGTGAAATCCTTTATGCTCTAATTATTCCATCATCCTCACCCTCTTCTCCTACATGCAATTGACACTACAACCAAATGAGGTACTTGCTCTTCCTCCGAAAAAGCTCTAAACGTTTTTGTCTCTTTGCTTCTGTAAGGCAGTTCCTCAGCCTATAAGGGGCCCTGAAATTCTCATCCCTCATATTGATCTCTTGAAATACTGTCCATTATTTAAAATACAGGTCCCATACCTTATTTTTCACAAAGATTTTCCAGTTTTCTTAACTTGAAGTGATAGCTCTCTCCCCCACCTCTTCCTTCCCCAGTATACCTGGTAATTCTATATTCACATTATTCACACACATGCACACAAACATTTTTCTTATCCTTCTACTAAATATGAAATATCGTAAATAGAAGCCACTCCTGCTTCATGGCAGCAGTCCCCCACATAACCACAGAGTTAGAGTTCACTAAAATGTAAGCTTTTTGTCAAAGTTGTATCTAAATCAGTGTCTACATCAGGGCCTGTAACCTAGCAGGGGTTTCAAGAGTGCTGATGTGATGAACAGATTAATGGACTTTTGTGAAGCAATAGATCTAGCACCAAGATTGATCTTGTCTTCTTACGGACACATCTTTAGGCTGTCCCCCTGTGTCTTCTTCAAAGTTGACACTGATATTCGTTTAAACTTTATTTCAGCTGAATAAGAAATATAGTGTGAGAATGATCTGCTGAGAGCCCAGCTCTTCTTAAAAAACTCTGCCTCAAAGATACTTAAAATTATATTCTTGACGAAAGGATGTATTCTTTGAGATGTGTCAACCTCAGCAGCAAATGACAACAAACCACAGCTGGTTACTGTTTGAACCGAAGGTTGCAAACTCAAAGAGTGTGGGTGCATTTCTCCCCACCCCACCCCATACAACCTACTTCATCCTCATGCATATGTAGATAACAGGTCAACCGAGGCTGGAAATAATAATGGGTGTGAGTTCTGGTTCCCGAGTTACATCACCTCAATGATCTCATTCATTTCATTCCTCTACCCTTGCTTGAGTAAAGCTAATCATTTTCTCGTCTTACCTAGATCTCCTTGGGGTTCTAAACCAAGTTGAAAAGTAGACCACAGTTAATATTCCCTCTTTCCTAGCCACCCAGTACATCTCCTGTCCACAGCCAGGGAAACACTCATATGCCCCAATTCTGGCCAATTTTGGCTAAGGTGCCAACTCTAACAATTCTGGAAGCTGTTGGTTAAGTGTGTTGCCTGATCAGGGATACTTCCTTACAATGAGGGAGTTGTGAAGAAGCTTGTGCCAGAACTATTGGGTCAATAAGCTAATATTACAGAATTACACTATCCAATGTTAGATCTGGAAACAACCTTATAGGTACATATTCTAACTCCTTTTATAAGTGAATCAAGTGACCTCTGTGGTTGAGCGATATAAGATCTAGTCCCGGCTGTGCCACTAACTCCCAATTCATGTGTATTTCACCGTACCATTCTGCCTTTCCTCTGGAGTCTCCAAAGAACAAAGTTACAATGAGGGAATAAAAAAGGAGAATTCACAATTTTTAGAAGGCAGTTCTCTCAAACCATACCATGTAATAGCAACTTCTCTGCCTAGCCATGGTGCCAACCCCATCAATTTTCAATAAAACTTCAGCTGTAATATTCAAGGAATAGTGGGGTATGTGATAATGCACTAGATTTAAAGTTACCCAAGAGCTAATTTTTTAAAAGTCATTTTTCATATCCAATATTAAATTGGTTGTTAGTTCTTTTCTATATGTCTGTGATAACCTTTGTACCCTGGTTAGCGGGGTCTAGAAAGAGCCATCCATCTCAACAACAGTGGATTTAGACTTGCAGGAAACAGCTTGAGTGATTTGGCTGTATCTTTAATGATTCCTGAACATCTGCCAGAAGTTGCTCATTTCAAGTCAGTCAGCGATTTAAACTTATTTTTCTGTTTTGTTTCTTTCTATTAAAAGCTTCTCCAAAAATTTTAATTTCATGATAAATTCTGATTAGTTGGGAAGTAATTTTTTTAGTTATAATACAAGCCAAAATTAATATTGACTTAAGATATAAATTAAGTTTTACTCTTGTGCCTATGAAAGACTAAAATTATGCTGTTCATAAAATGTTCCTATAGATGAGTTTCACTTAACTTGTTTTAGAAGATGCTTTTGGGCCTTTTTATTTGCCCTAAGCAGGCATTTGGACTCTCTTAGGTGAAATGTGCTCCAGCATTAGATTGCTTTATTTACTTTGAGTTTGTCTTCTCAATATGTGATTTTTAGAAGCTTCAAAAGTACAATGTCTTTTACATTTATAAGTAAATAATTGAGAGACCAGTCTGACTGGAGCAAAGGAATCAGAAAACAACAAATCTCAGAGTGACCAGTGAAATGGAATCTGTGCTTCAGTGCAGCTGCTAGAAGTAAACCACAGATTGAGCTCTGAGCTTCCTAATAGCCATGGCAAGGAGGGAAAGCCATTGAGGTGCTATTCGCAGTAGCCACTGATAAAAACAAAGCAGCCATTCACTAGCCATTTCCTGCTAGTGAAACATAAGGACAGTTTATCCCATGGGTTGTTTTAAGAAGGAACGAAGAAGGCAGATGCAATGTGACAGATTTAGTAGATGATGTGTGCAATAACACCCTTCTACTAGAAAAAAATTAGTTTATCTTAGAATGTGCTATCTGCATATATTGGCATACAGTAATTAAGTGTAACTGAGAAAAGGTAATTCTGAGAGGGAATAAAAGCACCAGGGGAGAGGTATGGCATTCACTCTTACCTAAGTCCTACCTACCTTCAAGACCTGGATGAAACATCTCTTCCTCCAATGAGTCGTGGACAGACTAAGGCCACAGTGATCCTTGCTGCTTCCAAACATCTATGGCGTTTGTTGACTATGCTGTTTATGTTATACTATAAGGAAGCGTTGACAAAAATGTAGAGGTTTTGGTATCTGGGCAACATTCCACAGGGGCTAGGATTGTGTAATTTGTTGTAGTAAATCCAATGTCTCATTCATTTCCTGTCACCCAGTAGGCCCTCAGGTTTGTTACCGTGGATGAGTTAACAGATGGCCCTGACTCTTGGTGGCACTGGAGACTGCAGCCATCAGATGATGTTTTGAGAGACCCTCCCCTGTGATGACACATCCTGAGGACAGGGAAACCAATGCCCTTTGAGAAGTAACAAATGTCTATTTTTATTTCACTTAGTATTGGCTTGAAAAGATAAAAATTCACTTAGGATGAAATAAAAGTACTCTGTGTTTGAACGTTTTTTTAAAATTATTATTTCTTAGAGTTTTTATTAGACAATCAGTTCCTCCTGTCTTAGAAAGATGTAGGGATGGACAAGTTCTAAAAATTCTGGCCTATCCTTCAAGGCTCAGTCTCACAGTTTCTTTCTCAGGTAAACCTCCTCTGGCCATCCCAGCAGACAGACATGGCACTTCCATGTCTGTCCAATTCCCCCAAAACACAACCTAAGGCTCACCTGGAATAAGCAATCTTCTTCTGTGTAAATATTTTATGATACAGCCTTTAGAAAAAAGACTGGAAAAGTACACACCAGAATGTAGGGTGTGTATTTTCCCTTCAAACTCATTTACCTTGGTAGCCCTCTTGAATAATGTCCTTCCAAGCCTTTTGAATAACTTTTATGTTGTCAAATGTTTAAATCACCTCTAACAGTGATCATTTTTACAGTCTACAAACAACAAAAGGTAATTCAATGTCAAGAACAATTAATAAAATAGATATTCAAAGTGGTTGATATGGTGAGATGAGGTTTGGTTTAAAAAAAAAAATGGTGGTTCTAAAAGTCAGGAAACCGATCATGTCTATATATGTTTTATGAATGTTGACCTCTGTTTGGAGTTACCTGCATCATGAAGGTGCCCTCAACCATAGCAGTGACACTAAAATAAATAACAAGGCAACTTTTTTGGAAAGTAATATTCTCTCTGAATTAAAAAATGGAAAATCTTTATGCCTCTCTCTGTCCATTCAATGACTCTAATGATTACCTCAGGTTGTCTGAATATTGTCCTTCTTTATATATGTTCATTGCAACCACCATGGCAATGAAACATGGCATATCCTATAATGGAAATCATGGCGTGGTCCTCCAAGGTTATATTGGAGAGAAACCCCACCATGGAAGGCAGTGGCTGGATGCTAGATCTCCACTCCACTGCCCACTCACCAGTGCTGCTTCTGGCTTTGGGACTGAACTGCCTTCTGGGTGAAACTCAGAAGAGCTCAAACTCTTCTGAGCTAAGGCCTAGGTGGGAGCCTTGTTACTCTATTTTATTTTTAGATATTCACTTCCCGTTATGTCTGAGTCTTCAGTCACATCTTGTTTATCTGGTGAACGAGTGAATAACACACAGTTTCTATGTCAGTTTCATTCATCCCGTGTTTTATTGAGCACCTGCTCTAAGCCAGGCATTCACCTAGTGATCACTCAAGGCCTGTCTCCTTGCTTCCAGCTTGCTTCCCTATAATAGAGGATTTTTTATTCTCTCTGAGTAGGAAGGTGCACAGCACAGCACACACACACAGACACACACACACCTGTTTTGTATTCACACTGAGAATGCTCATTTATACACAGCTTTCCTCTTAAGTACACAAAAATCAAGGCGTCCGACAATCAGATAAGGCAAATGCATTTATCAAACATCCAACAACAAATAGCTGCTAGACGTCTACTACATGCAGCATTGCTGTTCAGGCGCTGGGGATATAGCAGGCTACAAGAGAGGCAGGTCTGTGTTCATGCCACCTACATTTTAATAAGAGAAGAGGAGAAAAGAATAGAGGAGCACTGGTCAGGTGCTGAGTAGTGCTAAGGAGAAAAATCAAGGGAGGAACAAGGGGTGATGAGGAGTGTTGATTTCAGAAGTGAGATCATGGAAGATTGCCCTGTTGAAGGGCAAAAACTTGGCAAGGTGGGAGTGGCTCATGCCTATAATCCCAGCACTTTGGGAGACCAAGACAGGTGGATTGCCTGAGCTCAAGAGTTTGAGACCAGCCCGGGCAACATAGTGAGACCCTGTCTCTACTAAAAAATACAAAAATCAGTTGGGCATGGTGGCATGTGCCTGTTGTCCCAGTTAATTGGGATGGTGAGGTGGTAGGATTGCTTGAGCCCTGGGAGGGGGAGGTTACGGTGAGCCAAGATCACAACACTGCACCCCAGCCTGGGTGACAAAGTGACACCCCCATCTCAAAAAAAAAAAAGAAAAGAAAAAGCCCCAAGCTCCTCAAAGGTGGAATATATATATATATATATATGATAGCTGGGAAAATAATACTAAGTGAAAGAGAACCTAGTGAAGAAAGGTCCAGCACCATCAGGATGTCTCCGCAAAGGTGACAGTGTCTTGTCTAGGTCTGCCTTGCCACTGAGTCACCGACTGTGAGAATTGGAAGGAACATCAGCATTCTTCATTGAACAGTTAGGAAAATAAGACCAAAAAGAGGTTACAGGTCCAAGTTCAGCTTCACGAAGACGTATCTCTAGATAGGAGGGGAAAAAAGGCGAGCAAGAAAATGTTAAAACTTGATTATGCATAGAAACTGCCAAAAATACTTAACAAAATGTGCTGGAACTAGCTGAAAGATAAGTTCCTGAATATTCAATCAAATATTCTATATTTAATTTCATGGTATAGGAATGCAGTAATCGAATAAATCCTTGTTCTTCTCAGCAACCACTGACTTTGTTTTATAAAGTTGATCCACATCCTATCTTTAGGTTGTAGGAAAGTATGCTAGGGGAGCTGTCATCCCAAACCCTTAAATGTAGTTAATCCCCTGGTACCAAGACTCAGAATCTTCAGGACATCTGCCTCTACTACCTTGTGCTAGACCTTAGTATCCAGGGAGAATGACAGCAACACCATGGCCATGGGTCTGAGGAAAGCAGTGGAATGCACATCAGAGAAAACCAGCTAAACACTCACTCACCTGTAACGAGATGGAAAGTGATTACACTATTTATCATAATGGTATGTATAGTTTTAAGGAACATCTCCCTATAAGTGACATCTACCCACTGCCCTTTATCCTCCTATTAAAGCTTGTGTAACAGATGATCTTTCTAGAATTATCTACACTTTGTTAGCAGCGTGAAGACACGAGTCTATGAAGACATGTACCCCGATTTTCATTACACCCCAGACTGAAGTGCTAAGTAGGTATCTTTTGAATAAATGGAATCCCATTCATAGAGAGTCAATTATGCCTTTGCATTAACACACATCATCTTTTGTTCATTAACTTAGAAACTAGAGTGAGCTGGCAGCCTGAGAGCCAAAGAGCTTCTGTGAGATGCTCAAGTGATTTCATGTGGCTGGCCAATGACTGATTCCTTCCACGTGACACACTAAGCCCCATCATGCCCCTGTCCAGCTATGTCAGAGTTGCACGTGGGCAGTCCAGCTCTCCTCTGGGAGGAGCACTGGGCGCCACATGAGTCGAGTTTGTCCAGGACCTGAACTGTATTGTTTTGTGATGGGGGACAATCTTCTTGAGCAATATCAATGCTTCTGAGTCACAAGGGTCAAAAGAGAGTTATTTCCCTGGGGCTGCAACTTTCTGAGTTTGCACAGCTTCCAGATGCAGAATTAATTTCCTGAGGTCATCTGCAGCATGGTGTAGATAGGTGACTCACCCTGCAAGCAGTATGGAAACCTGATATCTAGAATTGTTGACTATTCTGCGAAACTTCTTTCTTATGTCTTATTTCTTCACTATGTCTTGCCCCAACACATCCTCAAGGCCTTGTTTGACCTTATGGGCACTGAGTAACTTTTTCCTTTTCTGAATGCCTTTGGCATTTAGTGTTTAAATCTATGGCTTCTTTAGTGAGTACTTACCGAGTGCTCACTGTGTTCCTCCGAATGGGGGTAGAGTCCTATGAAGGATAACTCCTTAAGGCACGGGCTATTTTTATAGTTTAGTATCTATCTTTAACTTCAGTTTAGCTGGGGAAATAAGATACATTAAAAGAAAGACTTGGCAAGGTGGGGGTGGCTCATACCTATAATCCCAGCACTTTGGGAGACCAAGACAGGTGGATTGCCTGAGCTCAAGAGTTTGAGACCAGCCTGGGCAACATAGTGAGACCCTGTCTCTACTAAAAAATACAAAAATTAGTTGGGCATGGTGGCATGTGCCTGTTGTCCCAGTTAATTGGGATGGTGAGGTGGTAGGATTGCTTGAGCCCTGGGAGGGGGAGGTTACGGTGAGCCAAGATCACACCACTGCACCCCAGCCTGGGTGACAAAGTGACACCCCCATCTCAAAAAAAGAAAGAAAAGAAAAAGCCCCAAGCTCCTCAAAGGTGGAATATATATATATGATAGCTGGGAAAATAAGACTAAGTAACTTTGCTTTGTAATGTTTACAATACATTATGTGTTTAGTGTCTATAACTTAAGCGGATGAAGAATGAATAGGTTCTGGGCATGATAATACTTTCTTTGAGCACGAATATATTTTATGATTGTCAGAACCAATGTGGAAAATTACTAAAGAACCTACACCTTCTTTCGCAGATGCAAAATATTTTGGCATTTTTATTTCAAATCAAGATGCTCAAATAAGGTTTCCCCCAAAACCTGTAAAACTCAGTGTAGATCCCAGCAATAGACGGGGTCGTGTGTCCTTGCTAGCTCCGTGTGGACTGGGGGCCAGCTGCACCGAGGATGGCTTTAGCCCCGTGTCTGCTGAGAGCAGGGTGAGCTCAATGACTGACTGACGTCTCCTAAGTGCCTGATGCATGGTTGCTGATGCAGAGAGGTTCTGGTGACAGCCCACACTGAGGGATTCTTATGGAAGTTCCAAGTAGGCAAGAGAATGCTCCCTGCATATGTATGCGGAAGCCAAGGACCCAGCCGACAAGTTGGCACCAGCCAGGCTGAGTACAGAGGTTCCAGTCTCTACATTAGAAGAGCCGAGTTTCCTGACTTTGAGAAGTTATTTTGGCTTCCAAGTTTTCATCTTTAATAAGAAGGGTTTGGAATAAAAGAAGGAATACTGACAATAGCTGACGTTTCCTGTGTACTTATGGATGCCACCTGCTCTTCTCTGCTTATTCATCTGTGCAATCCAAACAGCACTCTATGACTAGAGGCCACTGCAACCTCCCTTTTCTAGGCATAAACCTGAATCCCTGGCCCAGGGTCACAGCTGGCAGGCTGGGCACTGAGGGACCCCAGGCTTCAAGTCACATCGCTACACTGTACTCAGGGTATCTGCCGCCTGGGCCCAGACCCAGAGATCTATCCTAAGGAAGAAGATAAGGAGACAGAGGACAGACAGATGACAAGGTGGGGGCAGTTCTCATTAAGGGTTCTCTTCTTGGATACTGTTGTCTTCCCAGGATGCCTGAGGATGCTGCCCGGCTCCTTCCATCCCTGTCCTCCTTACCCCTTTCCACACCCGCTGCAGATCAGCCCAGCAGTGAGGCACAGCCTAGGGTCAGATGTCCCGTGGATCATCATGGGAGCTCAGAAGCAATCCATTCTTCATCTTAGAGGCTCTTCTCTGTCAGGATTCTGAGAACACAGGAGAACACTGTGACCTTTCTCAGAGGATGTTTTCCTAACATGCCTGGGAGGAAGACTTGAATGGTGGTGTGAATCTCAATGTCTTTTCATGACCTAATCAATATCCCATCAATTATGTTTGTCTTTATGTACGTAAACCCTGTTACCATCCTGTGGAGAGGATAGGACTTGGTGATGTTCAACTACTGAGCTCTTTCTTAAAGGAAGTTCAGTACATAAAACCATGGCAGCGGGTTGGCTCTGGCGGAGTAGTCAGTCAGAGATGTGGAGCGCTGTCCTCACTCTGCCTCCCCACCCTCGGGCATGCCTGTTGCGCCTGAGAGCTCCACTGATGGCAGTTTATAAATCTTTCCAATGTTTTCATTGAGGGTTGTCAAAACGTTAAGGCATATTAGGCCATCACGGAGCAAGGTAACCTCCAAGGCCTTTACCGCTTCTAAATAATGCTTTATTTTCTTTTCTTCTGGTCATGAAGATGCAGTTGGAAATTCCTACAGATTGGCTTTGCTTGAAATGCTATTGTAGACCATTAATGGGCAAAATCCCTGTGTTTGAAATTGTAAGATGCAGTGAGGGAAGGCAATCCATGTGATTTCCTGGTGTTCCCTTAGTGGAGTGAAAGCAGATACTGACGATTGTTTCCTCATTCCTGGTGGCATCTCGAGATGGTTTGGTAACACCCAAGCTGTGCAGACATTACACGGAGCACGGAGGCTTTTCTGAACTCCTACAGGTTTCCTTGTCTGTGCCACTTTTTGGTACTTACCCGTTACATATTTGAATTGCGTGTTGTTTCACAGGTGTGCATTTTCCAAGTTGCCACTCTATCAACCCTTTTTGTATATTCCTGAGCTCAAAAAGCACTTTAAGTAAAAAAACAAACAAACAAAAAAACATGCAGTTTAAGAGGAAGAAACAGGTAGGTGGATCACATGTAGCTTGGGTGAACAATCACATTTAGCACAGTGCAGGCTTTCAGCCTCTTCATGTCATGCGTATTTGTGTATCCTACGGACAATGAGCCTTGACTGCTTTTTTAGGCCTCTTACAGCTTCCTCCTGTGAAGTGTAGTAAGTAGCTTCCTATGTAATATAATTTGTAGATGACTAAAAGCAAGGCCTGATCCCACATATCTCTTTTATAGACCTGCTACATTGCCAGAAAGGTCTTCATTGCTCAACCTTACATCCCTCAAGGATAAAAGCTTTCTCAACCACATGAATTCCTGCAGAATTTGGCTATGTCTCATTCATTATTGTACATCGGTCACTGGCACAATACCTAGGCTATAGTAGGTATCTCTAAACTATTGAGAAACCTCTAGTCATTTGCTGGCTTATTTTTCAGTGAGTGCAAGTAGGAGATGGAATATGGATGGCTCTAGATGGATAGAGTTGGATCACAAAGTGAAAACCATCACTTGGTGGGAACCATGTTGGGGAGGATCCTGAGGATGCTGAGGTCAGTCCATGATGTCTATGACGGGCACATGAAGGAGGGGCCATGTCATATGTGTCTCAATTTGCCATCTCTGCTTAGAGCTTGAGTGACTGCTTGAGAAGGTAGGCCCAAGCCCAGAGGACAGAGCGTATGAGAGTGGATTTGACTGAGAGTGTTGGTAACACACTTTCTAAGAGAGAAATACGGATGACAGGAACACCCTGCCTCTGCCCATGACCCAGCTCTGCCTGAGTCTGTCGCTATCTCCTTTCCTGGAAATGTCAATGTCGCTTCCCTCATGCATTTTGGAGCCTTGAGTTCAGACTAAAACAGCGTCTTTCGAGGGGAGGAGAAAAAAGGAAAGAGGGCAAAAGAATGAAGTGTGATTTCTTAGACAGGTTTTCAAGAAAGCAGAAAAGGGCCTTGCTTAATTTTGAGACCTCCAAAAGGTTACGCTACATGTAAAGGGAAAGGTGAGGTTGATGCTGGTTTTACAGCAACTGCTTTGCTCAATTCTACTTCTCATCAATGTGGGTGACCCACAGAACTCCTTACAAAGCAGTCTACTGACTGCAGGACAGCATCCAAAGTGACTGCTTAGAGCTTATGAATCTTCACTAATGTGTGTGTCCCAGATAACAGGATGGAAAGAAAAAAAAAAAGAAAGCTATGTAGACACTGAGTATATTGGTTTGGAACAGTGAGGAAAGCTTTAAGAGAGAAATCAGTATTATATCAGTTTAGCCAGGCTCACAATCAATAGTCATTTGATAAAAGCTGAGCGTGTGTGACACTCTCCTAACGTAGAGTCCTGTGGTTCTCTCAGGGGTGTCTTTGCTGGTGTATCAGGTAGCTATTGCTATGCAAGGACCCCAAGACTCAGTGGGCTTAAGATAGCATCATGTTATGAAAATCATGCATTTTCGTCTTTAATAAGAAGGGTTTGGAATAAAAGAAGGAATACTGACTGTTCCTCCTGAATATTGGCTGATCTGGGGGGTGCCTCACTGTGTGCCTATGCAGTGGCTATGCCAGAGGCATCTTTTCTGAGCCGGGCTGCTCCATGTGTCTCTCCTTTGCCTCCTGGGACTAGGAGGCATGGTCCTTGCATGGCCATAACAGAAATGCATGCAAGCTATCCTGAGACCTAAGCTCAGAACAGGCCCTGGAACTTCCCCCTCATTCTGTGGCTCCAAGCAGGACACATGGCCAAAGAACAGGGAAATAGGCTCTATCCCTTTTGCAGAAGTAACTGCAATGTACATGGACTGTGAGTAAAGGGAACCATGAAGAGTTGAGGTCATTAGTGCAATTTAACACACTTAGATTGGTCTGAAGCTCTTATTGTTGCTATTAGTGATCTCTCTGGACCCTGAAAATGTCCAGCAAGCCTTTAGGATGGTAGCTGTAGTAGAAGCATGAGTGGATTGCTATGACCTGCTTTTACCCTCACTGTCAATGTCTTTCTTTCCATACATTGTTGAAGTTAAGATTGCCAAATGGTAAAGAAGGGTAATTTTTGGAATTGTTTTCTGTCCTCAGTTAGTAAATCAATCAACATTTACCACACAGCTACTGGAGGAGTGGCACCTGCTACTTCCTGGGTTCATGGAGACATAGGGGTGAGGAGGATCACATTTACTGAGTAATCCATGTCAGGAACTGTGCCAAGAATCTCATAAACTCCAAATTAATTGAGATAGATGTTTTGGTGGGGAGATATCTATGCATTCTTTTATTGTTAGTTCAAGCATATCTCCAAAGTGTAAAGTCTTTGGAAACTCTCAGTGATGAAGGGAAGGAATTCAGTTTCCAAGGTCTGAGCCTGAATGCAGAAAATAAAAATGTGTAAGTGAAGATTTTCTGTGGCTTTGGTAATGGCTGTATTTTTGATATATAGTAAACAGTGATAAATCGTTGCCTTTTTAACTCTGAATTTGTTTAAATTCACTGTGCACAGTTTGAAGCTACAAAGATTGCCTTTGAGAGTGAGGAGTCATTTCTCCGTGTCTCTATAACATTATGTGGAATATTGTCCGTAAGCTTTGGAGGGCTTCAGTGACTGTAGTTTATATGGAGAATTTCGTTTTAACTTTTCATTTGTTCCAAATGTTACAATTTTGCTTTCTCGTAGATATACATATGGAACTAATGCACTAATAATGTTCATTTCTCTTAACATATGCTGTCTGTATGTTTGTCTCCTGTAATAGTTGTTAATGGTTTTAAAGAGGGTCATGATAGTCCATTATGTCAAAGGATGCCATTGCCTTCTGTCTTTTTCTGTGTGTTCCTGGTTTTGAAAATGAGGGTACAATCAGACCTGAAACAAAAAAAAGCATATGACTTTGTTTCATGACCTACAAAAAGTAATGCTAAGCAAGATACAAATTCTTATTCTCCAAGGGTAGAACAACTTCTTTCAGTCAAACAACTGAAAGAAGCCAAGAGTATCTGAAAAGGCCTATTTTTTTAGATTCCATCTTGGAGATCTTTATCACAATTCCTACCCCAAGAAAATAACGAATTTGCTCTAGCCTTATGGAATATCCTGGAATGACGCCTGGGCCATCTGAGAAGTTGGCCTAGTCCTAGCCAGGGCTTCCCCGGTTGGCCTGGCTTTGCTCGGGGGCCAGGGGCTGAATTTTAGTGGGTTCCATTAGTGCTGTTGGGAACTCCACAGAGAAAGGTCGAACACTTGATGGTTTGTCCTTGTGGTCAGACCCTGGGATTTGACTTTCAAGTAGACTCTGAAAATGAAAATGGATTTCCTGGGAAGGAAGTATGTGGAGTCATTAACATTAATTAATAGCTCATTGAAAAAGTAGGCATTCGGGCTGGAAGAAAGTAGGCAGGCCTGAAGAAGGGAGCTCAGGTAGGAGAGCTGGAGGGGCCGCAGCAGGGAGCTGTCCAGAGGCAGGTGCCACTGCCCAGGAGGCCGGACCTAGGGGATTGTGGTTCTGTCAAGAAAGGATGGGTGCTGGTGGGTGCTGGGGGGCTGCGGGGGCTGAGGATGCTGGAGCGGGGAGGTGTGACCCACCCCAGGGAATGAGAGGAGAGAAGTGGGTGGGGTTTTCTTGGACTCCCACTTCACCTTCGGGTGGGACGAGCTGCAAGCATGAGCTTCTAAGGAGCAGCAGACTCCACTTTGCATCCCAGAATGTTGGCAGCTATGGAGATCCTGCCGGCCTCGCTGCCGCCATTCCCCATGGCCACTCAGCCAGCACTTCCTAGGCACTGAGCTCCATGAAGAACTTTTTTCCTGCTCGCCTTGTCTCAATGGGGTCGGGCAGGCTGAAGGTTCTGGAGTCTTGGTGAGGCTGTTCCTGGATGGAATATGAGCAGCTGCAGGGCTGGAGGAACCCAGACCTCAGGGGAGCCTGTTCATTGAAGACCTCACTGATAGGTCAGTGCCAAGGGGCGCTGACAGGTGCAGTTATGGGGAACTGGCACATATGAGGTGGCAGCGTCTGCCCCAACCTTGGCCCTATGATAATCCATGGCATTGTTGAGAACAGATAAACGGTAACCAACAGTGGGCTCCCACCACAGGTGTTTTCCCTTGGTGCTTGGTGGGCCCCAAGATGTTGAGGTTCAAGGTTTTTTTATGTCTAAGGAGGGCCAGCATCGGTCCTATCTGCAGGCATTGGGATGGCCTTTGTTCAAGCAAGAGGTGAAATTAAGTGTCCAGAGGCAGAAATAGATTTCACTCTGGGTTCTGTTATCCATGGCTCTTTGTAGATTCTTTCTGAATGTCCATAGGTGTGCTCAACTGCTAAATTCAGCTGCCTTTGAAATCACAAAAAGGGCTCAACAAGTGGCGGTCTCTTCCACCAGCAAAGCGAAGGATTGTGTAATTCAATCACTAGGGTAGGCTCTGAGGCCACGTGGCCTGAGTTGAAAGCTGAGCTCTGCCACGGATGGCTGGTGGGTCTCTGCCCAAGTTATTTTACCTCTCTAGGCTCTTGTTCCTCACCAGAAAACTGGGGCTGTGGTTGTATTTGCATCATAAGGTTACCAAGAAAATGCAATAAGCTAATCCACAGGGAGAACTTAAAAGAATACCTGCATGCAGGAAGCCCTCAATAACTAATTGTTTGCTGTAATTATTAATGGTCACCCCACATATAGGTGAGGATATCTTGAATTGCCCTGGTTGGCGCTGCTGGGTATTGGCTCAGGTAAGAGTGGAATAGTAGCTTGGTTTTTTTTTTAGATGAGAGGCTACTTCCCCCTGAAAGGGGGCTGAGTTTTTGTCGTCTCCAGCTGCTCCCCTGAGGAGATATTCAGCTCTTCCCAAACTACTGGATGTTTAGACGGTGACTGTGTACAGAGCCTGGTCATGCTATGGGTCACAGAGAAACAGGGCCACTGCCTGCACCCACCTGGACAGCACCCTTCTGTGTGACTTCCGTGGGGAGGACTGTGAGTGGTGCCCCAGTGTTGGGCGAGGGACCAGATGACTGCGGAGGAAACACCATTAACATTTGTCTATTCAGCAAAGCACTTTACTCTCATATGAATGTCGACGTATCTTTGGGCTTCTTATAAAAGAATCCCACACTCTCAGTGTCTATGAGTATAGACATTGTTATTTGTTCCTTTCACTTTTTAAAGAGAATTAATTTTTACCATAGTGTTTTTCAAAGTTTGTTGTTCTTGAAAAATCACCCATCAAGCATTAAAAGTGCACACACTGGGGTCCCACCCCTCAGAAGCTGCTCTGCTCAGTCATTCAGGAAAACTCAGATATCTACATTTTAAAAAAATTCTCAGATGAGCTGCCAGGCAAAATCACCTCTAATTGCTTCTCTTGTTTTAGTTTCTCCCAACAACCTGCAAGACAGATTTGGACAGATATTCCTGTCCCCATTTTAGATGAGGCCGCAAGTGCTTAGAGAAAATTTGTTTGAGGTCACATAATTAGTGAACATATTATTCCAGATAATCACAGATTTCTTTTTTAGCCAATGCTCCCTACATCTCAATAGCTTCACCAAAGAATGTGTCAGGGGCCATCGTTTTGCATCTCTGGGTTCTGCGGGGCCTGCTGCGGGAACCGAACACCTGCAGATTTTGGTATCCACAGGAGGTTCTGGAGCCAATTCCCCATGGATAGTGAGGTAGTTCTCCTGTGGTCACACACCTCAGGATCCTTCACAGCCAGGTGTGTGGGCAGAGGAGACAATGTGGTCATGCCACAGCTAGCCTGGCATTGACATTCATCACTTTAGCCCACATTCTGTTGGCCTGAGCTGAGGGATACCATGCCATGAGGCTCAATGAGATGCAGTGGAGTGTGGGCAATGTCCTCCCAGATGTTCAGTAGAAAAGGACCCTGTTTTCTGAACACATGCAGTAGTTTCCACCACAATTAATGACCATAAGGCAATGAAATCTAAATAGTGAAAGTCTTCTTTGCATGAAACCTATGCTTTTACTGACATTGTATTGTTGCAACAATCCAGGGATGTATCTCCTTATTGTTTAAGGATCATAAAACAGTTTCAGAGAATTTAAGTGGCTTGCAAAAGTACACACACCCCTGAGAAACAAGAGAGCCAGAGAACCCACGGGCATCTCTCAGCTCTGGCGCCAGGTCTATGTGGTTGAAACATACCCACTGACCTTGGAGGTAGAACAAAGCTGGTACCAAAACTTAGATTTCTTGACTGCCATTTCAGTGTTACTTTTTCCACTACAAGATACTTCTTACTGTTTTGAGAATGCTGTATTACCACAGGGACTAGCGACATAGGTTTAAGCAAGTCTTCAATGACTGGAGGAGAAAAACATGTAGGAAAAGTTGCTTAAAGGTTTCCCATGACCACGTAGAAACACAGACATTTCTACTTACCTATCCTGAGAACCTTCCCTCTGACAAGTCGCAGCACAGTCTGTCTCTCCCGCTTGGCAGCTGCAGTAAGTACAGGAATTAGGAATATTATTTCTAACTCACAAGAGGTCTTCTGCATGTCAGCCACCTCCCAGAGAAAAGAGTCTCCACTGTTGTTCTTTCTTCAGCATATCCCGGGTATGTTTCCAAGCAAGTTTTGCTCCCCTGTAAGTTGCTGAGAACTTTTTTTTTTTTTTTTTTTGAAAGCTGATGGCCTGGCAAGAGTTACTCTTAATAGGATGTGTTTCTTCTCGCTTTAGCTGGCTCTTCCTAATGATAATGTCTGTTCAAGTTGAGCCCAGTTGCAGCCAGTTTCTCTGGGAGTCAAAAGACTGTAGCACACCCAGAGAGCCACCACCTGTCCACAGCATATGGTCTGAAGGCATCTCTGCTGCGATAGCCTGACCAGCCAGCCCAGGATTTCCAACTGTGAGCTCACCCTCCTTGTAAGACAAACAGCATTTAGCCAACGCTCACCTTGACCTGGTGACCTTTGAAGATTGAGGTTGCAGGAGAATGCAACTGAGAATGCAACGGGCTTCCAGACCCCTTGTGAGCCATCCCTGATCTTTCACCCTGGCTGCATGCGAAGGAACCCAGAGCCCTGCCTGGCTGGCCTCCTGCTAATGAGATGGAAAGCAGGGGTCCTGGCCACACCATGAGACTCATATGATCTCCTCTCTTGTGTCCCTGCCATGGCTCACATTCCGTAATTAGATACCAGCTCATTAATTCCTGCTATCCTTTCAGAAGGAAAAGGATGGTGCTCTTTGTTCTGCTCTGCTGGGCCGTGGGCCCTCACGGCATGAAGTAGCTAGATTCTGCCTCACTCCAGAGGCGGCTGCCACTTTCTCACCCCAGAGTCAGCCCCTCAACCATTAAAAGATGTAAGGATGTAGCTACACTATATAACCCAAGCATGAAAACACCTTAAGTGTATGAAACCATGCCCTCAGACACTGGTAGAAAATGAGAACTTTATAATTACGCATTTCGTCCAACCTATTTATCTTACATAGGGAAATTGACATCTCAGCAAAATTTATTTGCCTGAAATCGCATAGGTAATTAAAAGTAGACGCAGCTGAGACTAGATGCATTTCCGTTACCGCAAGCAACTGTGCTATAATGCTCAGCTAGGAGAGAGTCGGTGGAAAAGGTATCATCTATTTTCCCTCGAAGATTTGTATTTGACTTTTCCTTCCCTGAGACTGACTTGCCTCTGAGGAGGCCCATCCAACTTAGCTTGAACAACCCGGATTCTTTTTTTTTTTTTTTTTTTTTTTTTTTTGAGACGGAGTCTCGCTGTGTCGCCCAGGCTGGGGTGCAGTGGCCGGATCTCAGCTCACTGCAAGCTCCGCCTCCTGGGTTTACGCCATTCTCCTGCCTCAGCCTCCCGAGTAGCTGGGGCTACAGGCGCCCACCACCTCGCCCAGCTAGTTTTTTGTATTTTTTAGTAGAGACGGGGTTTCACCGTGTTAGCCAGGATGGTCTCGATCTCCTGACCTCGTGATCCGCCCGTCTTGGCCTCCCAAAGTGCTGCGATTACAGGTTTGAGCCACCGCGCCCGGCCCCCCGGATTCTTATCTTCAGTCAAAAGCCTCTAAATAAAGAATACAAATCAGCTTAACTTCTCCAAGGTCTGGCAAAGCTTTGTACACCTTTCAGAAACAGAATGCAGCAAATCCGCCTTAGCAAACATGTGCATACGACTTTCATCTGAGCTGTCAGGAAGGTAATTTATAGACACATGCAACGGAAGCCCAGAGGGCTCTGGCATGTTGCAAAATCAAACAGAGTCCAGAAAACTCACCACCCCAGACCACTATTCAGGTCTCTTCTGAAGTAATGGAAGTCAGAGCCAAACTCATCAATTAAACCAGAATTATTTATTTATCGTAATCTCTACTGCCTGCTGCTTCAAATGATTTCTCATGAATTAATGAGTTCATCTACGTGCATGTCAATATTTTGGTTTAAACTACAAAATGAAACACAGGATTAGGTTTTGTTCTCAGTGTCTACCTTTTTATGGCATCGATGCAGATAGCAACAAAAGATTAAATCACAGAATGGTTCCCTTTTTAATTTATTTATAGAAATGAGCTTTTGTTTCTATTAGTGATGAATGAAGAGAGCTTGACTTGGGGAAATTTAGACTGAGATCATTGACGTGGCCTAGAGTTTGGAAATTTTTATAAAACCCAACTGCGCAATTGGATTGAAATTGTGCTAAGAACAGGCTTTCATGCCAGACTTGTGCCAATTCCATTTGGTTCCTGGCAGAAAACCCTTGAAGAATGGTATTTGGTTTTGTTTATTCGGCATTTCAAATGCTGGTTCATCTGGCCCCCATCCGGATCAGAAATAGTCAGAAGTGGAAGTGGGAACTTGAGTGGCAGCAGAGTGGATTCATTTGGGCATGGCAGCACCCAGCCTAGCTCTCCAATATGCCGTTGAGAATGTTGTGGAGTGCAGGATAACCTTTACCATACCACCCCTATGCCCCCTCCTGTTTCCTTGCTGGTCGATCATCTGCCCTGAGATAGCTGAGCTGCCCACAGATAGCTCTCCCTCTCCACTCTCCCAAGGAAGAAAGTCTTGACAAATTACTCCCTTGACCCAACTGTGTTCCTGAAGGCTTACATATTGCGTGACAGAACTTCCTCTTGGGATGGAGAATAACGTTGGGACAGATGACTGTCCTACTTTCTAGCAATGAAAAATGATCGCATGGAGCCTCATATTCCTGATGCTAATGAGAACTTGTCCTTTCAGCTGGCGTTTGCATCAGGAAATGCCACTGCTTGATTTGTAATGTTTTGCACTCACACTCTGAGCGAACCCTGTCTTTGGGCCATTCCACTGCACAATAATCAGCTGAAATCTATGCTTTTCTCAATAGAGAGTACAAAAAATTCATCATTTTTAAGTGGGCTGTCAGACCTCAAAAATAAATCTCAGTTCATAAACTTGAAAAACTCAGAAATGTTAAAAATTTTATTTGTTCACTAAGAACATAACATCCAAGACAAGAGAGATCAATTTTGCATATTATTATTTCTACCTAAAGTATTCCATCTCACTTAAAGGAAATGTTTGTTTGGAAGCAGTGGTTGGTGCTGGTTGCCAAGCCTGTCCAACAAAAAAGCGAGTTTTTAAAGAAAATGTTATTCCCTAAGGGTGAATCTTAAAAAACTGCCAAATGTGTTCTGAGATGAATAACAGGAAGCTTCGTTCTAGAAAGGGCCTGAGTGATTATCGAATCCATTCTTCATTTCACAGATGCGGAAACCTGAGTTTCAGAGATGCAAACATTCCTACTATCACAGAACTAGTAAGCTGGAGAACAGATATTAAGACCTGTAATAGTGATTCCCATGTGAATGTTTTTATGATGAAACTGCGCAAAATGATAGAATGATAACAATGTCAAAAACACCTATCACTAAGCACTTTCATATATAATATCTTCTTAAATTATAACAAAAAGACAAAGTAGGTGTTATCTCCATTTCACAGATGGTACAACTGAGGCTCAGAAACATTAAGTAACTATCCTGGGGTCACAAAGAAGACACTATTAGAGCCAGGTTTAGTCCATATATTCAATTTCTTTGTTTATTTCCTTCCCATTGCATGAGAATTCCTTTTTGCTGTCTTTTATTTTTAAGCAGAAACCTTTCTTTAAAGACACTAATGATCAAAGATCTAAACGTAAAAACTAAAACTATTAAACTTCTAGAGGAAATCATAGCCTTACATCTAATGTATAACAGAATCAGATGGAAATTCTAGAAAATTCTGAAAAGTACAATATCTGAAAAGGAAGACAATCCTTACCTTGGATTAGGCAATTTGTTTCTTAGATGTGACACCAAATGCACAAACAACAAAGGGAAAACAAGATAAATTGGGCATTATTGAAATTAAAAACTTTTGTGCCTCAAACACCATTAAGGAAATGAAAAGACAACTCATAGAATGGGAGAACACTTTTGCAAATTGAATATCTGACAAGAGGCTTGTATCTAGAATCTATAAAGAATGCTATATAATTCAATAACAAACTGACAAGTAACCCAATTGAAAATGGGAAGTACTGAGTATACCTTTTCATTGAAATCATTGAACCATTCACAATGGCTCTTGTAAAGTTTTTGCCTTGTTACTGCATCCGTCATCTCTTGGTCTATTTCTATGGAGTTATTTTTTCCCAGTTATTGGCAGTTTCTTCATCTTTTGTGTCTAATAACTTTTAATTGAATGTAGCCCATTATGGATCTTGTATTTTTGAGAAGCTGAATGTTTAAAATTCCTTTGAACAGTTTGTATTTTCTTCTGGAGGCAGTGTACTTACTGGCTGTGAGCTCAGTCCTGTTGAGGCTGTTTCACAACAGGTTGTGGCTTTGTCAGGGTGGGTCTGGATCAGACATCTGGTCATCAACCCTGCGTATTCCAGCTGCTTCCACAGACTCCCTCGCTGATCTCTGTTTCCCCCACCATTAAGGCCACTGCTCTCTGATAGTCTCTGCTTCTCCAAGGGTGGAAATCAGCCCTAAGCAGAGAGCCCTTGCAAGTGAGCAGCCCCCTCATGCTTCCCCCTTCACCTCCAGGGTCATAGTCCTGTAGCATATGTAATCCCTTTCCTGAAAGCACTTACATTATGTATTTTCTCCAGTCACGTAATTGTTTATAGTGAGAGAGGAAGCCTGGTTGCTCATGACTCTATTATGAGAAGAACCACAAATCTCTCCTACTTCATTTTTAATCATTCGATGTTAGATGTATTTAACCACTTTGCAATGTTTAAATTCTTATGGGGAGAAGCCCAAGGCAAATAATAAAATAAACAAAACTTTTAGTCTAGTGTGTATTCTTCAGAGAAACCTCAGGTTTCTTTTCTTTTCTTTTTCTTTCTTTCTTTTTTTTTTTTTTAACAGATTCACGTGTTTGTATTTGTTCTAGAAGTTAAAAAAACAGATACAACCAAATATAGTTAAAACAGGAAAACCTATTTGCGTTTACTTCACATCATTCTGTTGGGTCAGATGATAGTGTTTAGAAAAATACTGTAACATTCTTACTTTATGTGGACAAACCTTTAGAGGCTGGCTCTCCGTAGAAGGAATGCACAGGGAGATAATTTTGAGCCTACTTTTTTGTCTTTATCTTCTGTGTTCTCTCCTCAGCTTCCTGTCTCGATTGGCATGGAACTTGCTCTGCTCCTCATGCTTCTGTTTGTTTAGGAAATTCACTAGGACTATACAAGGGACAGATTGTCAGCTGTCATCCAAGTCCCTTTCAAATAACCCCCTACTATCCTTTGCCTTAGGAAGTCTGAGCCTCCATCGGATCCCGGTCACGTTGAAAGGGAAGAGCGACCAGTGACCGAGGGCCACCTCCCCGCTGTTCTTTCCTCACTCCCCTTTGCCCTTGAGGTGCCCTCAACTTCCCAGGCTCTCATCATCATGCTCTTCCCAGCCCAGGATTGCCCTGTGGCCAGTGCAGCTCTTCCTAGGTTCTAGAACCAGTAACTAATACCTAATTCCAGCAGGGTCCTTTTGACTGAGGTTGACTTAGTGTGTTTGAGAAAGCAGAGCTGAAATAAAAAGACCCTCATGCCGCAGAGGCCTTGATAAACTCTATCAAAGTGATGAGAACTGTGGGAATTTCAGAGTGAACCCAAAAGTTATTGGAGGCAAGAGTACTTCTCTCTCCAGTAAGTGCCTCCCCACCTCCACCCCATTTATAGAAGCTTTGAAATTTATACTAGCGTAAGGCCAACCTTATCTATGACCATGAATAAGCTATTTCACTACCTCGTTGTTCTGGTCAAAATAATGCATGGGGCTAGGCTCACGCCTGTGTTCCCAGCACTTTGGGAGGCTGAGGCAGGTGGATCACTTGAGGTCAGGAGTTCGAGACCAACCTGCCCAACATGGTGAAACCCCAGCTCTACTAAAAATACAAAAATTAGCCAGTGTGGTGACACACAGCTGTAGTCCCAGCTACTTGGGAGGCTGAGGCACGAGAATCGCTTATCGCTTGAACACGGGAGACAGAAGTAGTGAGCTGAGATTTTTGCCACTGCACTCCAGCCTGGGTGACAGAGTGAGAGTGAGAATCTGTCAAAAAAAAAAAAAAAAAAAAAAAAAAAAAAAAAAAAAAAAGAAGGAAAAAAGAAAAGAAAAAAAAGCATTGGATAACTACTCTGCTTGTATTTTTTGATTCCTTCCATCCTCTTACTTGATACCCCTCCGTGTTCTAAAAACAAAGCCTCCCTTCACATTTTGAGTGTGTCTGCTATGGATGATGAGGCAACAATCCTGGTTCTGAAGAATTGGGATAAAGCAGTCACTAAGGATCCCATTAAAGGTCAAACCGTCTAATTCTTAATCTCACGGCACCTGCCTGATAATGATGGATACTTATTAAACTCATTCCTTCTGGGTCTCAGAATACGCCCTTAGAATGATCCAATTTTTCATTCAGGCACTTGAAGTTCATTAAATGAGTGCTGGAGAAACTGTTTTCCCATTGACATACTTGCTTTAATGGAATGAGAAAGTAAGAAGTGCCTGAATATTGGTTGTTCTCAAACCCAAGGAAATCTAGGGGTTTGTGGAGATCCAGAATCTCTTCTCTCCTCACCACTTTTATGGCCTTCATCTACTTTTACTTTTCAGCTGTGTTTGATGTAGCTGACCTCCATCTCGAAACACTCTCTTCTGATTTTCCCTTCGATTGCGCCATCCACTGCTTTTCCATTTCCTCGACTGGTTCTGTCTTCCTGTGTGAACTCTCAGCATTGAAATCTCATCTGCCTGCCTTCTTCTGGATGTATTGTATTCCTGGATGAGCTTCTCAATGCCCTGGTCTCATTTACTGGCCATATGATGAGGATTCCTGATTTTACGTGTCAAGCCTTGTCTCCATAAGTGAACTGCAAACTCAGTTTTCAAAGTGCCCATCTGACTACTCCATTCTGATGTCTAACATGTTCTCACTCACATGTGGCCAGAAGAGAGCTCCTCATCCCCACGGCCATTGCTCCTCCACCAGTGTTCTATCTCAGTAAATGGCACCACCACTAACCCAGGTGCTCAAGCCAAAAGCCCTGGAGTTATCATTCATTCACTTTCCCTTTCACCTCATCTAACCATTCAGCAAGCCTCATCGATCCCATCTCCAAAATACACCCCTAATCCGTGGAGTACACCGAGCTCCCCACTGGGGCTGCACCAATCCAGCCCCTGCCACTGTTGTCTGTCACTGGAATCTCTGAAGTCGCTCCCAGGAGGTCCCTGCTTCCACTCCCCTCCCACACTCATTCTCCCTAAGACAGCCAGAGGGATCCTGTTAAAACATAAGTCAGATCCATCACCGCCTGGAGTACCTGGCCTCCTTTGCATATCTCAGACCGAAGCTCCTTACTGACCACTAATGGTGTGCACGCCCTGTTCCTCGGCCCTTATAAGACCCCCTTTCCCTGCACACTCCACGCTCTGGCCATATTGGCCCATGTTCTATGCCTCAAACGTATCACATTCCTTCTGCATCGGTGCCTTTGCTCCTCTGCCCCTCTGCCCCGAAGGCGCTCTCATAGATCTTCCCGCCATTCAAGTCAGCCCCATGATTCCTCCGCAGTGAGGCGTTCCTTGACCACTCTACCTAAAATCTCACTCCCCCTCTGCCACACAACCTCCTTGTCTTCTCTTCTTCTCAACACGTATCACTATCAAGACATTGAACAAGAAAATAATGACAGAGTCTCATTTCAGTTTCCCCCATAGAGAAAGACATTGTCTATTGTTCTTTGCTATATCTGCAATGTGCTTGGTAGTTAGTAAGTCATTATATAACAATTTAAAAATGGAAACATTCAGTTTTTAAAGTAGGTTTATTTTTTTTTCGGAGAAGCCAAGTAACTGGTATGCATAATAATAAACCATCTCAATAAAGAATTAGAAGACTTGAGGATCTGGGCGTGGTGGCTCACACCTGTAATCCCAGCACTTTGTGAGGCTGAGGTGGGAGGATTGCTTGAGCCCAGGAGTTTGAGACCAGCTTGGGAAATATAACAAGACCCCATGTCTACAAAAGTTTTTGGAAAAAAGTTAACTGAGCGTGCAGATATCTCTTCAGCATACTGATTTCCTCTATTTTGGATATACACCCAGCTGTGAGATTGATCATTTGGTAGTGTTAGATTTGGGGGGAACTTTCATACTGCTTTCCACAGTGACTATACTAATCTAATTCCCACCAGCTGTTCACAGGTGTTTCCCTTTCTCCACATCCTCTTCAGTAAAGGCCACTTCATTTTGAGACATTAGTGAACTGATAGAAAACAACAGTATGGAGGGAGAAAGTGGATTGTTTCCAAAAGTTAGGTGGGCAAGGAGCAATGAAAGAAAGATAATACCAAAGCAAATACCTGGAGGATGTGAAGCCAAGAGCATCAGAGGAGAGACTGAACCATCAAGAGGTTGGTTAACAAACGTGCAGTTAGAGAGAAGGAATAAGTAATAGTGTTACACAGCACAGTAGGGTGACTACAGTTAACAGTATATATTTTTTTGAGATGGGGTCTCACTCTGTCACCTGTGTGGGACTGACGTGGTTCAATCATGTCTCACTGCAGCCTCAACCTCCTAAACACAAGTTCCTCCTGCCTCAGCCTCCCGAGTAACTGGGACCACAGCATGTGCCACAAAGCCCAGCTAATTTTTTGAGTTTTTGTAGAGATGGAGTTTCACTGTGTTGCCCTGGCTGAGCTTGAACTCCTGGGCTCTAAGTGATCGTCCCTCCTCGACCTCCCAAAGTGCTGGGATTACAGGCACGAGTGACCGTGCCCAGTCAACAATAATTCACTATATATTTCAAAATATCTCGAAGAGACTGGGCGTGGTGGCTCACACTTATAATCCCAGCACTTTGGGAGGCTGAGGATTGTTTGAGGCCAGGAGTTTGAGACCAGCCTGGACAACATAGTAAGGGCCTGTCTCTACAAAAAAAAAAAAAAAAAAAAATTCAAAAACTTAGTTGGGCATGGTGGTACATGCCTGTAGTCCCAGCTAGTCAGGAGGCTGAGGCACGAAGATTGCTTGAGCCCGGGATTTCAAGGTTGCAGTGAGCTATGACGGCACCACTGCACTCCTGCCTGGGTGACAGAGAGAGCCCTTGTCTTAAAAAAAAAAGAATCAAATAATTAGAATACTTGAAACCTAGCCAAAACCTTGTCCTTACCCAGGGTGATCCTGTGCTTCCATTTGCTAATCCGTAGATACTCCTAATATCTTCCTTCTCTTCTTCATAAGTGAGAAGATGAAATAAGGAATTCGTAAATACAAAGAGAGTCATAAATCATCACATAAATGTTATGTTTATTTTGTATTGAAATGTCCACCTGAAAAACTTCCTCAGGCAGAGTGCAGGATGAAATGCACATGAATGAGGAATACTTGATCTTTATGGCCCTGGCATTATTATGCATACCCATGGAACCAGCTGGGCACTCAGGGTTATATGTGGTAGCCAGAGCAGGGTGATTCGCAACCCCTCACTCCTATATCCATCAAGACAATGCCACCACGAGGTCCCCTATCCAGCTGTGGATGACCTGAAAATACACTGTTCCCTTAGACGTTGCTTTCTTTGGCCCTGATCGTGAACATCTGTCTGGTTGTTTGCAGAACCCACAGAGGCCAACACAGCGCTTGGAACATACTAGTTGCTCAATGATCATGAGATCAATAAGGGGGTGAAAACTAGCTGCTGGTGTAAAAAGCGGGAGAAGGGCACCAAAAGGGGATGAGAGTGGCTGCCAGAAACCATTTTTGTTTTTGCCCATTTGTCAGTATTTCATCCACCCCACAACTCGTCTCCGAGTCATGCCCGTATTTTTCCCCTGTATGAGTTGAGGACAACTCTTTGTGGGGCCTAGGAACAGGCCGCTGTCCCTGTGTATGGAAAGGAAGGAACACTTCACAAGCTTTCCAAGCTCACAACCCCGCTTGTCTGGGCTTTTCAACAGAGTGGTTGCCATGACATTACATACGAGAGCCTTCCAGGCCATTCCCATTGCTAAGGGCAAAGGGTGACTGTGATATTAAAAGAAGCATTTGTTGCTCTTTATACTCAGAGGAAATCAAGGTGAACATAAACTCATTAAAAGCAAGGCTGAGCACATTTGCATGAGCAGAATGTAAATACAGGCGGCTTCTTGCAGATGTGCTTCTCTCTTGCAGAAGAAGAGACCCAGGGCCTCCTGAGCCTGTTTGTTCTTAATTAAGAGAGATCCTTTTGGGATGAGAGTGAGTTCGTAATGGCATTTCTACCACGATGTACAGCTTCTCAAATATCTCCTTCCCCCATATCTTCAGTTTTAAGTACAGCCCTTAGTGCAGGCTTGTAGGGGAAATACGGAAAAATGCAAAACAAATACAATAAACAGAGAAAACAATTTAAAATGATTCTACACACAAATGAATAATTTAATCCTCCATCATGTTTGTTATCTGTGATGCATCTATTTAATATTAATAACTTGTGAAGAAAAGTGACTGTCACCATTTTTAACAAGCCTAGTCTATTCTGGCTACAAACCTTAGATGACTGGCTATTCCTAACAGGGCCCTTCTTATTAAGAGTCTGTTATCTTCTTTAAATTTAATTTTGTGAATAATGAAATGTTTATGAGAGGAAAATAAATATCCTGTCTAAAGCCAGCTTCTCCTTACTCCCTCCCACCTCTGTCAAATATTTATCTGCCTCTACCTTCTTCCTTTCTTTTCTTGTCTCTCTTCTCTTCTTTTTCTTTTTCTTTTTTTGTTTCTTTCTCCCTCTCTTTCTTTCTCCCTTTCCTTCCCTTTTTTCTTCCTCTCTCTCTATTTCTTCATCTCTCTCTCTTTTCCTTCCCTCCCTCCCTCTCTCTCTATCCCTCTCCCTTCTTTCTTTTCTTAGTTTTCAACACCAGGCTCCATAGTTAATACACAAAATGTAACTAGCTTCAATAGCTGATCATTCTCTCTCCAGAGATGTCTTATTGAGAAGCAAGGAGCACATATCAAGCAGTTGCATTGCTTTTCAGATTCCCTCTTCAGTGAACATAGTCGTTAAAGAATTGTATCAAGAAGAAACACTTTTATAATGTGGCTGTCTCCAGATTCTAAAGCTGGTGATCTTATTGATTTGGTAATAGCTTACAAATTATGATCCAAAATTAGTTGTTCTGCACTTATGCCCCAACCTTTGTAAAATTTTTATTGAGCAACCATGACCAACAACCATAACAGATGATGCCCTATTAAGGTCAGTTTTCCATGGGTTGTACAAAGTCTTTTTCTTAGATCGCATATAAGAGTCCATGGAACCTTCATTCACTTTGGTGTCTGCAGGAAACTCTTTTCCTGTGGAGTCTGGGTGATCACGTGGAATCTCACCCCAGGCTACCCATAGAACTGTCCATAGAGGTGTCTCTTGCTGACCAGACTCTGGGTGTATAGAAGAGCTGACAGCCCAGGTTTCAAATAAAACTTTCCAAAATTTTACACATACACACACACACACACACACACACACACACACACACACACACACTCTCATACAACAGCTCTGCTGTCTAAGATGTCAAGATGTAGTTTGGGGTTTGATTTGTTTACATTCTGAATTCTGTGTCCATGTGTTTTAAATTTTCCTTTAGATAAAAGTGTGGTAGAGGCCGGGCGCGGTGGCTCACGCCTGTAATCCCAGCACTTTGGGAGGCCGAGGCGGGCGGATCACAAGGTCAGGAGATCGAGACCACGGTGAAACCCCGTCTCTAGTAAAAATACAAAAAAAAATTAGCCGGGTGCGGTTGTGGGCGCCTGTAGTCCCAGCTACTCGGGAGGCTGAGGCAGGAGAATGGCGTGAACCCGGGAGGCGGAGCTTGCAGTGAGCCGAGATCGCGCCACTGCACTCCAGCCTGGGTGACAGAGCGAGACCCCGTCTCAAAAAAAAAAAAAAAAAAAAAAAAAAAAAAAAGTGTGGTAGAGCATTTCCGTGGGGAACTGCTGTGAAGAAGTCCCATTGTGGGATGTGGTACAAAGTGAAGATGTGGATGAGAGAAGGAAGGGGAAAGCTCAGGGACAGGGAGGTAGAAAGAAGAGGAAGAATAAATGGATGGAGAAGCTGCCCGATGACTTTGAGCTTTTGTAGATCAGCGTGTCCAAACCTCTTGTTGTGCAGGAAGTGTTAGAGAACATTAAAAGATTAGCCTGGAGTCTCAGGCAGTTCAAGAGTCAGAGTTGGGACCAGGTCTTCTGGTTCTGATCCAGAGCTTATTCTCCTACTTAGCAGCCGTTCCCATGCCATTCATGTCATGTTTTAAGCAGTTCAGCAAGCATTCTTGCAGTGCTGACTTTTCTCTAGCATGATATTCAAACTCTGAAAATAACAAGTGAATTTAAATAGCCTCTGACCTCAGCGAGCTCAAATTCTCACTGTGGAGATGACCTCTAGCCCCAAAACAGATCAGAGACCTGCTCTGTAGCACATGGGGCAAGTGTAAGAGTGAAAGGAGGATTTGGGGATCTAGGAAGGTCTAGGGGAAAGTGGCAGGAGAAATATAAGGCATTAAGAAAGGGGTGCAAGTGGGGGAAGGGGGAAGGCAGAGCTGAGAAAAGAGCAAGACTCCGTGGTGACCAAATGGGTAGACATGTGACAAATCACTGCCCTCACTGTGGGTGACACAATGTGGAAAGAGCTGTGAGCCTCTCCCCAAGAAGCTGTGGTCCACATGGAAGATGACAGGGAGATGTGGGAAATGCCAGGCAGAGAGGAAGAGAGCTGCCAGGGAATAGCATCATTCCACTAACAGAGGACCACAGGGCTTGGTGTAACACACACACACACAGAGTAAGACGAGGACCCGTCCCATTATCAGCAGTGCCAACACTCACGTCGCAGCACCTTATCACTCAGAGGAAGGCTTCAGCACTCCGCAAATGTTTGCTGCTGTTACTCATTGATCACCCATACACCTCACAATAGCCCTGCACGACTGATTGGGCTGTCACCATTTTCTCCATTTAGTAGACGAGAGCAGGAAGTCACAACATGGGCCTAAGATCTTAGAGTTTGGGGAGTCCTGCAGCTATATTTAAGTTTCCCAGTACTCGGGGGTGCTGTGCTACTTCAGCATCTGCTCCTCCTGGTGCTGTAGCCCAGGAGAAGAGGCCTTTATACCATGCTTTTTACAGCAGCACCTCCAGAAGTCAGGGAAGAGACCTGGTGCTTCCAGACTCCTTTCCATACTACAACCATTTCCACATAAAAATGGGAACAATGGAGACAGAGGAAACCATATCCCAAATCAGGGCCAGTTAACCCCTGTGTATGTGGGGCTGAAGGCTCATGATGCAGTGAAGGACCACCATTTCCCTCCTTCCAGCGTAATGAGAAGACATCTGGGTGTTCCAGTTCCATCAGCTCACTCATCCTTCAATAGAGACAAGTGAGCTTGGCACGTGGATATGTGAAGTGCTGTGTGCATTCAGCCTCAGTCTCCTCTGCTGTCCCAGGTCATGGACTCTAAGCCTCCCTGTTACATTTATCAAGAGATTGGATGACACCCACCCATGTTGGTGAGAGTGGATCTTCTTTATCTACCAATTCAAATGCTCATCTTGAAACACCCTCATAGACACAATCCAGAAATAATGTCCTACCAGCTATCTGGGCATCCCATTGACTGGTCAAGTTGATATCCAGAATTAGCTATCTCAGTCGTTAAGGCCAACTCAGATCTAAGGGGAGGGGAATTCAACTCCCCCTCTCAATGGGAGGAATCCTAGAGCTGCTAGAGTTTCCTGCCAACCAACATTCTTACTAAGTAAAGTAAAATAAGAATAAACTTTACACTTGGCTACAGAAGGTGATGGAAGAGGTAGAGCAAGAGACTCTACAAAGATGCTAATTTCATTTGTAATTATTTTATGATGGAAAAGGTAATAAATTATTATGAATTGTTACCAGACTCTTTCTTAGCAAGAGAATGCTCTTTCTTTGGAAAAATATTTTGAAAAGCTGCTTGACCATGGCAAGTGAGACATTGAGGATCCAAGCAACAGAGAGATGGTTTATGTCATGCTGAGTGGAGAGTAGGGAACACTTGCATTTGCCTTTGGAAGGGACGGAGAGAGGAAGAAATAGAAAAAAATGGGAAGCAACAGGAGAATGGGAAAGATGTGGCACATCATGGAAAGTAGAGACCAGGAAAAACATCCTCGTGATAAAGGTAGAAGAAAAGAGCTTTAGGTAATGCCTAATATGTGATTGAAAGTTGTATGTCACCCTTCCTGCCATGAATGCTCCTTCCTGAAATTTTAAGGCCAATTTTATAGACTAACAGTTGCTTTGTGCGAGGGTTGTCTTGTGTGTATGTGTGGAGCATGAAGTTGAGGACGTAGCATGTCCAGTTCATCATGACTTCATATCTCATTGCATAGGCTGGAAAAAGGACAGGCATAGACAAACGAACTCACCAGCAGAGGTGGCCAGAAGAAGAAATCTTTCTTGGCAATTCAAAGAAATCCTAGTGCAGATTGTGGTCTTGCATTAGGATGAGACAGAGGTTGGAACTTGTCTTCCTCAGACCTCAAAGAGCAGGGGGAACCCAACTGCCATCTGGTTTGCATGTGGCTTGTGGTTTGACAGCTGACTCTTTCTTAACTTCTAACCCAAGGGTCAGTGCAAAGCCAGTTCCCCTTCTCCTCCAGGAGGAAGAACCTTCTACAACCTGAGGTACCCAGTACTTGTCCTGAATGTAAGCTAGGATGATCTCTGGATCCATCATGCTATATCTAGTCTCTGCGTTTCACCTAACACTCAGGACTCCATGAATGGACCTTTAGCGAGTCCAGGATACCTTGTGAAGACTGCACGAACGCTGCCTGGGAAGTGGCAAAGGTGCAGATTTACCCTTGGCATCTTTTGTACCTTTAACCACAGAGTTCACATGGACTTGTGACCCCAGCTCATGTAACCTAATAGGAGGAGAATAATACCTCCTACAGCAGGCTCTGGAAATGTTTCTTGGTGTGCACGCACACACAGAGACACACTTGTTAAGTCTGCTTTCCCCAAATAATAATAAGGGGCATGTTGCTCTACAACCATCAGCATCACTAAAGCCTACGGGACTTCGCCATTCGGTTTAATGGAATTGGTACATTTGAAGTACTACCTTTGAAATTTTGTTTTGTTTTGTTTTGTTTTTGACAGAGTTTCACTCTTGTTGCCCAGGCTGGAGTGCAGTGGTGTGATCTCAGCTCATTGCAACCTTCCCTTCCTGGGTTCAAATGATTCTCCTGCCTCAGCCTCCCTAGTAGCTGGGATTACAGGTGACCACCACCATGCTCGGCTAATGTTTTGTATTTTTAGTAGAGACAGGGTTTCACCATGTTGGCCAGGCTAGTCTAGAACTCCTGATCTCAGGTGACCCGCTCGCCTTGGCCTCCCAGAGTGCTGGGATTACAGGTGTGAGCCACTGCCTCTGGCCTGCCTTTAGATATTTTATATAACAGATTGTATTATAAAGACCTACATGCCTCCAAAAATATTTTGGAATGTTTAATTATGCAAAAATTGAGAAAATAGTTATAAAAGATATATCTGTCTCTGTTAAAAATAAATTCAATTATTAGAAGTTAGGAGTGTCCAACAGCTTACCTGCAGCAAAATTAGGTTGAGTTCTACTACCTTCAAATGCTTACCTATGACCTTTGAAGTTCTGATTACTCTGGGAGCTTCTGGTGCTACATCCACTCAATCTGCCAGGAGAGGAATTTATACTACAGGCTGCATAATTTCCTTCTCAGCTGTAAAATATCTCTTTATAAGAAGTGTGGGCGAGAAGGAATTATGGGAGCAAATACAGTATTTATCACTTGAATTAAAAGACTAAACCTGGCAAATAGTCCAGCTATCAATCCACAAATGGTGTCTGTGGTTAGCAGCCTGATTCAGATAATCTGATGAGTAGATATATTTATGTGTGAGCATCATAAGCATCAAAGCCACTTTTATGTGTATTATTTTTCTTGTCACCTACAAATCATGTTGCAAAGATTGATAGTAATTGAATAAATTGCTGTGTGTACTTAAAGACTGGGCTCATTGGAGACACAATAGATTTATTAGATGATCAGTTTTTTTTTTTTCCCTGTTATGTCAATGCTCATTGGAACACTTCTTTTCAAATGTAGGAAAACCAAGCTAACTAGATCTAGAAAAACACGCAGAGGTTTCAAGGGATGCCTTTGAAAGGTGGTGTAGTATCAGGAAGAACGTTGAATTGGAAGTCAGATGTCCATGTGCAGATTCCTTTGATGGCACTCCCTGATTGAGATAATTTCTAAAATCCTTTTAGCATGCGTATGTTATGATTGCATAATGTAATTGTTGTTTAGGGTTTATTGTGTGACTCTTCGCTAAGTAACTATACTGTCATAAATGAAGTCCGAGCAGTGAGTCTTGTCTCCCCGTGAGTGTAAGATCTGCATGCTGCCACCTTTCTCCTTGACTTTCCTCACCAGGCACCAAAGTCTGTGTAAAAGGCACCAGGCTAATATTCTGTAAAATCTAGGTCTTCATCTTTCATTTATGTGGCACCAGCTGGAATCTGCCAGGGTCAAATCGTCAACTAGGAGCTCTTTATGGATTCAGCCACATGGGAGAACTTAAGGGACCCTGCATGTCTTATATTCTCCAAAACTCCATCCCCACAGGCTTGCCAGTGTCCAAAAGGCATGATTTTGGGGGGAGGAGGCAGCTCTAAAATAGTGTCAATTCTAAAACTCCTTTTTCAAATGTCCCAGGTGGAGTACCTATTGGCATCACCAGTATTTAACGCTTTGGGGTAATTACATCACCTGATTATTTCCCTCCTTTGTGCTTTCTAGAGGGATATGAACCAATGAGAGTCTTGAGGTGTGGAGTCAGTTCAGCTCAGAAGACACTATTTTGGGGGCAAAGGCCATGATGAGTGGGTTTGTATGTTGAATTGGAAAGAGGAGAAGGTAGATGAAGAGAAATAGGGTAGGGGGAGTACGGAGAGGAAGGATCTGAAGGGTGATAGAGAAAATGCTGCCTTTGGTTAAAAGTTCACCAGTGTACACTGTGTTTACATAGCTTAGTCAGACTCTCCCTTCATCCTGTAGTGCTGTGTTTTTGTTTATTTATGCAATACTCTTCCTGTCAACTATCACAATTAACAATCCCAAGTCTAGCACAGTTATGAACATGGCTGGCCTTTCTTAAAATAATGTCCTTGAGCTCCTTAGCACTTTAAACATTTCAACTCTCTTGCATATTTGGTTTTTCATAATATAGGTTGTAACACAATAGAAGGTTATGGAATTAATTAATGGACCATGATCAGCTTAAGAAAATAAAATGCAATAGAAATATACCTAGTGCCTAATAACTAGTAGAATGAACTAATATGAAACTTTGTCCATTATCTATGTATGTAGTATATGTTTACTGTGTTGCTATATAAAATATATTTCTCATAGTAGATTGCAGTCACAAAAGTTTGAAAGCCTTTGAACCCCCTTTGACCATGGAAAGGAAGAGGGATGCTATAGAGGAAATGGTTAATTTCAGCAGGCCTGGGTTACTCAAACCCTGCACATTCTCAGAAAGACCTTCTTTGTGACTGGCCCTTGGATGGTCCTGGGAAATGAGCCATCAACCTTTGGAATAGTGTGCCCAATAATAATTTTTTTTGGATGCCTTAGGCGTCAGCCCACATGAAACCAGTTTGATTATCCTAACACGGTGATTTATGTATGGTGAATGCCTGCTTTTGCTTTGGGGTGGTGTGAGTATCTGAGGTCAGGTATGCAGGTGCTACATGCCTGCATGACTAACCCTCAGTGAAAACCCTGGACACCAAGCCATGGGTGAGTTTCCGTGGTTGGTAACGTGGTTTCTGGGAAAATTAATAGAGCCAATGAGACTCCACTAGCAAAGAACACCTGGAGGCTTTCACCTGGTTTCTCCTGGACTCTGCCCCATGTACCTTTTATTTTGTTCTGATTTTAACTCATATCCTTTTGCTGTAATATAGCAGAGAGCAGTATGTCTAATTCAGAAAAGTAAGCTTTTCTGAGTCGTGTGAATCCTAGTGAATCATCAAGCTTTAGAGTAGTCGCAGGGAACCTGGCACAGGTGCAGAGATTAGGCTTGAGACCTAGAGAAGTTAGGGGCTTGCTAGAACACGTAGCTCAAACCTGGGCCTGGAGTTTGACTAGGTCATGGATATTAAGCTGGAATGGAGGGTCTCCACCAAGTGAGTCCTTTTCTGGTGAGGCGGCATGGAAAGACGTTGGCCTTTTCTCCATTTGTGATGACAGTTATCCCTGGACATGACTTCTTCAAGTGTCCTTGGTGAGTTTAACTGGGTAAGAGCAAAAGAAACAAAAAATTTTATTCCTTTCTCAGTCCCCCATCAAGGACATCAATAGCATAAAACTGGTATAAAATAACAAAGCTTATTATAAACTTTGTCTCCAGAAGTGATTCTAGCCTTTCTGTAATCTTTCATGTGAGCTTATTGTTCTGATTAATGAATTCAGTAATATTCTATTTTTAAAATTATTTTAATTACGATATAAACAAATGAGATACCTCTTCAGAGTCCACATGAATGGAAATGAATATAAAATCAGAATCCAACACATAAAAAGCAAGTTCAGCAAATGAAGGACTCCAGTCTCCACTGCTTCACAGTAGGGTTTATCCTTGTGTTTTCTTGTTTTGTTTGGGAAAATAATGCAAAAGAGATTTGTTGTAAAAGCTTTGAAATTTAATTATGATCAGGGAGTTCTAAAGGAAATTAAACATAGCATGAGTACTTTTAAAATATATAAATTTAATATAGCATCTTATCAAATAATTCATCCCACATGGCTAGCTCACTTCCCACCAGGAAATAGAAAAGAATTTCTGAGAACTCTTCACTAATAATAATTTCTGAATTTCTCTGACACCTTCACTGTTTCTGAACTTTTTTTGTCATGTTCATTTACTTGATTCTTCAGAGTTTGCTTATTATAGCTATCACTTTCTAAGAGTACATAGTTTGAAAAGCACCTTCCCATCTTCTGCCTTCTGGGAACATGCAGCTTCCTGACCCACAGAGGATGGCTTCTCGCTGTGTCCTCACATAGTGGAAGGGGTGAGGGGTCTCTGAAGTGTCTTTGCTAAGGGCAGTAATCCCGTTCTTGTTGGCTTTATTCTCACAACCTTATCACTCCCAGAGTCCCCATCTCCTAACACCACCGCTTCAAGGGAAAGAATTCAAAGTATGAATTTGGGGAGGGGGCAGCATCAAATATTCAGTTGATGCCACTCCCCATGCTTCCTTTCCTCTGCTGTGGTTTTTAGACAAACAGAGACTTCTGAAGTCGATTTGCTATCTTATTTGTTCTCCCTACTGGTTCTCGCTCACCTGGGCAGGTGGCTTGTCCCTTCTTCCCCTTACCCAAATGATAAATTCCTCTCCTTCCTCTCCTCCCCTCTTCCAGTATCTTCCTTCACTTCCTCCTCTTAGGAGCTCAGGAAATCTGTCTGCACCTATCACATTGACGACATGAGCCCAAATGTTTTTCCACAGTTCATCCTGGATCCTGGAAGCATGGGTGGCTGCCTGCCTGCCTCAATTTATTTCTCAGTCTTAGTAGTTTGTAAGCTTTAATTTTAGAAAATAGGACAGACCGCTGCATGGTGCTTCCTCATCTGCTGGCCGGTGCTCCTGTGGGCTGCCCAGGTGCCCAGGCATCCTGGGTTCCCACCCTCGCATGGCTGTGGAGCCGGGCCAGCTATGACATTTGTGTGGGGTTCTTAAAAATGTGAGAAGCTCCTAATAGGTTGTTGTTACACTCATCCTCTCTGATAGAATTTAATTTTAAACACAATCCCCCCGAATAAACCCTAATGTGCTTGTTTCATTTCTGGAAACTGGATGCATCAGCTTCCTCGTCTGGACAAGGCCACAACAGTGTTTGCATTAGCCACCGGACCCCTGAGTAGATGGGGCCCTGTTTACTCTTGGCCTGCTCCATGGGATCCCAGCCCAGTCCTACTGGAGCTCCCAGTTCTTTTCCAAGTAATGCTTTCCTTCCCAGGTAGCCCCATTTTCTCCTCCTTCGTGACACGCCTGTGGGTCCCTCCTTTCCTGGGACTGTCATCCGTGTGCACACTGGTGCCTCCGCACATGCTCCCCACTGCATTCTCCTCGGTGGAACTGACAGCAGGGTCTTGCCCCCATTTTCTCATCTTGATAGAAAGGATCCCTGTGGCCAGCCCTCTTCCCTTCTTCACAAAGCTGCATTCGTCCTTTCCCCTCTCCTTTGGATATCTGCCCTGAAGAAGTTGAGAGAAGCAGATACTGCTTCTGGCAGGCCCTGCTCTGCCTGCTTTGATCTTTTACTTCTGCCCACTCCATGCTATGGCTTTGTCTGTCTCTTCCCTTGTTAAGTCCCTCATCTGCATCCAATTCCAGATGACTCTGACTCCTGACGCTATGTGCTGCCCGCAGCCAGAGGAAACCATGTTCTGAGTTCTGCAGACCTCAAATGCCCACAACTCTGGCCTTACTTACAGGAGGCCCTTTTCTTCCTCCTCCAAGCTCTGAGCAGCTCCGACCACACCATCCTCACGCTGCCACCTCCCCTCTGTCCTCGAGGCCCACAGCCCTGCAGGTGTCTCCGAGAGTCCGGCACGGGGGGAAGTCCACAGCGGTGCTGTCACGCCCATACTAACCTAGGAAGCCTGTCTCTGAAACACTCCCACATACTTATTTTCTCCCATGTTCCCTGTTCCTGATTTAAATGAGAGACATGACCATTTCTATCTGGCTCTATGTCCATGTCTTCCTTGAGACAGTGCAGTGGTGGATTAGAAATTGCCTTCTGTTGGCCGGGCACAGTGGCTCACGCCTGTAACCCCAGCACTTTGGGAGGCCGAGGTAGGAGGATCACAAGGTCAGGAGATCGAGACCATCCTGGCGAACATGGTGAAACCCGTCTCTACTAAAAATACAAAAAATTAGGCGAGTGTGGTGGTGGGCGCCTGTAGTCCCAGTTACTCAGGAGGCTGAGGCAGGAGAATGGCATGAACCTGGGAGGCGGAGCTTGCAGTGAGCCAAGATCACGCCACTGCACTCCAGCCTGGGCGACAGAGCAAGACTCCATCTCAAAAAAAAAAAAAAAAAAAAAAAAAAAGAAATTGCCTTATGTCAAAAATTAGCAATTTAAGGCTGGGCGCAGTGGCTTATGCCTGTAATCCCAGCACTTTGGGAGGCCAAGGTGGGCAGATCACTTGAGGTCAGGAGTTTGAGACCAGCCTGGGCAACATGGCAAAGCCCTGTCTCTACTAAAAATACAAGAATTAGCCAGGCATGGTGGCACACACCTGTAGTTCCAACTAATCAGGAGACTGAGGAGGGAGGATCACTTGAGCCCAGGAGTTTAAGGCTAAAGTGAGCCATGTTAGCACCACTGTACTCCAGCCTGACTGAGGGATCTCTCTGAAGTTTAGAATTAAAAAATGGTTTATCTAAAACTTCAGCGGGTGAAACTCATTAAACAGACATCACCATTGTGTTAGTGGTGCCTTTCAGTGGGAAGAAGAGGGGATTGTATTTGCCCTGGGGCATAATGGACAGCAAAGACCCTGTCTAAAAGAAATTAAATAAGTAGCAATGTTGGCCCCTGGCTATTTCTCTGCCCCGACCCATGTTTTTCTGAAATGTTATAGACATCTTCCAAACTGACTTCACCTAAATATCAGAAATCGCTCATCATGGTTCCTTTGTCCAGTGCCGCGGGAGGCCCCAGAGGAGGCTTCTGTGGGGTAGTGAGGGCACCAGCTGTGAGTTGGGACCTGAGACCTGGTCCTGGTTCTTACAGCCCGTGATGCTGATGATTAGGAGGCCCTCTCAGAGCCCCCAGACAGGCTTACACCATCTGGAGCATGGGCCTGGGTGAGGCTTTGGGAGCTCCTGCATCCTAACGATGCTTCCTGCTGCTCCAAAGCTGTGGAATGTGTGGTCTGGGAACAGCTCTGGCTGAGGCGAGTGCATCTTTGCTTGCCTTCCACGTGACAAACCTGGACCTCAGTTCTTGGGAAGGCATCCACGTTCCTTTCCCAGCTTCCCCATTGGATCTGACGCTCTCCCCTTGGGATACCTTTACCTGAATTGCCGGGAGATTCAGCATCTGGACTTCCCCACATCCAGCCATAGAAGAACCTTCCTCCCAGAAGTCCCTGGTGACCACTCACACAGCCTGATCTGCTGCCAACATCTTCCCTTCTGGAAGCAGCTGTCCCTGTTTCCAACGTGCCAGCCTGAAATATTTCAGTGTCTGCATGCCTCTGAGCTATTAATACACAAACAAAATCACGTAAGCCCCCTCTTCTGGACTCCCCAGTGTGTCTGAGAATGCCTAGTAAGCATCCATCTGGCTACTTTTAGCTCTAAACGTTGGTTACTAGCTCAGCCTACCAAGACCTCACATGCCAAAGCTCTCCCTGGCTGCTTTACCCTCCCTGGCTGTTATCTCTTGCTGTCCATTATCCCCCAGGGCAAATACAATCCCTTCTTCTTCACACTGAAAGGCACCACTAACACCATGGTGATGTGTGTTTAATGAGTTTCACCCGCTGAAGTTTTAGATAAACCATTTTTTAATTCTAAACTTGCAAACAAGGCTTCTGCGTTCCTTGAGTTTCTGGGTCTTCCTCATGCCAAGGGGCCCTCCCGAACACCTTGGCCCCAGACCTCTTCTCCCATCTCAGACTCTAAAGCAAGATTTCTTAACATGGGGTCCCAGGGGCCTGTGAACGTAAAGAAACAAAAAGGTCGTAATTATTTTTACTAATGTCTAACTAAAAAACAGTTTCCCTTCAGCATGTCTGTAGGCAAAATACACCGTAGTTTTGGCATTACCTGTGACCAAAAGAAATCACAGATATTTCCATATCACAGTGTCTGTTGCAGATATCTTGAAATACAGCATACTCTCACTGTTATTTCAAAGTCATTGTAGGTTTTAGCCATACCCCTATTTGATAAGCTTTGGGACTCCAGGCGGACACTCAGGCAACAGAGCTGGTCAGTCTCTGGGGATTCCTGCTCAAGAATCATTCAGGGGCACGACCTAAAGGAACAAGCTTTGGAGTGCAGTTTTAACTCAAAAGCCTTTGGAAAATCTAGCATTTCTGGAGTCCAGGCTGTCCTTTCCTTACAAAGTAAGTTATCAAATTTGCATTGTTTATTATCATCGGGTATCCTTGCTAAACAAGAGTCCCATTCTTTATTATTTTTGGGGGGTGGGGGGGACAGAGTCTCGCTCTGTCATCCAGGTTGGAGTGCAGTGGCGTAATCTCGGCTTACTGCAAGCTCCACTTCCTGGATTCACGCCATTCTCCTGCCTCAGCCTCCCAAATAGCTGAGACTACAGGCACCCGCCACCACGCCCGGCTAATTTTTGTGTGTGTTTTTAGTAGAGACGGGGTTTCACCATGTTAGCCAGGATGGTCTTGATCTCCTGACCTTAGGATCCTCCTGCCTCAGCCTCCCCAAGTGCTGGGATCACAGGCATGAGCAGGAGTCCCATTCTTATAAGCATCAGAATTAAAAATTCAAAACTGGATATCCAATTTGACAGGTGAGTCAAAGGAGTGAGCTAGGCAGATATCTGGGACAAGGACATTGCAGGTGGAGGTCAGCTGGCGTAAACAGCCTGAAGCACCGAGTGTTGCTGAGAAACAGCAAGGAAGGAAGCCTGTGTGGCTGGGGCCTGAATGAAGGAACGGGAAGGAAATTAGCTTAGAGAGGTAGCAAAGCATATTTAACCTTGTGTACCTTTGGGAGCACTGATTTTATTTTATTTAAGGCATGCCTCCTTGTCCAAGACAATCCCACAGTAAAATGTTACTGGTTTATCTAAGCCCATAAAGCCATTTCACTGATATATCTTTAAAAATAAAAATTTGGCCGGGCGCAGTGGCTCACGCCTGTAATCCCAGCACTTTGGGAGGCCGAGGCGGGCAGATCATAAGGTCAGGAGATCGAGACCGTCCTGGCTAGCTTGGTGAAACCCCGTCTCTACTAAAAATACAAAAAATTAGCTGGGCGAGGTGGCGGGTGCCTGAAGTCCCAGCTACTAGGGAGGCTGAGGCAGGAGAATGGTGTGAACCCGTGAGGCGGAGCTTGCAGTGAGCCAAGATCATGCCACTGCACTCCAGCCTGGGCGACAGAGCAAGACTCCGTCTCAAAAAAAAAAAAAAAAAAAAAGTATATATATATATAAAAATAAAAATTTCACTTGCCTGTGTTTTAAATACATTGTGAATCATTAATAAAGCAATATAAATATATTTTATTTGTATATTGATAACTATGTTTCAAAACAATGCATTTTCTCTGCAATCTGACATATTTTATCTTACATATTTAAACAGAAGATTCTGACAAATGAAATGCTGGCATCACCAGATTGTTCTAGAAGTTCATTTTTTTTTTTGTCTCATTTTTGTCTAAAGAGACAACAAAGATCTAGAATCTCTTCTAAATTTTAGGGCCTGAATCCCCTCTCTCTTTGAAATGTGTCCCCCCTCCCCCCACAACCAGTTACTTTGTTGTGTGGAACAATTCAGCCTTTTCAGGTGGTTTATACACCTGTGGCCGCCTTTGAAGGTGGCTTTATGCACCTGTAGCTCTGGGGCCGTCCAAGCTAAGCAGCAGTACTGCTCAACAGTTAAGTCTACAGAGTTCCTGGGTGGCAAGTGATTTCCCTGTGTTATTTCACAAAACCATAAAAGCATTTGCCCAATATCCCACAAGTGATAGAATCTGAGTCCAGAGGTTCTGCCACCAGGGCTCCAGGGCCTGAGATTTTGCTTTCGATGTGTTACTATGTCCTTCTACATAAATATATACGTACTTGGCTTACGTCTGCATTGTCCCTAGACTGCACACATATCTGTGGTTAAGACATGTGTTCTTTCTTTCTCTCTCTCTTCCTTTCTTTGCCCCTCTGCACTGGCATTGAACTTTGGGGAGAAGATACTTGCATTCTAAGGCTGTTTCTATGTCAGGCTGTTTCTATGTCTCTAAAGGAAGACAGTCAAACTGAATCATTTCTAAGGCCCCATCCAGCATTTAAATTCAATGTAAGAAGGAACTCCTGGCGACGATGCCTTCATAACCTGGTCAAGGAGTGTTCATTCTTTGTATTGACTGCAGTGTCACTGAATTTGCTGCAAGGCTCTGCATCTTCCTCCTGAAGAGGTGACCTTGTATCTAGAGTCCCTTCATCTCTGTCTTTGGTGCAGTTATATTTCTTATTGTGAATGATCCCATAAGCTAGACCAGCAGTTGCACATATTCCATGGTTGATTAGTTTTCTAGAAAAGAAGAGGACCCTTCGTAATCACAGTTCTTGTTTGGAAACCCAACAGGACCTTAACATGCATTCAAAGTGCTGGCACCAAATGCCTCTTCTTACTTAGTGCCCACTCCTCTGCGCACAAGAACAAGTGTTTTTTCTTACAAATAACCACTTTTCAATTCATTCTAGTATCACATGGTTTCTAGACCTCTTTGCAATTTGAGTGGAACTAAACTACAGTTCATTGATAGGCATCACACAGCACATATTTATAGAGATTAACAGAATATCTCTGCCCTGGCGATATTGGTGGTCGGCTCATTGAGATGATTTTACTGTGAACGACGTGAATGCCACTATTCCAGTAATCGTGTTTGCAGCTGTATCAATTAATGGCTTATTAAGTGTAGAGCCAACTAACGCAGATTTTCCTACACAACTGTTGTCAAGCTGAATTTGTTCCTTCTAGGAAATAGTATAATCTAATTTTTCATCTAAAGATAGAGATATACCTGGTCAAATCCTTCATAGCAAGAAAGATACTACTGCTAGTACGAATCGTGACTTAGAATATGAAAGAAGCTCAAATGTTCAGTTGTTCCAATCCTTTGAATTTATACCTGAGGGAACGGAAGTCCATCGGAAGGGCATGAGGCCTGTTCAAGTTCACACAAGACAGTGGAGCCCCAGTAATGCTCATCACTGTGGATCCTTCCCATGCCTTTATCCCCGCTCTGCACACCTCAAATAGTGTCATGAGTTCCTGTTCTAGAGTTGTGGTCCCCTGAAAAAAATGTATGGGTCTCCCTTCCCCTGTCTTTTCCTTCCTTTGTGTGTGTGTGTGTGTGTGTGTGTGTGTGTGTGTGTTTGAGATCAATGGTTTCTCCTTTGCCTGCTTTTGACTTAAGATATCAATTGTTTTGGAGCTCGACAAGCATGACACAGCAGTGCAACGCTCCCCTTAATTTTAATTATTATTTTGTGATTATTGTGGCAAAATCTACATTACAATTTACCACCTTAACATCCCTTCCCCTTTTATTTGTACAAATTACTAATCCATCTAATCCTTTTTTTTTTTTTTGAGATAGAGTCTCACTCTGTCACCCAGGCTGGAGGGCAGTGGCACGGTCTGGGCCCACTGCAAGCTCCGCCTCCCGGGTTCACGCCATTCTCCTGCCTCAGTCTCCCAAGTAGCTGAGACTACAGGTGCCCGCTACAACGCCTGGCTAATTTTTTGTGTTTTTAGTAGATACGAGGTTTCACCGTGTTAGCCAGGATGGTCTCGATCCCCTGGCCTCGTGATCCACCCACCTCGGCCTCCCAAAGTGCTGGGATTACAGGCATGAACCACCATGCCCGACTACTAATCCATTCTTATACCAATCATCAACACAACATAATGCCACCTTCAAATGATCCCCAGTTATGAAACCAGCCAAAGACAACTAAGTTATCCTTGATGATATCTGGGCACTGTGCAAGACTTCCTTCACTGCATGGGAGTATGTGAGGTTCATTTCAATTGCGTTTGTGTTTCCATCTGCTTCCCATCTATCATTGACTCACTCCAAGGTTGCTTTTGTTTCATAAAGGCTCAACCAACAGAAAATTGAGAAAGTCAATCTGTTAATTTGGCCAATTTTTGTCATTGGTTGAATTCAAAGAACCTCGTCTATTCAACCCAGATGGAAAGAACTGACCTTTTCTGAAGCTAAAACATACGCAAAATGAACAAAGCCCATGGCTTGAACTGACCTGTTTCTGGGTCATGGTGTCCTGACAGAGCATTCTCCCCCTCCAACCCTGAGGCACCTGGACCCAGCCACCTCTTTATGCACTCAGACTTTCCACCTTAAGGGTCTTTCCTGGGGTCTGCTGTCTGACGGTAAAGCCTTTAACTTTTCTTTGTGGATAAATTGCTCACTAGCTGGTCATTGGGGTTCCATGGACAAGGTGTCCTTACGTGCCATCTCTTAATGAGGGCGTGAAGGCTCCATTAGTAAAGAATCATGATGTCGTCATGTAATGGGTTCACTTTAAGACTTGAAAATAAGTACAGTGAATAAGTTGCACTCTAAGATTCATCTCTCATATATAGCAGTAATGCAGTAATACAATAATTACTTTGGTTTTCAATGTTAAATTATATAAATCATTCTATTCATTAGAGATAATGAAAAAGTAACCCAAACATGAAGTGATATCTCCCTTATGCTACTGATTTACTTTATTTCCTTCCTGCCTCACTTCAGAATGCAATTTTTTTTCCTTGCAGGAATTACTTGTAATGGCAGTGGTGGAACCAGGGAATCAAGATATCCAGCTTCTGATGCAGGAAATCCATCTCTCTGTATTGATGGCCCAGCATCATGCTTTTATCTAGAGAGGCATTTATCCATCTAATCACACCTAGAAAAGCTATGTGGAAAATGTAAAAGCATCAAGAAACTCAAAGTTACAGCCAAGGCACAGACTGAATGCTTTAAAATCTTGTCTCATCAACAGAAATCCACAAAGATTATTTCCGTAGATCATTTCCATAGATCAAGGACATAGTAATGCTGTTTGCCCTTTTTACATAGTCAGTACCATGTATTTATTAGCTCTATTGATGAAAATAGGAGAGCAACTCTCCTTGATGTTAGAGACCTTGGCAAATGTAAAGTACTTAAAAAATGAATAGACTGCCTTCCGAATGTGAACTCACTGACTAAGCCCAGTGAAAGGAGAATAATGGCATGAAACCAGAGATTGACGAATGGCCAGGAGTGTGTGTGTGTGTGTGTGTGTGTGAGAAAATAAACAATATGATTAGTGTTTATTCTTTTTAACGATCCACAAATTGCCTGCTTTTCTCTACTTTTTTTGAGACCCAGTCTCACTCTGTTACCCACTGGGGGCGATCTCAGTGTACTGCAACCTCTGCCTCACAGGTTCAAGTGATTCTCCTGCCTCAGCCTTGCCAGTAGCTGGGATTACAGGTGGCCGCCACCACGCCTGGCTAATATTTGTATTTTTAGTAGAGGTGGGGTTTTACCATGTTGGCCAGGCTGGTCTCGAACTCCTGACCTCAGGTGATCCACCCACCTCAGCCTCCCAAAGTGCTGGGATTACAGGCATGAGCCACCTCATCCGGCCTCTACTTTCTCCAGTTAGAAAGTGGAAGAAACTGAGCTTCAAATGTCTTGCTTACAGCTATTTTGGGGCTCTGAGTTGAGACTTTTATTGTACCATTTGTGAAGTCATCCAGGTGCTGGGCCTAATCATTCCTGGGCAACTGAGATATAGAAGGAGCCCCAGCTCAGGTGATGCACAGGCACATCATACCCTGGGCACTATTTTTGCCCTTTTTCTGGAAGTATGATTGGAAATGGGCAGCAGATGGACCACTTAACATTTTACACATTCAAGCAAGGGGTATTTTTCTTCTAGAAAGTGGGATTTCCAAGCAAAACTGCTGCTTCAGTAGTCACTTGCCATACTTCAGTGTCCATGCATATAGGAAGATGGAAGGGGGACACGGAGTGCCAGCTCTAACTCTGATGTCTGCACCACTCGTCCATAATGCATGTCCCAGTGGGGACGGTGATATTCCCTGACATCTACAGACACAACAGGCACATGGTGGATGAGTGGGCTTGGTCACCTGCAACCACAGTAGAAACTCTATCCCAAGGCAAAAGGAAATTAAGACATCTATTTGTGAATAATATTCACAACTACAATATTTTGTTAGATCTTTCTTAGTTTCTTCAGTTCAAGGCTGGTTTGTGGCCCATGAGTCTCTGATCCAGACATTTGAAAATCTCTAGACTCAGTGAAAGTCATATTAATTGTAAAATCAGAGGGTACACTACACAAGAGCAGCTTTGAGCTTGGTAGGAAGACGGCCTTCCCAGGAACCAGAGAGGAGACAGCCAGCTTTGACCCTGGGAGGCCCATTGGAGAAAAGAGTTCAGTTGGTTTATATTCTCTGAATTGACATTTCTCTATTGGTATTCTGAAGTGTTCACTGAAACATAGCTGCTCCTGGTGCTCTAATAGACATTTCCCAGGACCTCATGGCAGCCTTATCCACAGTCTCCAGCCTGGAGCCACATGCAGTTTTCAGGGGTTCACGGTTAGCCCTTTGAGCAAATATTTATGGAGTTGTTTTTTAAGAATTACTGATGCTGTAATTAAAAAGAACACTTAATCTAAATTACTTACTAGATGAATAAATGAGTGAATAATCAAAACATTTAATACCACTAGTATATATAAGAAATGAATTAATTTCAAAGTGTGGAAAAATTATGTTGGCTTCTTATCAGTGGTATTAATCTATTTTTGATACATAAACCACTCTAAGAGGATTGCCTATCTATCCCAAGTGTCATTTTGCAGTATTAGTTTCTCAAGGATGTGTTTTCATTAGCCTCTTCGATATAAATGGCTATACCACTAAAATGTAGGAAAAATCCCAAATGAAAACCCTTTCCTTATTCACCCTGTTAAGCTTCCTCTGGATAGAACATCTCTTCAGCCTTGAAAGCTGCTAGGGGGTAATGGAGGGCACTGTGGCCACCCAGCCCTGGAGCACTGAGTACCTTTCCTTGATAAATCACTATTGGAGTCCTATCGCAACCACCTAACTTGATAACACATATACCTAGATGTCTTGCTTCATTGTTATGACAGTGATTTCTCTTTTTATACTCACCTTCTGAATCCAAGATGTTAGAAGCTAGTAAATTCCCCCCATATAAAATACATAATGATAAATTCAGAGAAAGATTCCCTAAACTGACTTCAGCAGTTCTTACATATAATAGAAACCCAGACTTGCCTACCATGATTTTGTTATTGTTGTTGTCATAGCCTCCTTCATTCATCTGACAAATACTTGTTTCCCATCTCCAGTGTTCCCGGCGCCGTGACAAACACTGGTTATGAACAGCAAAGGAGAGGGAAGTAGTTCCTCCTCTCAAGGAATTTGTCCTCTGCTGGGGAGATACAGGGAGGCATCCAGCAGTACAGCCTGTCTGTCTGGGAGGAGCCCCCCCTGCATGCAGGAGAAAAACACAGCATGGCAGATTTTTCAATTTTTTTTAAAAAATCATGTGCTGATTTTATAACAGATTTTAAATATGACCTACCAGTACATTACAGTTCATCGTTTTTGAAAGGCACTGTTGTTAACAATGTAGCACCTTCCCATCACTGGTATCTCAGTAGTCACCAGTCAGAGCAGCTCCTCGCAGACTCCAGAATCGTATTAATATCTGCCATCCGATCACCTCTCTGAAGACTGTTTGTAGATAAGTGTGGCTTAAATGAACTTTATTCTAATGAACTTCTACCCTGTAGATGACAGTTTTTGCATGAACCATAATCAGACATAGATCATCTTAGGGAATATATAATGGGGAAAATAAGACTTGGCCAGTAATGGTGGATGTTCAGCGACGTGTGTCATATGAATAGATGGATGAATAGCACAAGGTAAAGAGTGTTGTGTTGTATAATGCAGGCACATGCAGATGTTATGAGGACTCGGCCAGGCTAGTAGTAACTCCTTAAAGAATCATGGAAGGACTCAAAAGCCATGAGGTGGCATGTGAGTTGGACTTTAAGCCTATGGTTGTACCATCTGGAAATTTAATTTCACAACATCCTGGAATGTGTTTCCAGTGAATGAGTCATTGAAATAACAGAAATCAGTGGACAAAGATTACTGGGAATTTTCCTGCAAGATGCAGCACTCAGACCTGGGTTTGAACCCAAACTCTCTCCTACTTTCACCCCAGGACTTTTCCACTATAAGACAATGCATGTGAAACACATGGTTATAAAGCTACCCCAAAGTTGAATCTTTTGTTATTCTTCAGTAAATCCCTTCATGGGATGAGAGTTTACGAATAAATTCAGAGTTCATCTGGAGGTACCCGGTGGATCTCTTGATGTGTTAGCTTCCCAGATACATTGCCAGTTTACAGGAAAACGTGCCTTTTAAAAACTCTGATTGAAAACAAATTAGCTGGGTTTTTTTGACAGATGAATCTATAACTTTTCAAAGATCAGAAAATTTCTGTTCTCCATGAAGACGGGTGCAGAAGTGACCAACTAAGGCTACTCTCCAAGGCCCTCAGAGTCTGTCAGCCATCACAACATAGCCTCTTTCTTTTTTCTGGATTTCTTTTTTATTCCATGATAGGTGGACTAAGGCAATCTGAGCCCAGTAGTGCTTGTTTTTAATTCAGTGTCATCACTATCTCTCACCCAGCGTTGTGTTCCACCCACCAATGGCCCAGTGAAAGGTGATCCAAGATCCCTTCTGAATCACTGAATTATTTGCACACAAACTCATCTATCTGATCTGTCCATCCTCCATGACAAACGGAAATTAGGTTCATTATCTGCCCTCCCCTTCCTCCTGGAATATCTGACTCTTCAATAAATGAGAAGTCAGAGTTGTGGTTCATTTACTGACTTGGTTTTAGTATTTCGGAGAGCATTTAAAACATTTGTAGCGCAGCAGTCTTCCTTTTCATAGGAAACAAAAGTCTTATAAAGGCAGTCTCATTTCCCATGTGATTATTGGATACAGAAACCGTGTGGTCAGAAGGAAGGGGCTGCCCTGAGTCAGCCCAGGGCTCCCGGGGCTGGACGGAGCTTGGATTTCTGAACTCCCAGTGCGCCCCCAAGTGGCGATGTCAAGCTCCAGGTTGCTCTCAGTGTGCTCAACAGCAGCGCTGTTCCAAGGTTCTTTTTGTTCTGTTCTGCTTTGGCTTTTCTGTTGTTTGTTTGGCTGCTTTTATTTTTGGAGTTGACTGAATTCATCAGAGGGTTATACAAATCAAAAACTGCAAGTGAAGAAGGTCTACCAAGTTGTTTTGCAAAGATACGGGTGCTATCACGGGGGATGCTGTGGGTGTGGTATGGGTGGGAAAGAGAAGCAGTAAGAAGAAAGGAGAATAAAAGAGAAATCCATGAAGCAGTAAGAAGTGCTTTTTGTCACTCTTCTCGTGCTGATTTATTCACCTGGATCAAAATCAGGAAAAACACACGAGGTCTAAGTCATCAAAATAGGTTGCAAGATAAGGCAGCACGCTTCATGAGCCTGTTTCCCTTGCTTTCTGTTCTCAGCACTAGTTCTGTGTAAGATGACCTGCCACATAGACTCTGCATGTAGAATCTGTTAGTGGCTGACCCCTGCCTTATATAAACAAGGCTGGTAAATATGGAGTGAGACTCACATTCAACCAACAATTCTATGGGCTGGATTAAGACTCAAAGTCCCTAAACACTCATCAAATCATGTTGCCTCTCCCATAGGCAATTCCAGAATGAAAATTTATTTTGTTAACGAATAAAAGCATATCATGTGTGCTGAAAGTATTTTCTCCCACATATTCTGGGTACAAAATTCTATGTATGTTTGTAGGGGCTGGAACATTTTTCCTTTAACTGTGATTCTTATTCCAATTACTAGTTTTCTGAATGCACACTTAGCCCGCGTGCTGTGTGGTCCGTGCAGCTACTCCCTGCTGCCCCTGCGAAGAAGATTTCAAGCCTGTCATCTTCAACTCATAGCAGCCTCGGTGGAGTGGGTTCCAAACTGACTCTTAGGATACCAGCTCAAAGTCAGTCTCTTAGGAGTCTCTTTAGGGCGATGGGGTTTTGCATTTCAACACAATTTAAGTATGAAGTGCAGATAAACATAACAGTGCTATTTTAAAAGAAATTCGCTAAAGCATTGATTCCTCTTCCCCTCTCCCTTCTCTTCTGTCCTTCCTCTGCCCTCCTCTTTCAAACTCATACTCCTCTTCTGTGGCTTTATCAATCCTGGATAGAAAACATCTCACAGAACGTGTTCTCTTCTCTTCACATATTTAAGAGGCCTTTGAGCATTGACACACATTTTCCTCCAGATTTTCTAGTTAAAGAAATGTGCAAAAATCAATAAAAAGCCCAAATACAGTGGTATTTTTCCCCAGAGTCATGGACAACAACAAACATCAGGTAGGAAAACTTGATGATTTTCTTTTTAGATTGGGAGCTGCAGTCAGCCGTATGTGTTTCGAAGGTTACATAAAAGAAGTTTTGGGGTTTCCCCTCTATAACAATCGAATGGCCCTCTCAGGAGCTCTGTGCTTAAGTAAATCTGATAGGATTGGCCTCTCTTAGCATGCTCGTGCCAATAGATGAGCGTCTGATGCTCAGCGACTTATCCTGGTGCAAGAGTCTGGCAGTGGAAGAACCAGGAGTGCAGTGTGTTCTACAGGAACGCTTTTGGCTGTGAAACAATTCCTGGCTGAAAGGGGTAAGCCTGGGGGATTTTATCTGGGTAGGAAGAGGATTCTGGTTTTAGTTCAGTAACTGCATGCTATCAGCAGGGCTCAGGGTGTGCATCCTTGCAAACACTGGTCCCTTCTTCTCATGGTTTCAAAAAGGCTACAGCAGCTTTGAGTATCAAATCCTCACACAACTATGTTCAAAGACAGAAAACAGGAGGAAGTGATGTTGGCAGGCCAGGGGAGAGGTCCCTCCTCTTTTACCAGAGAGAAAAATAATCTTTGCCACAGCCTCCCAGAAAACTTTTTATTCATCAAGCGGACACCCTTGTGGATATTCTATATTGGTAGGTAAATAAGTGAGAAGGGATATGGGTGCAGCCCTGGGGCAACCAATGAAAGGTTGGTCTTACCAGCAGGTGTTTCGTTAAGAGGGAAGAATACGTGAACCATATATAAAACAGGAAAATTTATATAGTTTCCTCTTGGAAAACAACAACAACAACAAAAACCTTCTGATCTTATCCAAAACACTAATTGGATGAAAAATGTCAAGCTTTTCTCAGTGTTCGGTGCAGTACAAACCTATGGTTTATTTCTAAGTGGAGGAGAAATAGAAGATAGCATTGTAGAACTCTTCCATCATGCCAAGAGAAGTTAGATATGACCAATACGATGAAGGGTGATAAGGTGACATTATCCCTGAGCTAAAAGTCACCGAATCTGGGACAAGGTAAGGGCTAGTCAACTTGTGAGGCTCTCCAGCCCCCTTCTCAATGAAGATTTTAAGGCAAACTAGAATTGCATTAAATTTAATGATTATTTTTCCTCAAAGACCAATGACTTCAATGGGAGATGGAATAGTCTGTGGATCACTTGCTTTTATTCTCTTCCTATAGCTGTGAAAATTGATTCAAGAAATTGCCAACTTTCCACTTTAATCAGGGTGGAAACCAAGAGTTGGGTGTGGTTTATCCATTGAGATGCTCTATGCATTGGAGATGCTATCATTTTAAAAACATAACAGAGAGTGCTTTTAATCATATGGACAAATCCAAGCAGGCTGCCTTCCCAGGAAATCAGGAGCTACCTATGAACTTCTGGGCTTGAAGTTTTTTGATTCGTGGACTTAATAAAATGTAGATGTAACCAGAGGGTCCAAAGTGAGTACTGGCCGGGCACAGTGGCTCACGTCTGTAATCCCAGCACTTTGGGAGGCCAAGGTGGGCGAATCATCTGAGGTCAGGATTTTGAGGCCAACCTGGTCAACATGATAAAACCCCGTCTCTACCCCAGCTAAAAATACAAAATTAGCCGGCCGTGGTGGTGCATGCCTGTAATCCCAGCTACTCAGGAGTCTGAGGCAGGAGAATCACTTGAACCCGGGAGGTGGAGGTTGCAGTGAGCTGAGATCATGCCATTGCACTCCAGCCTGGGCAAAAAGAACGAAACTCTATCTCAAAAACAAACAAACAAACAAACAAAGGACCTATTCCAAGATTTTCATTAAAGCACCCAGATAAGTATACCACCTGAGGATCAGTATTATAACCAGGTATCTTATTGGAAGTCTTATGTTTTATCTTGGAATATGCATGAGTTCAGTATTCCATCTCCTGGTATATTTGGATTGGATAATTTTATGTTATTTGATAAAATTGCCTACTCAAGGAAGATAGTTATCTTAGAGATTTGAATATCTCAATTGGGAAACTCGGCATTCACTGAGACCACAATCAACCATTTACATCTCATTTTGAGTTGGACTTGAAGTTGTGGATGATATCAGAGCCCTGAGAGAGAGAAATTTAAAAAGGAATCCTGAAAGGCAGATGTAAATATCGCCTTACACTGCTTCTTCTTTTACCCCAAGATGGCTAAGAAAGCCTTCAAAGTCCTTTGAAAGCATGAATTTATCCAACTTTTCCCACAAAGACTGAAATGGGTCTGCATCAGTAATGTAATTTGGGTATTGCTGGGTTATAAAGAAGCACAATGGTGGTGATTATGGGTGCGCTGCAGAGGACTGAGTTGATGGAATCCCATCAGGGACTCAGAGCACAAATTCAGGGAACAAACAGGACCCGCCTCGTCCGGCTGCAGCTGAGAGTCAATGCTGTTGCTGTGTGAGTGAGGAAAAAGGCTGATCAAATTGCAGGCTCATGTGACTCATGGATTTATTTAGGCAATGGGCAATTTCAGTGTACCTCTCAAGCAAAATATAAATATAAGTAATTGTTGAATTACTTTTTTGATTACCAAATTACTATGATTTGAAATGCAATTAGTAGTATAGACAAACCTATTTTTCCCCTTTATGAGAAGGAAATTGTTCGGAAATGGGTATAGTGGTGCTGATAAAGTTACAGTCCACAGTGAATTAAATTACCCACGAGAAGCAGATACATGACTTCATTTCAGTTTTATTGCTCCTAATGCAATTTGTTTTCATTAATGAGAGCCCACATATATGCATGAATCAGGGTTTTGCACTGACTTCTCCTGTGTAGGGTATTTCTCTTTCCAGGATAGGTTTCATTCTCCATATTTAAGATCTATTGTGTGTATACTGATATTTGCCTGTAAATATTAAACACACACATGTGGTCCAGAGAATATGTTAAAATTCAAGAAAAACTACTGATCTACCTAAAGTAGCATCAACCCATTTTTAAAATTTGTAGATATTTCCATTTGTACATGGAAATTTAGAGGTAATCTTAAGTGATGGTGAAAAAGAAAAATAAATGGATTTTATAATGAACCCTTTACCATGCTTTAAAGGAGTGGATTCAGGAAAATTAAGTTCATAAAAGTCAGGTTTCAACTTAAAATGTTTATTGACTTTATTGATTTTTAATTAAGGACAGTTTTTTTTTTATTGCATTAAAAAAAGCAATGAGTCCAAACCAGAGGCACTGAAGATTTTTTATGAAATCAGTTTTTGAAAATAAGTCTTTTTTTTCTTTGCAATTCTGCAGAGTTCTTCTGCCAAATTGCATATGTTCTGGCAAGACGGGAAAGGCTCTCTGCTAAGGTACAAATTCAGAGTATCTCAGTTCAGCCACACAGTTGTGGTATCTTAGTTTGACCATATCTTTGCCTTTGCTTTGACAATTCCCTTTTGACTTCTACCTTCTTCCTGACATGAGCCTTAAACATCAATTCAAGGGCAAAACAGCATCTGAAAATGTCCTGCAAAGACTAACTGAACGGCATTCTTTTTTGATTCTGAATAAAGTCTTAGCAAAGATTTAGGAAAAACAAAAACAAAAACAAAAAAACCCTCCCTTCCTCATTTAAATGGTTTCTTTTAAATGAAAAATCCTTAGCCTTAGGAGAATCCTTGTTCAATCCTTTAAATGTGTAAGCTGTTACCTGAGACCTAAGCAAACATTTGGGACATCTTTCAGGTCACCTTGGTGCCATGAAGAAAATCAGTCTAGTACATCGCTCCTAGTGCAGTGGTTTTCAGACTTGTGCATGCATCAGAATCATCTGGAGAGCTTTTTAAATGCAGCTTGCCCGGCCCCAGCCCTGAGTTTCTGTTTCACTTGGTCTGAGATAGGGCCCACAAATCTGCATTTCCAACAAGTCCCTGAATGATGCTTTTGCTGTTGGTCTAGAAACAAGTCTTTGAAAGCCACTGTATGAGTAGATTAAAAATGCTACTCAGTGCTCCTACAATAAATAAATTACAGCTTTATTGTGAACACATTTGCAAGCTAGTGGTTTCTAACAGTCCTTTTGTAGTAACACCAGCAGTGCTCCAAATGTACCAAAAGGAACAAGAAATTGAGAAAACGGCATCTATTCAGAAAAGCATTATCAGTCTGATAATTTTTAGTATCAGTCTTGCTTCACTTTGAGAAGTATTGACTATTATCTGCATGAAAGCAAGTTCACTTTAGTTCATCATTTCATCCTTAGGACGTAGCACAATGAATGGCACATAGTCAGCGCTCAGGTATTAACTGAATAAGTGAAATGCCTTCAAGAAGCATTGACTTCACCATGCCATTTTTCATGCATTGATTTGGCTTGAATGACAGAAGCATGCTGTTTAACCAATTATCCTCAGTGACTTACCCAACAAGTATTTATTCCAAGACCCATATTTCTGCTGGTTAACTGTGATTCAGCTGGTCTACACTGGGCTTAGTGAAGAGACTCTGCTTTGTGCTCCCCAATTATCTGGCTTAGCCCCAGGCTATAGGTTGTATTGAGGTCTTCTCCAAGTATGTTTGTTCTCTGGGCCAGGCCAAAGCATCAGCTGTTAATAGGGACATGTTTTTGTACTGTGGATCATCAGAGTACAGAAGCCAGCCAGTGCAGTACAGAAGCAACTGCAAAGCCTCTGCCTGCATGCATGTCCCATTAGTCCAAGCAAGTCACATGGCCAGTCTCAAAGTTAGGGTGGGAGTAGGTGTCAGGGGACAGGTTAACATGCTTCCCTGCAGGGGGCATGGGCTGGAGAGTAGTATTTGCTGAACAACATTCCAGGCTGTTACAGTTTTGAATATGGAAATAAAGGCTTATTCCATTTAGGACTCAAAGATGAGTGTTCAGGAACTGGTTATTTATAGACTGGAAATGCAATCACATTTCTCCACTATATTATGCTCTTGAAAGAAGGGGCTGCTACTCAGACTGCCCCACTGAACATCTGAAAAGGTGGTTTGTCAAGTAAAGGAAGACCCTTCCCTCTTCCCTCCTTATGTCTCAAGTCATTGTGTTGTTGGAAGAAGAGATGGGAAGATACACTGGAATCTGTAGTACTTGGACCTGGGGGCCAACTTGCTGGGCTTTTCTTACTTTGTTATTTCTGGCAGACAAGCCTTCTCTTTCGGGGGTGAATTAGGTTGTGCTCACACTCAACCCTCCCTGAATCTTAGTCCAGATGCACATTTGAGAAGCACACGCTATCCCCTTCCTTTATTTGTAACTGCAGTCATTTTTAGTGAAGCCAAGTTTTCCGCTTTCTGTAACTGTTTCTACTAGCCTACAGGAGAGTACCAATTTATGTGGCAGGATTTGATGAGTTGGCACTGGCTCTGTTTTTTTTTTTTTTTTTTTTTTGGCGGTCAGGAAAAGACATTGCATTTGACTGACCCTATCTTTATCTATCCATTTTGGTTTCACTGTTGCTTTGAAGTCAAAGCCTGAAAATGCCTCTGGGCGACCTGATGCCAATGCACCCAGAAGACAGTGTAAGCCCTTGTTCCCTGGGGCTCACACTCAGTTCTAAGGCTGACCATACGGCAAGCAGGACTTGGTCCTTCACAAGGCATGCCAGTGGTCAGCAGAGAGAACAGATACAAGCTTTCGCTTCTTTCTGAATGCAGCCATCACCTCTCCTGTTTACAAAATTAAAGCCCTGAAGTGCAGAGACTCATTCCTGCCACTTTAACACTGAAGGGAAACATATTTAACTTAATTCACCTGACCCTAAGAAGTGTGTGGTTTGAAAAGGGCAAGGCACTCTAGGGGCACTTTGGAGCAGATGTCATATTTCTTTTAACCTAATAAAGCTTCATCTATGAACTAAGATGTTTTGGCGAACAACATGGTTACGGTCAAATGATCACCAGGGACAAACAGAAACAGAAGACAATCTTCTATACCCCATGCTCCAAAAACCTAAGAGCCTTGGGAAGCATTGTGGAAACGATCATTGTGTCACCAGAAAATGGGAAATGACAGGAGTTTGCGCCTCCTCTAGGGGGAAAAGTGATTATTTGGTTAATTTCTGAGGCAATGTTGGGTAGTACAAGGCAAGATTTGATAAATATTCAGAGGGCAGCAAGGAAGTTTTAGAGAAATTTTTATATACTGTATATATAGCCTACAGATGTTGATCCGGAGAAGGGACATGAATGAAGGCAAGACAGCAGAAGTGAAGAAAGGTAGTTAGAAAGTGGGAGAAGAGGAGTCGATTATGGTTAAATGTAGCAAGGCAAGATGAAGAACTACGGGAGAATCCAAGAGGAAGGTGGTAAGGTTGTGAGCAGTCCTCCAGGGGGCCACAGAGAAAACATGGGGTGAGGTTGGCACCAGCCATTGAGTAGGATCAAAGCTTGTGCAGCTCACCTGGCAGTAAACCTTAACACTCGTGTTGATCAACCACTGTGTTTGTGTACATGATGCCAGTGTAGTTAGTTGTATGTACACTTTGAACTGTGTTTAAAATCCAAGCAGTTACACAATGGTAGGGCTAAAATGCAGAGAAATGTGCTATTGGGAGATTGAAGCTTAACTTTACTGACGTTAGAGAAAGGCTATTTATTGGGTTAAAACAAATAATTTACATAAAACATAATTTTTAAGTATTAAGTTGAAAAACCCCAAATTAACCCAATTCATACTTGAACTCTTTTTTCCAAAAGCCTGAAATAGCAATTCTTGTGTGTGTGTGTGTATGTGTGTGTGTGCTGGATATTTCCTGTTTGAAAGTGTAAAAGGTCTTACTACCCAGCCCCTAGTTGAGAGTTACCTTGCAAAAAACAAAAACGGAAACAAGAAACCAAACATGTTTTGAGAGATAGAAAGTGAGAAACAGATTTTCAGAGTGGAGAATATGCCTTTAATGTATGCATTTAGAATTGTGTTTTCTCCAGCTACTGAGATTTTTAAAATGTTCTCCCCATTTATGAGTTCAAGGAGATAATATGTAAAAGACAGTGATGCCCACTGTTTTAGGGAAGACCTTCCTTCAGACTATGCTAACTTAGCCATTTCATTTCTTCAAATATTAGTATTTGGAAAAGCAAAACAGTCTTAAATATGGTTCTGTCCTTCTCCCTTAGCACCCAGAGAAAAGGGAAGTAAACTACAGGATATAATTCTCTCAGAAATAAGAAAACCTCTTAGCTAATAAAAATCATGCTTAGGCTGCTAAACTCAATGGATGCACTTTTGTTATTCCTACAATGCTTAGCTTGCAGGTAGACCAAAAATTTGCCTTCATTGTCATTTTAAAAATGATTATCCAACATATTTTGCAGCATCTGCCTAATCCCAGTGAATTATATTTGTTTTGTAAATTTGTTCTAAGGAAAATAAACACACACCCACACCTTTGTCATAAATAGGGAAGCAGTAATCATATGAAACTAGATAGAAAAATGGGTTGGGGGCATTTGGTTTGGAGCAGCATGGAGGAATTAAACTCGACATAAATAATTTGCAAAATATTTTCAAAAATATTTTCTCACACTTACCCAATAAGTAGGAATAAAAATCTGCTTCATCACCATAGTGCATTTCAGACATTCAAGGAGAAATTGAATAGAGGGAAATACTGACATGTTTCCTTCATGCCCGTTGGGTACTTTTGCTCCTCTTCAGGGTACCTTTTTCCTTGTTTGTGTATGTATGTGGATAAGAGGAGGTGAAAGGTGATTAGAGACAAGAATTGAATTAATTATACATCATAAACATAACATGCCATAGCTTTCCAGTCTTTAAAATTGTATCACTTCACTCATTCTAAAATACTAACCACTTTACTCTTTTATTGTGGGACCACGGCGTCCTCACACCCTCGACTGCAATGTGTGTATCCGTGCTTAAAACAAATTTGGATGTGTGGGTGCACACACATGCATGCACATACACAGGAGGTATAGAATAAATATTTATTTATTTATTTATTTATTTATTTAGAGATGGAGTCGTGCTCTGTAGCCAGGCTGGAGTGCAGTGGCACAATGTCGGCTCACTGCAACCTCTGCCTCCCAGGTTCAAGCGATTCTCCTGTCTCAGCCTCCCGAGTAGCTGGGACTACAGGCGCCAGCCATCGTGCCCAGCAAATTTTTGTATTTTTAGTAGAGACGGGGTTTTACCATGTTGGCCAGGATTGTCTCGATCTCCTGACCTTGTGATCCGCCTGCTTCTGCTTCCGGAAGTGCTGGGATTACAGGCGTGAGCCACCGCGCCCCGCCAGAACTTTCTTTAAAATGTCCCTAGAAGCACCGCGTTCAGTCTGCAAGGTGCAAGAGTATAGCCAAGCGCTTTTCAAGTTGGGTAAAGGGCGCTCCATCTGGATCATCCTTGAGGAACATCCTCGTGTTCATCCATGCTGTTTTCAGTCCTCCCCAGCATTCTGGCTCCTTTCACACCTGCATCTTTTAGATGCTCCCTCTTTCCTGCCCTCCTCCCCTGCCCTCCATTTCTTATGCTTAATTGTGAGATTTGCTTCCCAGCACAAATTTTTACTTCAACTCTTTCCCCTGTTGCTTATGAGTTTTATGGTGATTTCATTTTATAATTTTAAGCAGAAATCGCTTATCATATTTTCTTAAATAATTTAATTGGGATTTTAAACTTTAGCTAGATTATAGTTACCTACAATGCCTTGAGAATATAATTTTTAAAAGTGGCACATATGCTTTCTTTATCCCACAATAGTATTCTATGATTAATATGCACACATCTATGAAATATCATGTATGATACATAAACTATTCTGTATGATTGTATTTTGTATAAACTATATTAGCATGACATTTAGTTTGTGTAAAAATATGCATGTATATTTCATAGAGAGCGTGTGTATATTACCTAAGTGGGACCCTAACTGCATCTATATTTAGTGAAATGTCAGGATCGCGATGCTGCGGTGAACAGCATGAGCTTTCTTTCATGTCCATGTTAGGAGAGGCGGCTTTCTCCCATCAAAAGCACAGCTGGGGCAGAGGAGGGGGTTGAGAGCAAGGTTTTCTATCGATCTAATTGTGGTGACTTTTAAAGTTTAGTTTGATGGCTCTGTTGCCTCTGTCTTCAAAGTGGAGCAGCTGAAGCTCTCCCCACCCCAGACCTACCTGCGTGGCCTCTCCCATGCAGCAAGTCTTGCTTAGCTGTTCCAATCCTGGTTTTACTTGGTTTTGTATTTGCTGTTAAAAAAAAAAAGTGTTTTTAAACTCATGTTTCTTCATAGTAAAGGGAAGCTACTGTGGAGTAAACAGAAGATGAGTGTGGTACAAATTTTGGTTAAAACCGAAAACTACACACTGGATTGAGAGCTTGGGGAAGGGAGGCAGGTGGAAGGGACTGAAGGAGGTCTCTTCCCAGGAGACTGGTTCACCAGCATTCAGTTTCTCCCCCGCAGTTAGGGAAACAGAGGGAGCTTGCAGTTTCAGGCCCAGGCAGGCCTCTCTCTGGGCTTGGGGCCATGCCAGGGCTGGGGGCCAGCCTGCAGTCGGCCTCGCGCATGGCGGCCTAACCTGTTATTTTGAAACCCTAAGTGGAAATAGGCGTGGAAACCCGGGAAGAGCAGGGAGCCCCACGCAGTCCTGGGAGATGAAGCCAACACCCTACCTCGATGTGGAAGGGGGCGGTGGATTGGGCAGGGGCGGGGTCTCACTGGTCCCCCCTCTGGAGGTTGAGGTTCCCGGCCTTTGTTGGAACTCAGGATGGGACAGGTCCCTCCTGGCAGGGAAGGGGCGCACAAGGAGGAAGTGGGGACGAGAGTCTCGCGCCCAGCAACTCCAGAAGGACAGAGAGGAGTGCAGGAGGGAGCGGGAGAGGGCGCAGGAGGGTCGGGAGGGCAAGAGAGGCGAGGCCGGGCCTGGAGCAGAGGAGCGGAGCCGGCTGGCGCGGGTGTCCACACAGCGGCGCTGGAGTGCGCCTTCCTGCGGCGGGGCGGGCTGCGAGCCCGAGAGCGCGCGGCGAGTGGAGCCATGTCGCCCTCCCTCGCTCTCGGCGGGCATAGTGAGGCGCAGGCTTTGGAAAAGTTGCGGGCAGCCGGAGAGCGGAGCCTCTGCCTGCGTTCATGATAATGAGAATGGAGTCGCGGTCACAGCCGGGCTGGCTGCGGGGCGCAGCGCCCGCGAGGGGCGCCTGGGCCTCTGGGCCTCCACCGCCGCCCCGCGACCTTTCCTCCACTGGAGAGGGGCGAAGGGACCGGGCGGTTTCGGAGGGAGCTGGGTTCTGGAGCGAGGGCGGCCTCTCGGCACCAGCATCGCCCGACCGACCACCCCGCGCCCTCCTGGTGGCTCTCCCTCGCCCCATTCGTACCCCAGGTCCTCGGGGTCTCTCTGTTGTTGCTTCAAGTTAGGCAAAAGGAGCTGGGGGCGCGGGGAGCCCACCGCTGCAGTGCACGCGTGGCTGGGGCTCCCCGGGGCCGGTCGCACCTTCAGTCGCCCCCTGGCCTGCCTGCCTCGACCTCCGCGTCCCCTCGCACAGTCCGCTCGCGTGATACGGAGCACGCGCGGCATGACCTTCGGCGGGGCCAGAGTACCCTGAGCTCCCCGGACTCCCCTACAGCCCCCACACTCACGATCTGCGCGGTCCCCGCCCCTCCACCCTCTTCACGCGCCCCGCCCCCTTTTGGTGTGACCCCGTGACCCCTCCGGGCTGCCAGCCCCTGCCACCCAGGCGCCAGTCCTGGGCGGAGGGAGGAGGCCCGTGGGGAGGGGGCGGAGGGGCCCGGGAGGGGGAGGAGCCGCGCAAGGGGCCTGGGGGCGGGGAGCGACTAGAGCGCTCGGAATGTGTGCCGGTCTCTAGGTGGTGCCAAATTCTGGGGCCTAGGCATTTCCCTCGCTTTATGTTTTTGGTTTTTTTCCCTTCCTTCAATCTCTTTGATTAGGCCGTACGTGGCTGTGGCAAGGAGTTGGGGGAAAAAAGAATAAAAACAGGAAAGAGAGAAAGCACAGCCAGACCCTGGACTTCGCGAGCCGCCGGGGAGGGGGCGGAGGAGGCTGAGCCAGGCAGAGTCGCCAGCGGAGACTCGCGAGTGGCGCGCGGGAGGAGCGGCTGCCGCCGGCGCTGGGCTTGCCTTGCTGCTGCTGCTGCTGCTGCTGCCTCCCCACCGCCTTTTTTTTTTTTTTGGAGCAGGGTGGGGAGCGGGAACCCGAGAGAGAGAAAGCAAAACATTAAAAAGCCCCAAAGACAGCCAGCAGGAGCGCGCGGTGCCCGATGGCTTCGCTGTACCAGAGGTTCACCGGCAAGATCAACACCTCGCGGTCCTTCCCCGCGCCCCCGGAGGCGAGTCACCTCCTGGGCGGACAGGGGCCGGAGGAGGACGGCGGCGCAGGAGCCAAGCCCCTCGGCCCGCGGGCGCAGGCGGCGGCGCCCCGGGAGCGCGGCTGCGGCGGCGGCGCGGGTGGCCGGCCCCGGTTCCAGTACCAGGCGCGGAGCGATGGTGACGAGGAGGACGTAAGAGCTTCTCAGGGGCGGCGGGCGGCGGGCGGCGGCGGGGGCTCCGGACCGAGCGCGCAGCGAGACGCGTCGGCCAGGGGCATCAGGGGCGGGGGGGGGGGATCGGGCGTCCTCCCCCTGTCCACGACTCCGCGGGCGCCCCCAGACACGCTCCGTGGCGCCAGATCGCGGTCACCGCCGTCCCGGAGGGAGCGGGTCTGTGTCTGCAGCCGTGGCGGCCGGGAGTTGGTGGCTGGTGAGAGTGGGGTTTGGGTACTGCGCCTGCTGGGATCTGGAATTCGCTGTGCGTTCCCTGGAAGCGCGGATGTCTGTTTTTAACAGCATGCTGCTATGGTTCCTAAGGAGAGAATTCGATCGGCCTGTGATTACGAGTTGGTTTATATTTATTTCGTGCTCCGGGAACACAGTCTCAGGCACCTTCTCTCCCTCCCACTTGTGTTTGGAATCTCTTCATCGTGCACCTCCTCGCCTACCCACTCTGTCCTTTGACTCAAATGCATCTCGTTCCTTCCTCTTACTTCTCCTAGACACTTTCTCCCCCAGCGGTGGTGGTGGTGATTATCCTTTCCGGAAGAAAAAATATATATATATACCAAAATACTGGCATCTGAGCCCCAACCCTCTGTCCCAGTTGCTGAGAGACCTCAGGCCGTGTCTGTCTCCCCTCCCAGCCTTAGACTAGCACCTCTGCCTTAGACCGCGTTCAGTGAAAACTTCTCCAAGAGCACATTTCCTACTCTTCATGGGGCTGGAAGCTGGGGTTTCAAAGATTGGATTTGTACATCGCCCTAGTAACCAATGACTCATGCAGGACAGGAGCCGGACCTTAGATGGATGAGTTTTACCTCCTGTGGATCCCTTTCAAGGATGCAGAAGGCTGCTAGGACTTAGAAGGGAGGAAACTGTGCTTTTTCTTTGCGGCCTTCTTTTCCCAGGGAGAAGAGAAAAATCCCCAACAGACTTTCAGACAAACAGGTCTGGCTTGGCTGGTACAGCTCTTAGAACAGTTAGGCTGTGTTGGGTCATAGAAATCATGGTGTGTGCCTTTGAGGAGTTTCACAACTGCATCTTTTAAGCAAGGCTGTGCAGTCCTAAGGTTCCCACTGGCCTCTCACTTAGTCTACCCTGACATACCCAGGGCAGTACATTGCCCTGCACTGAACAGGAGGTTTTGGTCGTTACCTCTCTGCAGCCTCCAGCCACGCTATTTCCCTGTTTGGTATTTCTTTAGTGCAAGAGTTGTGTTTGGGTCGGCGGGCGGGAGGCGAGACATTGAGTAACTTCCCAGGGACAATTCCTAATTGCCAGATATTATGAAATCAGTGATGTTTTGCTGTTGTTACTGGTAGTTTTTGTTTTATGAATGAAGGATGGGGAAACTTTAATGGAAATCATAGAACTTTGCGGGAGATGTGGTTTGCACACACACAGGTACACACCCTCTACAGCCCTGCGTCAGATCTTGTGTGAAGTTTTCTGATTTTCTCCTGCATCATTTCCAGACTCCCCAGTTCAATAGAGGGATCTCCAAGGCATGTCCCTCACTTTGGTGGGCCAAGTCCTGAGGGAAATAGACAGATTCTTCAGTTGTCTGGTTCAAGGAACTAGGAGTCTTTGGCGAATGGTTTAATTGGGGGAGGGTGAAGAGTTCTGGAGGATTAAACTACTGAGAGTCTTGGGGAAGACAGTTAAGTTGCAATGCAAACAGGAAAAATGTACTTTTTTGCCTTAAATCTGACTTAAAATTGTTGAATTGTGGATGTTTGGAATGAGACCAATGTGCCGTTTTGTTTTGTTTTTTTTCTCAACAGGCTCTAGGTGTCGCTAAGAGAAAGGAAAGGCAAGAGCTCTGAATTTTATTTCAGATGGTCTCCATGTTTTTTTTTTAAAAAAATCTTAACTTGGAGTAGACATTTCCTTCTTTTCATTGTGACATGTGTCTAGAAATGATTCTCAGATAAACACAGGTGTCCTGAGAAATCAAGGATATAACATGTACATTTTTGTTAATGGGGCTCTAAACAGCATCTCTAACTTAGATGTAAGTCCTGACATCATGCTTCTTTTTTCTGGAAAATACGCAATGTGTGTGGGTGGGTGTGTATTGTGTGTTTATATAGTATATTTCCTATATATATATATACACACACACACACATATACACACACACATATACACACACACACATATATACTTGCCCATTATCCATACATATATATCCGGCACACATCTGCAAAATGCATTGCACGTATGTCCTTTAAGTTTAAATTGTATACTTAAACTCATAACACAGGCTGAATATTGCATCCTTTAAAAACAACAGCAAACTTTTATGCACTCCTCTTAAAAAACTTACTCAGAATAGGAGAAGTTATGCCCGCAAATTTACTAAAAGATAGATGAACATAGCAAACCACATTTCCTCCAGGAACAAAAACTTCAATTTGCTTAAAGTGTATTTAAAAAAAAAAAAAGAAGAAGACATTAGGTACAAAAACTGCTTTTTAGATACAAATACTTGCCAAGACTGAAGAATCTTGAGTAATCATTTTGCTACCCAAATTTAAAGCTGAGGATATGCAATGAATTAGGAACACATTGCATTTTATTTTATTACGTGTCTTGCAACTGCTGACAACCTCAAGACAAACCGGGGCTTTCCTTGACAACATCGAGAAGCAATTGGGAGCGCGCCTTCGGTGGGAGCTGTCTGAGGTGCTGAAACCTTTTCTTGGCTTAGCGCAGGAGAAATCTCCATCACTCTTGTGTTTGCAGTCCTGATCCCAAGGGAAGACTGTTTCAAGGTACAGAAACAGCTTTGCTGCCTTGGTCACTAAGATGATGGTAATCAGCACACCTTTATAATCCTTAGGGCTTTGTACCTCTTTTCTGGAAATCGAGAATATAGTGCTTGACTTCTGTGCATGTGTGTACACTTACATGCCTGAGTATGACTGAGCTGGGCAATTACCCAGCCACACCCCAAATAAAATTTACGGTAGTTTAACAAGGCTAACACAGAAAAATAAAATGCGGAGGTAGAATGGCTGGCATTAATAATGCATGGTCTAAATGCACAAACTACACAGGCAACAAAGGAACTTCCCACCTGTGTGGCTCCACAGGACAGCCTGTTTTGGGTGGGTCAGTACTAACATGCAAAGTCTGACTTCAAAGTAGAAATAAAACCAGAGGGTCTTTTCTATCCACTTCTTTGTAAATCTTAGATTTATTTAAATATAGTCAATTACTTGGGCAACTCCTCTGAGGAATCAATAGCCGTTCTGATTTAAAATTCATTGTGTAGGTTTAAAAATAAGTTGACTCTTAAAGGAATTGTTGCGGAAGTGACTTTTAGTGGAATTTATTAACTTTCATTTGAATTAGCTGTGGCTAATTTTAAAATACTGAACTTTGTCATCCGCCCGCTTGAACATTTCTTTTTAGTTTTTTAAAGGGCTTTGGAGGCCTTCTGTGCCATTAGAGCAGTAGTTTTGTTAAGGTTATACAGTGTGTTCCTGTATCCTTCATTTTCAGTGACACATGGCTTCTTAACAATACAAATGTGATGACGACAGGATTTTAAAACAGCAAATTGGTTAAAACTGGGATAGATGGACAAATCACTGCACATGATGCCCACCAGCCTTGGCAGGGCCAATTTCAACATCCTGTATGTCTTCGGCAACCAACCCATCTTTTTTTCTCCACCTTGGTTTTTCATTGGTATAATGTCAACATTCTCTTAACGTGTCCTTGGGATCTATCAACTTTACGATTTCTTAAGTAGCTTCCCTCCACAAATATGTTTATATACTCTATGTTTATATACTCTATTACTTTTCTTCTGTTTCAACTGTAATTTAAAAAATTTTTAATTTCACATGATTTTCCTGATAAATGAGAAAAAGCCTAAACTGTCTACTTGATCTCATTATTCTCATCACTAATAGGACCAGGGCTTGGTGTACTCGCCTACAGAATAGCCATGGATATTTCAGGGACGTGGAGAGTTGGAATGTTGTCCTCTCCTCATCCCAGTGGCATCTACAAAGTGGGTGCTGTGAGGCCAGGTACTGAGAAGTGCTCAGTGAATACATGCTGCTGTTACTAATAATATTACTCCTTCATCTCTCCTCCTTCAGTTCCTTCTTCTTTACCTGAAGGTAGAAAAAAAAGATTGGCTTCATTGGCCTCTACCACCAGCTCTGGCTACTATCCTGTTTTTCTTTCTTATTTTATTATCCAACTTCTCAAGCAAGGAGTCTACTTCCTTGTTAACAATTCTCTTTTCCTCATCTTGCTTGGATGCAAACATCCATTCTGTACCATCTTGACTACAGAAACTGCACACAGAATGTCATTGATGTCCTCTTAGTTACCCGATATAATGACCTGTCTGATTCCTCCTTGCTCTTGCTGTTGTTCCAGCTCTTGCTCTTGACAACTGTCACCTGCTTGTTCCACTTTTGTATCTTGTGTTTCTCTCAATGTTACATGAACTTAATCTTTGAATTCTTTGGTGGATCAGTTTCTCTTCCTATCCTTTATGTAGGAAGACCGAAGAACCTGCTACCTTCCTAAGGTTTGGTCTCCAGTATTTTATTTCTTACCTTTCTTGCTTTCTTCTGAAGGTAAATGGTCTCCCTTTATAGAAAGGAGTCAAACACATTCTGCAGTGTCTACATTAGAAGATGGTTAAAATAGCTTTGCTGCCCCGATGTACATCTAGCATTTCTTCTGAAGGTAAGTTGCTTTTCTGTTTTACAGAATTGGAGGATTCTGGGATTGCAGGGACCTTGGGGATCCCCATCTTGATCTCTCTTCCAAGCTTTTCTACCACAGGTCAAGCAGCTACAAGATCATTTTTGTGGTGGTGACAAGATATTCACACAGAATACATCCCTGACTTTATTGATCATTTCCCCTCTTTTATATCTGCTTATGGCAAGTAACTTTCCAGCCTAATCCCTTTATTTCTGCTACTAGCATTTCCATTTCCTCCACATCTTTGCATGACACCCAATGTTTGTAAGCATGCACAAGTTGCGTTCTCCTAATGTCTTGGTTTCTTTCTTGTCACATTAAGTATTTCACTAGATGAACTTTACAGCCCCCTTGTGGTCCCATAATGCTGCATAATAGCACCCTGCTGGATGCTGTCTTCCTGAAAAGTTTTTTATTGTATTTCAAAATAAAGTGAACACATAGAAAGTGTTCAGTCACTTCAGAATAAAGTGAACACATAGAAACCATAAACCAAAACAGCGTCACAGTGAATGCTTTGGTAAAGTGAATCATCAGTTAACTTACTAAATGTAACTCCATCTCAGTAAAGAATTTGCTGAAATTGTATCTATAACAGAATTATACACGATTCTGATTACCATTCCAGCCCAGAAAATGCAATCATAATAAGGAAGTTGTCTGTGTGACAAGTAACATATTGACGCACACAAAGAGGCTGTGCTGGCTGAATGATGGCTGCAGGCAAATACAGCATCAGAAATACCTTACCTTTGCATTGCACCTGGTGACTTTCCAAGCCCTGCCACATGTGTCTCGTTTCACCTTCACAGTTACCTGGGCTAGGGAGGATAACTATAACCTAGAGCTGGTCTTTTAGCTCGAAATATCAGTAAGGGTAAGCCCAGTTTCTTTTCGTTTGGATGGGTCAGTTGTCACTTGTGAATGAGAGCAAACACATTTCAATGTGTTCACAAGCCTTTGCTCTCTGGAGCCAGACAAGAAAGTATGTTTGTGAGAAAGCAACAATGTATCTTTCCAGCGGATTTGAGTTCTGTGTTCACAGGACAGGATTTCCAGGTAGCACGTGTGTCTGTTTTCCATGGAATGCCTCGTTTCATTGCTGCCAGTGCACTTTTCCATCATTTACTTGTATATGTTACCTCTAGATTTAATGAGAGCTAGAGCATTAGAATAACATCATATTAATGCATATTTTTGATAGTGGAATTAACTCATTTTCCCACATAAAATTAATATTCTAATATCACTAGGTAGACAGGAATTCTTCTAGATGTTGGGTTTTGGACATGATTTCCATCATAAAATAGAGCTTTTATATTTCTTACCCAAAGCTTTTTCTCCTTTAGGGTCAGAATGATTAGTGAGTTTAATTTTTACAAGCAACTGGCAGGAGTTGCTGAGTAAGATATACATGCTGATTGTATATAACCCTGTTCCTTTTAATTACTCTGATGATAACAATGCATTAATCAAGCACATGAGAAATGCTTCTCTGCAATATACAATATTGGTCCCTTTCATAGAGCATTGCCTATAAAAATAATAGTCACTATAATCTTTTTAAAATTAAATTCTGGTTAATAAATCTAGTGTTAAGGGCACAAGTATCCACATGCCAGGTTATGATTTGCTTCAATTTCAAGCACATTGGTTTGATTTTATACACATGTAAAAAAAAAAATCAGCCTTTCTCATGAACAACTTCTGGAACATTTATCTCTAAAATGATCTAACATTGTGAAAATACCTGACATCGAAAAATTTTAAAACTGACATCTAAATTTATAAATGAGAAGACTACAGGTAATTGTGTGAATGGTTTTAAGGATATAGTTTGTGTTTTTTGGACTTCAGGACACTTCAGCATCTCTTCTCACACCTGCGTTCTTCTTAGCATATTTTGCTTTATCGTAATTGAGTTGGGGAATTATATCACTGAGTTTAAAAAACGTATGAACATTTTAAAATGTAACAGTCTAAAATATTTTGGTTCTAAATGGGTGTGCTAATTGCCGAAGCAGAAAATAAACCACAATTTTGCCAGAATAGTATAAGATTTTGCTCTGACTTGGTTTCCTCAATAGTTTTACTTTTTTCCCCTTATAAATTACTTCATGTGTTTTCCAGCAGCACCCACATCTATCTGAAGCACAGTACATGTTTAGTTTTGTCCCATGGTTGATATATATGTATATCATGATACTTATATGTGTGTATATACATATACATATGTCATGCATATGTATAGACATGTATACATATATAAACATGCACACACACACATATTTTATAGGAAGATCAGAAGCACATAGGCCCATGAGGTCCAGATGGTAGAATTCCCGGTGGTGGCAAGACATTGAGGAATATCCTGCTTCCCAGAGTTGGGGCATCTGAGTTGACAGTGGAGAATATGTATTAATAGCAGGCATTGGGGGAGGGGAGCTAAAGAGGAACACAAGCCGAGGATGTAAGAATCCTTGCAGAAATGGAGGAAAGACGGAGGGTCCTACAGGTTCAATGAGATGGTTCTCAGGTCCTGAAACAGGCTTTATCTTTAAAAACAAAGGGCCAATTTTACTACTTTACTCATTCAGCTGTGCATATATAAACCACTTGAAGACATTTAGAATGTAATAAAATCATCCTAGCAATATGCCTGATGAAAATGAGAAATATATAGACACACAGACACACGCATACACATTTGTTTGATTCAAAAGAAACTTAAGGATTTTCCTATCAAAGTCATTGTAAAATCCAATTTTAAATTGTCTATCGTGTTTAGATTTCATTCTGGCATCAGCTTTTAGATAATTTGGGGTCAAATTTAACAATGCCTATGTTATGGGTTATGGCATTAAAAGAAGATGGAATGGGGATATAGGCATCTTCCCACCTTGGAAATGAGAAAACCATTGAATCCTTTCTCTCTCCTGGTGTTCACTATTGTTGGGAGATTTCTTGTAAAGGTGGAACTACTGGAATTGAGGCAGCAGCTTGCATGCAGCAATGGGATCTTTGTTAGATTCTCCATAATATATTGATCTAATTGTATGTATCCACTATATGTGATACACATACTATATTTTAAATGACATCAGCTAGAAGGAGAGCATGGATGGGATACAGTGGGAGCATTGAGAGAGCAAGGCATTGAAGGTGGAGGGGCACCAGCGACAGGCACTGGCCTCCGTCTCCCTAACCACTTTGTCTACAACACTCCTCTTTCTAAACTGTATTCAAACTCTGGATATGCCTTATGCCAAATCCTATCTAATAATTCTTAACCATTAAAAACCTAAACATGAGAAATTTCTATAAAAGTCTTGAGAGGTGAAGTTATTTTCTATTTTTGAAGGTTTTCAGAGTTGTCGGGTATTTACAGCCTCTGGAGATAGCCCACCCCTGACATAAGTAGCTCTGATTATTAGAGACTTATTGGAGGTACCTGTCTTCTTCCCAGCCTCTCTGTAGCTCCTGCGCGTGGACTCTCATTTCTCCGTGGCTTCCGAGGAAGGGCAGCGGCATCCTCCTGCCCGAAGCAGACAAAGCCACATAGTCCTGTGTCCTCCCTTCTCCTTGTCCTCCTGCTGCCAAAGAACCACAGAGTCCCCTCAGCACCCTGAGCAGCCTCTGCAGGAACATTCATGGAGGGAATGGAGGTGGTTTTTAGGACACCTGAGTTAGGTTAAATAGCACCTATTAGCTACTTTCCCAGGTGAGCTGTGAGGCCTTCGTCCTCAGACTCGTTCTATCTTTTCCAGTTTGCAAAAGCACACCCTCGTCGCCAGGTTTGGGTAAAATGTGCCTCAGCTCATCGCTGATTCCGGGGAATCCCTCTGCTGGGGCGCCTGCTCCATGCTTCCTCGCACTCAGCGCACACTGCCAGCTAGAGCATCCTTTCCGGGGAAGCAGGCCCAGCTGAGACTCATCTGAGGATAACTGTTAGGTGGAGGGTTGGGGAGGAGATGCCAGAGGGCTGCAAATACAGAAACAGAGCAGCGCATCAAGTTTGGTTCAGGCTTTTCCAAGGTTGAATTCAAGCTAAGTGTTTGGAGAGGATTGACTTCTCACCTGGGTGTGGGGGTTGTGAATGTGGCTCTGCAAACATCTCCAGGTCTGTGGCACCCGGGAGCTGGTGCTCCCCCACCCCCTCACGTGGGTGTGGCTGTATGATTCCTTTTGGCTGATGAGATGGGAATGGAAGTGATAGTAGCCCTTCTAAGTACAGGCTTTAAAAGCCAGCGTGTGATTTCTATCTGTCATGGAAACCAGCAATATTCCAGAGAGTCGCTGCTGCACAAGCCAGATAGAAACTTTAGCTAGTAAATTGTTGAAATTGTATCAGTATGGAAGAGCCTAGCCTGTGCCGACTGCTGCGTAGGATAAATATTAATGCAGATGAGTGTCCATTCCTTTTTGGGCCTCAAGTGCATCCTCCTCTATGGGCAAGATCAATGATCTCTAAATTTCTGTGGAGAGTGCATTCTTCCTTCCTGCATTTTGCTTAAAGCTTTTCTCTTCCCAAAGAGACTGAAATGCAAGTTGGCCCGAGGAAGGCACCCGACCTTGGAGTGTGTGGGTCTCAGGAGCTCCTTTCTTTAGAGGGCATGTCTTGTTAGGTGGGAGGGAACAGAACAAGAAGGTGCTGATTTCCTGGAAGGCAGGTGCTTGCGTTCACTGGGTTTGTAGAGTTTGGGATCGGAGTGCAGGAAGGGGCAGCAGGAGAAGGATGGTGTATGCAGATTGCTAGATAGTGATGATGAAAGCAAGCGTCGCGGCCTTTGGAATGTTTCTAAGGGTCAGAAATGAGGCTTCTGGGCCTTGGCCTAGAGACCCTGCAAGGCAGAGAAGTCAAGGATCCCACAGGGAGGCTTTCCAGGGTGAAAGGTCCCCAGTGTGGAAAAAAAAAAAATTCTATATACCCTAATCCGTGGTACAGGCTGTGCTCTTCCATTTTATGTGGATTTATGACAAGATTATTTCCAATTTAGAAACCAAAGGTTACATGTCATCTAAATAGTAGGAAACATTAGCAGAAACATATAGCTTCAGCATAAAATTCTTTCTCCCCCAATTAGTGTCCTGATGGTTGCCATTGAATCTCCATTTTGTATGTGGAAAGGGTGTCATGGATTTCTCTTCCTTCTTTCCAGGTTTTTAGTTCCTCTGAATGGATAGGAAATTCAACCCCTAAATTTCCCTACGTCTGGATATCTGTCAAAAGGAGAGGGGGCATTGTTTCTATGGAAACAGGAGCTGCTGTGATAGGCAGGGGCCGCTGGGCTCCTTGTTGGGCGACTGGCCTTGCTGAATGTGAAATCATCAATACGCTTCCTCATTGTCCTCAGGCTCCAGTGAGATCATATCAATTGGCAAGGCTGCTTTTTTCCGCAGGTACAAGAGAGCACCTGAGCAGAATCTTAACGTTCCTTCTGCACCTGCTGCTGGATGATCTTTTTAATCCTGCTGCCTCTGGTCCACAGGAAAAATACAGTCCTGTTTGTATAGCCTGCACTTTGGCTAATCCCAGTGTCTCCAAAGCAGGGGAGGATCTTGAGTGGTCATTTCTGGCCCTGTGTGTCCACCACCCCATTATGTATCCCACACCTGAGGGTCATGTTCCCACTTTAACAGGACACCCAGAAAAACTTGCCCCATTATTATCCACGAGCTGCTTCCCTCTCGCCCAAGTCCAATCAAACTTGTTGCAGCCTCAGTTCATTTCCTTGGGTTCTAACCTTACTTCAGACATGCACTTTTTTTTTTTTTTTTCCCAACAGGGTCACCCAGGCTGGAGTGCAGTGGCACAGTCTCGGCTTCCTGCAGCCTCAACTTCCTAGGCTCAGGTGATCCTCCCACCTAAGCCTCCTGAGTATCTGGGGCCACAGGCATGCACTGCCATGCCAGGCTAATTTTTGTACTTTTAGTAGAGATGAGGTTTTGCCACGTTGCCCAGGCTGGGACCTTCACTTTTTAGGGTACCCTTGCCACTGACAGGATCTGCCTCCATCACTCCCCAGGTTATAAACCATGCAGGGGCCCTGGTTTCAGAGCAAAAGCCACAGTTTCTGTAATAATGTAAAGGCGCGACATCATCCACCTCGCAGCCACTCCTCCTGCCCCTGCCATCTGTCTGACTGCACCTCCTCCTACTCCGAGCTCATGGCTGCCTCTCTGTGCCCTGATCACGCCAGGCACAGCAGGCTCTCACCTGAGCTGCTCACACAGTGGCTACTCCATCTACTCAACCTTCCTACCCTGCGTCCACCTGCCTGGCTCCTTCATGCCCTCCACTGAAGCCTTAGCTCCAAGGTCACTTTCTCAGTGACATCTCTGCTGACCACCTGTGTAAAATGGTAGTTCCTGATACTCCTCACCCTGCCCTCCTTTGTTTTTCTGTCACCACAGCATTTATCACCTCCTCATATTTTATACAATGTACTTATTATACCTCCTTTTATTTCTGTCTTGCCCCTGATTGGCTGAGCCAGTTGTAAGGCTCTTTGGCCATTTTCTCTCTGACATGTCTCGGTGCCTAGCACAGTGCCTGATGCATCAAAGTTCTCAAGAAATATTTGTTGAATGAGTGAATGAATGAATGGAATCCTACCTGAAAAATCTTTGATCACTTCTATCTAAATAATCACCATTCTCTTAAACCTGTTTTCCAGACATTTGCTGAAACTGAAAGAGTTCTGAAATTAGAACTTTGACCCTTCCATGTGGGTACTTACATGTGTCTACACATGGATTCTCCTCGTGTCAGGATTTTGTTATTGCATGATTCTGGGCAGGCTCTTGCTGCCTGTCTGACTTAAAAGTACAGCTGAGCAGACAAAGTAATTACTAGAGAAACAGTAGAATTCATTTCTGTAGGACCTGCTTAAATGATCTAATATTTGGTATTTGCAATATTTTGTATTTCTTTTCTGAACGAAAACAAGTATACATGCAAATTTTCTATGTATGACTACTTCATTGATTTTTTTGTAGTTATCAAAGAAAGTAGTAGACGGAAAGGTCTCGTAAGGAAAAATGCAAGTCTTTGAGAAGAGACACATTGCTATAAATACAGCGACGTGACAAGTTGGTTTTGATTAGATATTTGCATTACCTAATTCTCAATATAACACAAAGAAAAACACCATAGCTTCTTTTTTCATGATACTGTGATCATTTCTTTATCTGGCAGGTAGGAAGTCAAAAAAGAGTGGTTTTGAACCGTATATCATTAGAGAAAAACTAATGTTCCCAGACCATAAGGTACAGTTTTTGCCAGAAAAAGTGTTCCTGGATTCTGTAATCTATTTGAAATTGCCTGAGGCTCTTTAGCTTTCTACAGCATACATTTTCATGATAATATGATCAGCACTCTCTGGCACTCAGGATGGTGCTAGAACAGGGACTGAAATCTTTATCTTAGGGCTACCTATGTGCAAGATGACCTGGAGAACTCACCTCTTTGGGCTATATCAAGACTGCAGCAGCACTTCCAGTCAAGTCACTGAAATATGCAAAATAAAGATTTGCCATTTCTGTTTTCTGTTGCCAGATAGCGTTGGGAAACAAATCTATGTTTCAAGTGCTTTTATAGCCACGGCAAAGTGTGCTGAACTGTTTAACAACCATGGAAGAGTTGAACCACACCCTCCAGTTTGCATATGGGGGTGTCAGGCAACGTGTTGAGCAGGTAGTCAGAGAGCCACAGGCAGGCTGCGTCATTCATCTAAAGACACAGTGATAAGCATGTGCAGTGCTGGAGCTGTCCAATGGTACCAAAGTGCGTGCAGTCAGATAAAGATAATGCAGCAGATGATAAGCAGATGCGTAGCCATGGGTGATTAGCTCTCTGACCCCTGGGTTTATGTAGCCAAAGTGCCTCAGAATACTTAAGACCACAAGACTTAGAGAAATACATTTTCTGCTGCCATCACGTCAGCAGTATGAATGCAAGTTAATGTGTCAAAGCTCCAAAACTTAGTATCCGGTCTGAGTCCAGGGAAAAGAGAGGGCCAATGGTGCGTATGAAAAGCCACCACACACAAAACTGGTCAGACGTTGTGGGCCAGCTCTCTACCCCTGGAGGAATAATGGAGCCGAGGGGCACCTGCAGAGCTGCCAGCTATCAGCAAAGCAGCCCAGGCAAGGAGTCCACATGGCTGATTCTCTGCCATCCCTCGCTTTGTGTATCCAGTAGGCCCATAAAGTCCTCAGCAGTGGCTGAAAGTGATCACAGTAGGGTGATTTCAGGGTCATTCTAGGCCACTGCCTTCACCTTCTCACTCTGTGGATCACGGTGACTCAGAACAGACAGATGACCTGAAAGGAGGCTTTAATGGGGTTGAGGGAGGCTGTGCTTGAGGAATGAGGACACTGGACATTTGGGCAGGGGTCTAAAGGGAGAAACCATAGAGGAGAGAGCAGAGCAGATGGAAATGGGGTGTGGGAAAATCTGGGGAACCAGTGGAATTCAGCACTATTCGAATTTTTCCTGGGGCAGCCCGGATAGGACAGATCCATTTAGTGTGGTGCAAACCAGGGAACACCTACTCTAACTGGCTCATCACAGCCAGATCCCAGGCTGTGGTTGTTGGAGCCATGACCTTGGAACTGTGCTTCTCAGAGTCATGGTGTTCCTGATGGGAGCCGCCAAAGGAAGGAAGCAGGAGATGGCACCAACAGAACTCCAAAGTCTCCTTAAATTAAAAACCTGTGCTTTCTAAATAATTTACCTGTATATATAACTTCAAATGAAAAAGATGATTTTGGTATTAAATGAGGTCTATTGGAGTAACAGCCAAATTACTCAGTAAGCTCACAGATATCCAGCAGGGTTGTGTAATGAGATGTTCTTGTTACAATTTATAAAGGTCTTGCCCTTAGAATTCCATCAAACCTGCACCTAATGCCCTGATTACGGCAAACAAGAACCGCATTATTGTTGGAGGCTGAACGAAGGGCCCTTCCGAGGTACTCCGTGTCGGAAACCGAGAGAGCACAGTGGTTGGGCTGCTGGCTCCATACTCAGCCCCCTGAGCCTGAATACTGAGTCTGTCTATCATTTACCAGTTGCTTAACCTTAAAGCATAACTGAGGGCCAGGCGCAGTGGCTCACACCTATAATCCCAGCACTTTGGGAGGCTGAGGCGGGTGGATCATGAGGTCAGGAGATCGAGACCATCCTGGCCAACATGGTAAAACCCCATCTCTACTAAAAATATGAAAAATTAGCTGGGTGTGGTGGTACATGCATATAGTCCCAGCTACTTGGGAGGCTGAGGCAGGAGGATGGCTTGAACTCAGGAGGCAGAGATTGCAGTGAGCCAAGATCATGCCACTGCACTACAGCCTGGTGATACAGTGAGACTCCATCTCAAAAAACTAACAAAAAATAAAAATAAAATAACTGAGTTTGGGTTTCACCTTCTTCATTTATAAAACAGGGAAAAGAATTGTAGTATTTTTGATATTTTGGCTTATTTGGCTTCACAGATGAAAGGGAGGTAGGCGGGTAATTGGTTCATATAAAACAATCAGAACAGCACCTACTATGCCACAAACCAATGGCAGTGTGATGACTGGATCCAGCTGTATTTGCTGACAAGGATGGGAGATTGGTGTGCCCTCGGGGCAGAGCTGGCCTGGGGCTGGCAGTGAGGAGCGGAAGGAAATGCCATCACGCCCAGTGGTCACGTGTGCACTGATAATGTTACCGTAACCCCATGTATTTATAATTGAACTGTGATCTTGACAGGTAGATTGAATAATTCAGTTATGAGCAAGTGGGAATTTGGATAACATGGATTCCCAAGGAGCCACAGTGCCTTTCAGTCAAGAGCTCCTTGGTGGGGCTTTGGGCCCCAGACCCCAGCCCTGCTGAGGACTCCTCCAGGAAACATGCAGAATGCAGTGGACGAAATGTGCCCTGCCACTGGTAGACTGAAATCGTAACGCCCAATGTGGTGGTAGTTGGAGGCAAGACATTTGGGAGTTCATGAGGGTGAAGCCTTCATGAATGGAATTAGTGTCCTTTTAAAAGAATGTAGAAGGGCCGGGTGCAGTGGCTCACACCTGTCATCCCTTTGGGGGACTGAGGTGGGAGGATTGCTTGAGCCTGGGAGTTGGAGATTGCAGTGAGCTGAGATTGTGCAATTGCACTCCAGCCTGGGCAACAGAGGGAAACTGTCTCAAAAACAGACCAAACAAAACCCAGAGAGCTCTCCAGCTCTTTTCCTGCCCTGAGAGAACATAATTAGAAGGCAGCTGGTCTGCAACCCAGAAGAGGTCTGTCCCTCATGAGAACCTCACCAGGCTGGCACCTGGACCTGGAGATTTGAAACCAGAGGCCTGGGTCGGGCAGATGAGGAAGCTCCACAGGCCCCAGTGCCATCCTGGGAATCTGTCACATCAACAGAGGACCCAAGCCACCCCCAGGGCTGCTCACAGAGATCTTCCTGAGCCGGATGCTTTAGAATTAAACTAGAAAACTGTTGCTAAAAATGCAAGTTTTTTAGTTCATTTTATGATTGACAGTTTGAAATACTGTATAACATTGCATAGTACTCAATAAATAGCTTTTCCGCAGAAGTGGTCAGAAGAGGCCCAACTAAAACTCACTGGAAATATTATCAAGGATCTCAATTTTAGGTGAAGAGAAAACACAAATACAGGTGATCCAGCTTGCGAATTTGTTATAACAGGACACCTTAACAAGTACAGTCTGACAAAACACAGGATGAAAAAAGTGAGGAGTCCATGGAGCTATTTAGGGAAACAGTGAAAACTTGCCCAGATATGGATTTGATTACAATAGTTACAAAGAAGCAGAGAGTGCTGTAACTCCAATTAAAAATCTTGAACCTACTTTTCATTATGTTTCTCATAAGATTTCACTTTAACATAATCCCTGACTCTTAATTACCTATGTCTCTATTAACAATTTCATTGGCAACTTCTCTTTTGGTTTAAAATATTCCAGAAATCTCTTCCTTCAGTCTCCAAAACCCAGGTAAATGGAGACCTGATGGAGTGTGGGATCCTTGGGAATGCTAATGTGTGTTTCTGCCCCTCATGAGGCTGGGGATGGTTCACTCAAATGGGGCAAGGGAGAGCGTTGTGGCTTCACAGATCAAAGGGAGGCAGGTGGGTAGTTGCAGATTACACAGAATTCTGGCTGTGGTTCTTCTCACAGAACAGTTGAGGAAGCTAATAGTATATTTCTTCTACTCAACTCAGGCTTGTCTAGTGATATCCAGCTTTTCCATGACGCTCCTCACACACACACCATTCACACACTCACACCTACACACATGCCACACATCACACACACCAAGCAAATTCCCACACTGCCACACACCACATACACACACCTACACATGCGTCACGCACCATGCGTACTACACATCACACACACTATGCAAATTTCCACACCCACACACTCACACATATGCACCACACTTCACAAACACACCATGCAAATTCCCACACCTTCACACACGTCACACCACATGCACACACACCTACAAATCCCCCACCACAAACACACTCACACCTATACATACCCCCCACACACCACATATCACACAAATCCTCACACCTCCACACACCCACACCACACATGTCACAAAAATCCCCTACACACATTTCTCAGACACCTACCACAGACACACACACCTACACATACATGACACACACAAACTTACAAATCCCCCCCACAGCACACACATCCCGTCACACACCACACACACCCTTATCTGCCACACCCCTCCTGCCACACATACACATAACACCATGAGTTCCAGAGTCATTGCAGGCACACACACAGATAGATGTCTAGCAGATTGAGGACCCTGAAGCAAGGTGACGGGCCACCCTTTAAATTGAAAGTGTTGCTGGTGACCAGAGGTCGTTGAGGCCTTCACCGGAGGTGCTTTCTTTGGGGTGAGGACAGCTGGACTCTACAGGCCACTCTGCTCTGGTCTCTGCTAGAACCCAGGGTGCACAGCTGGGGCAGCTTCCCAGGATGCATATGTCTTGTGGGGACAGAACAGACAAATGCCAGGGAGCTGATCTCTCAGTGGCCAAGGGCAGCGGTCCTCTGAGATCGCTAACCTCAGAGCGATTCATCAGCTAGTGTACCAGGACATGCAAACCGGTAGACACAGAAATAAAAAGGTGGCAACGTAAGGCTTTCTCAAAATGCAACAAACAGAATCAGAATTGTATTCAAGGAGTCCTTTGAAAATTTTCTACAAACTCAAAAATTATCTGGATCAGAAAACTATGAAAATTGACCCAATGGGTCAGTGAAAGCCTAGGAAATGCATCCTGTCTGGTGGAATACCCACATGACCTGAGGCATCTTGGGGTCTTGCTGCTGTCTCCGGGGGTTCTAGGTTTGCCCGTTGGCTGTTCACTTCCCAGGAGCAGATGTGCAGTGGATGTCACCTGGAGACCCTGTAGCAGCAGTGGGCACTCAGCTTCCTGTCTGAGGTGGTTTCTTTGTTTGTTTGTTTATCTTTGAGATGGAGTCTCACTCTGTCGCCCAGGCTGGAGTGCAGTGGTGCCATCTTGCCTCACTGCAACCTCTGCCACCCGGGTTCAAGCAATTCTCCCGCCTCAACCTCCTGAGTAGCTGGGACTACAGGTGCCTGCCATCATGTCCAGCTAATTTTCATATTTTTAGTAGGGATGGGGTTCACCATGTTGGCCAGGCTGGTCTCAAACTCCTGACCTCAGGTGATCCACCTATCTCGGCCTCCCAAAGAACTGTGATTATAGGTGTGAGCCACCGTGCCCTGCCTGAGGTGGTTTTACCCACAGCTCAGTGCATTCAAAGCATGAATATTCACACAGAAGGGCATTCCCAAAGAGGCGTGCACCAAAGTACTTTGAGAGGAGGAACACATCTAGACATGCTGAAGAAAATGCTTCTCTAATTAACCCAGCTCAACTAAACGGTAAGGTGCAAATTTCAGTGAAGCCAGGCCACAGCGACAAGGGAGAATCTGCCCATGTTTGGAAAAGCTCCTAATAGCTCTTAGAACCTTGCTTTTAGGTATGAACATTTCCCATATTTCCTTTTATGATGCCATTCTAGCTCAACGTTGAAAAGGCAGAGCACATCTGATTGTTCTGAGTAATCAGTAGCTCCTGGCATTTTTCCTAGTCTTTATGGCTCCAGGACTGGCCTATTCTCACATTCATAGACTTCAAATAAAATTTGTTGACTAGTGGAATATAAAACTTCACTTAAAAATACAATTATGAAGAACCTAATTTAATCCAATTCTTTAACATCGGTAATGTGTATATATACTTTGCTGTCCGCTTTACAGTTCCTTTGAAATAAGATTGGGTCCTAGTTAACGCAGAGCTTAGAGGAAACTGGAGGGCCATTGTCCAAGTTGTCCTTTTAAAATTGCGACTTGTACAGAAAGGATTATATGGTCAAAAAGTTTGGGAAACATTGAATTCTTAAAGCTTGTCTTACTGGCTTTAAATGAGAGTTTCACAATGAATATCAGAGCATTAAGTAGATGTATTTACGGCAAGATTTCTCACTTACCTGTGTCACTTTGTCATGGTGACATATTTTGGGAGCAGATACTCTGTACCACACCCCACTCAGCAGGAAAGCAGATCTTCATTCCTGACTCATGACTATTCTGGTTACTTTACATCATATCTGATTAATAATAAGTCCGGCTCTCTCTCACTGTATTATTTTTCCAAGGCTGCTGTGATAAAATATCACAAGCCAGTGGTTTGTTGTCTCACAGGTTTATTGTATCACAGTTACGGAGGCTGGAAGGTCAAAATCAGGGTGTCAGCAGAGCCGTGCTCCCCTTGAAACCTGTAGGGGCGATCCTTCCTGATCCCTTCCGGCTTCTGGTAGCCCCAGGCCTTCTTTGGCTGGTAGCAGTATCAGTCTAATCTCTTCCCATCATCTTCTCATGGTTACCTTCTCCCTGTAAGCCTCTTCCCTCCTTAGAAGGACACCAGCCAAACTGGATTATGGGAACATCCTATTCCAGTATGACCTCACTTTAACTAATTACAACTGCAAGAACCGTACTTCCAAAAAAGGTCACATTCTGGAGTACCAGGGGTCAAGACAGCATCTTTTTTAGGGGAAACAATTTGGCTTGTCACACTGACATCCTGACTTTTTTCTTTAAGCATCTAATTTTTTGGTTATTTTAGACTGTTTTGGAGGGTCATCACCTATCCTGTTGGAATTTCAGGGAACAATATGTTCATCTCTAACTTTGATTCATCGAATCTGCACAGTGGATCAAGCATTTGATCATTATTGCTCTTTAAACAGGAAATGGATGTCCATTCATTGGACCTTGATCTTCATTGCCTTGATTGATCATCAATCTTTTATAACTTTGATGCACCTAATCTGCACAGTGGATCAGTTATTGATCATTATTACTCTTTAAACAGGAAATAGATGTCCACAAATAAGTTACCACCATGTGGCTCCAAGGAATGACAGCAAAAGGCTCTAGACGCAGGGGCGTCTAACCATTCTTTTCTGTAGGCGCCTCCCTTCATTCCCCAAGGACTTCTAATTGGTTCTGTTTTGAGATGCTGGATGCCATGTTGATTTGGGAATCAAGGCTTAGCTAACTGCCTGGCAGTGAAACCAGGAACACACATCCCACACTGTTCTGTGTGCAGATAAGCAAGCCTCTGGCAGGGCCATGTTGACAGAGGAAGCATGGTTTTACTCATAATTCTTACTTCCTTCTTCCTATCCAAAATAGATTGCAGACATGAGTGTTGGGGAAATTAGAAAATGAAATAAAGTTAGATAGCTGTCAGACTGTATAGAAAAAACCTGAGTATTCTTGCTGTCATGACATGGAGGTGTCTAGAATCTATGAAAGTATCAAATGACACCATACTGATGCTGAGAACCAGTGTTGGCATCATTAGTGGGCCTCGTTACTTCTCTGTTTGCCCCTAAAGGTGAGGTCTGGGATCCTGAGAAGCAGAGCCATAGATTCGTCTGTTGACCATTCACTTCCCAGGAACAGATGTGCACTGGGTGTAACCTGGAGACCCAGTAATGGCAATGGGCACTCGACTCACAATCTGAGCTGGTTTTACTCACAGGTCCCTAGTCACTAGAATGGAATCAAGTGACCTCAGTCCTCATGTAGGGGATGGGGGCTCTCAGCAAGCCAGTCCTAACCTGTCTATTCCAAGCCTATATTCGGAGGGGTGGCCGGGGTAGTGCCAGATGCCACCTCTGGCCTTGGCTTGCTGTGGTGGTGAAGTACATGTGCACTGACGGAAGTGAGACCCAGTGGCAAGCCAAAGGTCTTAGGGCTGCAGGGAGACTGTTTACCTCCCCTCCCCCAGCACCGCCCATGCCACTCTCCATGGTCCTGGCCGAATGCTATTTTTGTTCCTATGCTAGCAATGGCCAGCCCCTAACTAGAGTTCCCATCAGAGTGTTTTAGGGCTGCAAATGCCTGGCAATGAATATTTCTTTGTTCAACAACACTTTGCCCCTCTTCCCTTGCTTATTGGGGTACAGCTTCGACTCTGCGATTTTGATAGAATCTTTTAGAGGAAGGAACTTCATTTTATGGCCCCTTTTCCTGAGAGTCACCCTAATCACCCAGTCTAGGTTGAATGTCACGCTAGCATGCTCCCAGAACCCCTGGGTGCATGCTGGAAGTGCTTAGCACATCTCGGCGGAGACCGTCTGTCTCTCCTCTTTCTTCTCTGCTGGAATCTGAGCTTCTGGAGGGCAGAGGCTGCAGCTCATCCTCAGGGGTCTCCAGGATGCCACCTGTGCCTGTTGTGTGGTGTGGCACAGAACGTGTGCTGCCAGGCTCTGCGTGTGATACTGTTTACTCATTAGTTCACCTAACAAACAGGAATGGGGAAGGAGAGCATAAATAATAAATTCCCAAGGCCAAAAATGAAGAAGAAGATGAAGAAGGAAACTCTGCAACCGCATCCTCAAAAGGCACCCACAATGCTGCTGACATTTCTCCATTATTCATTATTTCCTTCCCAGACACCTCATTTCATACTGTGTCCAATTTAAAAGAAATGAGGTTATTTTTAAGATGTGTCCTTTCATAAAGCAACAGCTACCTCCCTCTCGGGGTTTCTAGTTAGTTCCCAGGCAGTGGATAAAATTCGTGTTTGGGGATGAACAATAAAAGGGAAGAGCTTAGTTGGGAAAGAAAGAAATATAAACTGTCACAAGCCACTAAAGCAGCCTTGCCTTTTGCTGCTCTTTTTGTCCAGTTTGTCACGTGACTAAGCGTACACCTCGGGGGACTGTCTGCTGCCACAAGGTTGCTTTCCAAAATGACCCATTTCTACGTTCAGTTGGGCCTCATGGCCCAGCATGCATTGAGGTGCCTTAGAGGTCCAGATACTTCCTCTACAGCCTCTTTCCAGAATTCCTGGGCCTTTTCTCCAGCATACCAAACTCTCTCTCATCTCCATGCCTGCCATACACACTTATTCACTGCTCCTTTCTATTTCTGGAAAACACCTAATCATCCTTGAAGACCAGCTCAAAGGTCACATTCTCTGTGAAGTGAGTTTTGGAGCTGGGGGTAGGATGCATCCTGCCTCTTGTTCCTAGAGTACCTCCCCATGCAGGAAGTCTGACACAATGGGTGGATTCCTTTGAAATGATTTCTTTGCATATGTGTATTTCTACCAGGCCAGAGCTCTTTAAAGGCAAGGGTGCCTATTATTCATTTGGAATTCCTAGTCCTTGAGACAGAGCATACATCAGATATATGTTTGGGGTAGAGGAAGAATTGGTGAAAGATATGTGTTTCTTTGGATTATTTCTAAAATGCACCTCTCTGCTTTGTGTCATAGGAAATCATCAATAAAACTAGCAGTGACATAGAACTGACTTCCAAAGCACTGGTCTGGTCTAGGGGCTGACCACATTTCCTGGGAAGAGCAGATAGTGACTATTTTGGCTTGGTGGGACACACAGTCTCCGTCACAATGACTCTACTCTACGGTTGTTGCACAAAAGCAACCATAGACAGCAAGTAAAGTAAGAGGCGTGGTTGTGTTCCAATAAAACTTCACAGACAAAAGCAGGCAGCAGGTCAGATTTGGCCCATGGGATGTAGTCCCGCAGACCCCTGAGTCTGAGGAATGAGAATTGTGGAATGGAGCATCAGGGAAGTGCATTGGTCTACAGACCAAAGCTAAGTTAAACCGCCCACGCATTGGGAAAATAAGGCAAAGGGCTGGGAGTGATTCATGGGTCAAAAATGGCAACCCAGGAAATGAAGGACTCGTGGTGGATATGTAATCAATGAGGCTGATCAGCCCGGATGCTGCCTCTCCAGGGCAGCTACAGAAAGGTGCTGTTTGGCTCTGATGCTGCATGACAGTCTGCATGAAACCCTAATAAAAAAGACAGTGAAGGAAAATCATGTCATGAGCTGACACTCATGAGTCTCGGGAAACCTCCAGGGACAGAGCACAGCTAGACTGTCCAAGAGTCAGAAGCACCCTAGAGCAAATGCAAAGCCCAGGAAGAGATACTTGGTTTGAGAAGAAAAGGGTTCAGGAGCTATTGCAACCCAGCTAGCAGGCAGGGTCCTGGGCTGATCAGAGTGGGAAACACTCGCTGAGTTGTTCAGTGGCAGGATAGACAGAGCCCTGCTGCAGGGAGGGGACCCTCGTCCACCCTGTACCCCCGTACACCTCTGCCCCCCTCCCCGTTCAGGCTGACAGTGTGCTCACCACACAGCAGTGCCTCCTGGTCTTGATGCTTGGGGCCCTCACAGCCATTGCACTGGCCCGTCCTGCTGTCTGACCACAGCTCTTCCCTGCTACACTCTTCTGTGTGTCTCCAGAGGGACCTTGCACATCAGCAAGTTGGGCAGTGTCCAGTGCCCTGAATCCCCCCCACGCCTTCCCACCTCTGGACATTTGCTCATTGTTCATTTCATGGCCATTGAACTTGTCTTGGTCAGTTTTCTTTCAGCTCTCAGTGACAGACACATTCCAAAACGACCTACGGAGAAAAAAAAGGACACAAATTTTATGGCAAACTACTACCTCTACTAAAACAACCTATTGTTTTTTAGAACTGAAGATCAGAGGCTGTGGGACTTCAGTCCTATCTGGAACAAGGTGCTGACATAATATTCCCAAAACTCTTTCTATCTGTCTCCTCTGTGGGTGTTAATCTCGAGCAGATAGCAAAGGTAGTTTCTGCTGTAAGCTCACACAGTTTTAAAGTTTTTAATGAGAGAGGAAGAGAGGGGCATGTTCTCTCCCAGGGTCTACATGTGAAATCCCATTCAGGGTTTCTGGTCGATCCAGCACTGGTCACATGGCCCAGCCAGTTGGAGTTAGTTGTGTTGTCAGGGCCTGCACCACGAGCCCCTTGCACAGACAGGAACAGGACTAGCCAGGGAGGGCAGCTCCATTAGGACAAAGTGGTTCTGCAGACCTTGCAGCGTCTCCTCCTCAAATGTCTTTTCCTTACAAGAGCTTCCTCTCAAAATCCACCCCTCCCTTCAGGTCCCATTCTCATGCTGTCACCTCCAAAGCAGCAACCTCATGTGCCTGTCTCGACTCCCCAAATGGGTGACTGTTCCTGCATCTGAATTCCCATTGCACTATCATGACACACCACCCTCACCATCCTCACTATCTTGCTGCAATCATAATTGCTTGTGCTGAGCAGCAGCTGCAAGGGCAGACATCACTGCCACTTAAACCAGCTCCAACAAGGCAGAGATGAAATAGAATGGAAGAAGGGGCAAGGCTACGAGGGCCCTGGGAGCAAGCAGGGACACCTCCCATCACTGGCTGCCATACAGAGTGAAAACAACACAGCCCAAGTGCCCACATTCCATTCCAACATTCCCCCCAGTAAGAACAAAACAGGAAGGGCCCAAGGAAAACACAACCAGCAGTGATTGCAGCTCTCTGTCCTCTTTGCTGTCCTCACTGACAGGGTGCACAGGCCAGGCCCTACTGAATACCACTACTATACAGTTACACCATGGCCCTACTACCCCTGCCCCAGACCAATATTTGTAAGCAAATTGTCCCTCAAGGCATAATGGCAAAGGGCACAAATTTGGACCAGGCCAATGGCAGAAATACACCTGCCTCTCGCCCAGCCCCCAGAGCTCCTCGGAGGGGCCTGAGCCCTGTGTTCCATGGACATCAGTGGCATAGAGGCCCTGAGTTGGACTGGGTTTTGCTCAGGGAATGGGGAAAGTTCCTGGGGGCCAGGATATCTTCTGAGTGGCCTGCATGAGGGCTTCAGGAGGTGTGTTGTTTTATCCTCCTAAGAAGCCGCCTTGGTAGCCCACTGGCCTTAAGCAGGCCCAGAACACCCATATTTTTCCTGTTGGAGACCCTCACATTCTTCTAAGCCTACCTTCACACTTCTGTGACAACTGAAATATCAGCCACTGCTAGGTTCCGATTTTTTTTTTTACTTTTATTCATTTTATTTTTTTATTTGGGACAGAGTTTCTCTCTGTTACCCAGGCTGGAGTGCAGTGATACAATCTCAGCTCACTGTAACCTCTGCCTCCCAGGTTCAAGTGATTCTCCTGCCTTAGCCCCCTGAGTAGCTGGGATTACAGGCACACACCACCACGCCTGGCTAATTTTTGTATTCTTAGAGATATCTAGGTTTCACCATATTGGCCAGGCTGGTCTCGAACTCCTGGCCTCAGGTGATCTGCCTGCCTCGGCATCCCAAAGTGTTGGGATTACAGGCGTGAGTCACTGTGCCCAGCCTCAAATTTTTTTACAGTGATGCCACAGTGCAATCAAATGGACTTGTCCTTACTGAACAGGGCCCTCTGCTGTTGTGCCCTGGATCCAGGTTAACACACACATGCTTCATGCCACGAAGAACACCCACCAAGCTGAGGGGCATGCAGTGGTCAGCCCTGCAGGCATTCACATGGGAAACTGCCATTGCGAACGGAGTGGGTGAGGGAGCTTAAGAGGTGGGAGGGGTGTGTGGGAAGGGGCTCCTGAGCAGGACCTTCAAGGGTGCTAGAGTTTGGCAGAGATAAGAGTAGGATCGAAGAAAATGAGAGTCTCATGTAGAAGGGCAAGGTCATCTTCCTGAACAGGGCAGATAATTCATAATGGATATTGTGCAATAAAGATTTTTTCATTCATCTATAACAAACTTTTACTCAATACCAACCATGGCCTGATGCAAGGCTGACACCTTGGGATACAGAAATGCTTTTGAGTGTCAGTCTGGGGAGAGACAGGCATGTGAGCAAATAAATGAGCTGGGTGTGTCCCATGAGTCTAGAATAGCACGGTTGGATAGCACTGTCTGGTGGCAGAAAGCCTCTCTATCTATACCATCCAATCCAGTAGCCGCTTGCCCCATATGGCTGTTGAATACTTGGAATGAGGCATTCCTGTGAGATTGAGGAACTCAATTTTAAATTTTATTTAATCTTCATCTACTTTAAATTTAAATAGCCGGCCACATGGAGCTAGTGGCTACCATATTGGGCAGCACAGGGCTGGAGGCACATGGTAAGAAATTTATATCCAAGTGACTAATAGGAAGATACATTGATTAGTTTTTTTAAACCTATATATTAATCATTTCACAAGTACTAGGGCTTCAAAACATGGTACTCCATAAATAAAGCAGTCCTTGCCTCCAAGTCAAACGCATCACCTTACCTTATTGTTATCTGAGAAAATGCGGAGGAGCCCATGGGCGCGAGAGGAAGGACACTGCATTCAGTTTCAAGGGTGTCAGGGAGAGTTTTCTGGGAGACTCAATGATTATGATGATTCTTGAAGAGTTAATGGGAGATAACCTTGAAAACGAGGAGAAAGCTATCTCAGGTGGAGGCAACAACCCCATGTTATCAGAGAAGCAGCAGCATCAGGGAGAGCTCAGAACATTCAGGGAGGTAAGCAGGCCTGGAGGCTCGTGCATGTGGGGCAAAGCCATTCAGAATGACCCTTGGAGATGGGCAGGGCACAATGGGGCTTTTGCATGGGGCTCAGGCCTTAGATGACTTTTTAGGGTCATGGGAAGTCATTGGAAAATTGGAAGCAGACACCTGAGACTCATTGCAAGACTGCCATTGTTTATTTTTATTTAATCCTAGAGACTGGACTAGAGGGGTCTGACTGGGGAAGAGGGGATGTCTGAGGAGAACAGACCAAGAGACCCTGATGAAGAGCAAGGCCAGATCTTGGCTGTGATGGTCTCCTCACGAAAACAATGAAGTGGAACAGTAATTGGAAGAAAAGACAAAAAAATACAAACAGACATGACCTCTGAGTGTGCCACTTGGTGGATTTCCGTTTTTCTGCTTTCATTTCAGTATTTTCCAAAAAGCAGTAATGTTGCTGGAAAGAAGGAGAGCAAGTGTAAGAGTTTTTGTTTGTTTTGTTGGTTGCAGTGGGGTCTGGCTCTGTCTCCCAGGCTGTAGTGTAGTGGTGTGGTCGTAGCTCACTGCAACCTCGAACTCCTGGGCTCAAGCGATCTTCCTGCCTCAGCCTGTCAAGTGCATGCCACCATGCCACTCAGTTTTTTGTTTTTTTTTTTTTTTTTTTTTTTTAATAAACATTGAGTCTTCCTATGTTGCCCAGCCTAGTCTGAAACTCCTGGGGTCAAGCAATCCTCCCACCTCGGTCTCCCAAAGCACTGGGATTATAGGCATGAGCCACTGTGCCTGGCAAGAGACTCTTTTCAAGTTGAATGAAACAAACAGAATTTGGCGATGACTTAGATGGGAAAGGAGAGGTTAGCAGGGAAGGGACAGCTCCAGGGTGCCCTTGGGGGTGTCAACATTTGTGCTGAACACAGGCCATTGTGGGAGGAGGCCTCTGACACAGCATCCTGTGATCCCGTGGCCCGGCAGAGGGGTTTGTATTTGTATTTTTATGTTATTGTTCTATTGTTGATTCTTGGGGCAATAAGAATTGAGAGATTACCCAGACCCAATAGGCAGTGTAATAAGAGGAGAGGGCTGGAGAACAAGTTGGGTGACTCCCAAGTTTATACGCTTCTGGACTCAGGGAAAGCCTGGAAAAAGGGATGGGCAGAAGATGCTGTCAGAATCCAGGGGAAAGCTACCTCTAAGAAAGCAAACAAGGCAGGCTTATAGCAGACAAGTAGCCTGAATTGGGAAAGGGCCCAGTGGCCCCAGTGTTGGAGGGCGGCTGGTGTCTGCAGGGAGGGTGGCTTTGGCAGGAGCACAGGTGTGGGTGAGGCTGAGGTGACCAAAGTCAGAGGACACATCCCTGAAAGGACGTTTGGGGATTAACACAAACCCGAGGCACGGAGCAGAGGGGGACGGGTGTGGGGTTTCTTCCGGGCTGCTACACAGGCCCTCCTTTTCCCAGACAGCAGCTGCTGAGTGACAGGTGGGGGAATAAAGGCCAGAAGCAGAGATGCCGCTAAGCCCACAAACAGCTGCCCACAGGATCAGCCTCAGCGCCGGGCGGGTCTTAGGTCTGAAGGGCACTTGGAGACTAGATGTTGACTGTTGGAAATTTAGTAAATTGGGCCACCAGAGGCTTAATTCACTGCTCTAAAGTCTGATGACTGGAAATTAACCTATGAGAATTGTTAAATTACATTGAGGTTTGATCTCCCCTGCACTTACACAAATGCACACAGACACAGACACAGGCATGCACACACCTCTTTTATGAGACAGATAAAAACCCAGCCACAAAGATGTCAATGCCACACATCTAAGAACCTGTCCCGTGAGTAATCCACAGGGCTCCAGCCCCCACGGGAGGAAGATAATTGGACTGTAAAATAGTGAAGGGCAAGGCTGGGTCAAGAGAGAGTCCCCTAAAACCAAATTCTAGATGATTTCCATATTCTGAATGGAAAGCCTGCATAATCATTATTTTTAAAATGTATCGACTTAGAAATAAAATATGAAAGTCAAAAAATCAATTAAGAGGACTAATTCAACGAAGAGTGTTTTCTGGTGGCTATTTTTCTTTGTATTAAGGTTTTTAATTTTTAAAAAATGTTTGGGTACATAGTATATATTTATGGGGTACATAAGATGTTTTGATACCAGCACGCTCTAGTGGCTACTTTTCAAGAGTTAAACTCTGGACTCCAGAGTCTGAAAATAAAGTATAATTTTTGAGAGTGTTCAAATTATAGTTTTAAAAGTCTTTGACCCATTATTTATATTTTGTGTTCTTATTTGGAATTAAGCGCCGTATTTTGTGTTTTCAAAAATTTAAACCTGATGAGAGCTAGGTTGTCATGGATCATTGGTTCTTTATTTTCTTTTAATGATACTTCATTTAATAATAAATCAGTATTCCTATGTGTGATAGAGTTAGATGAATTAATCAGGTCAATGTTTATTCCTCCTTCAAGTGGCATCTTCTTAAACATAGCTTTGCAAAATGCCAATTATTTGGACGACTTAAAAAAAAAAAACTATGGGGCCGGATGCTGTGGCTCACACCTGTAATCCCAGCACTTTGGGAGGCCGAGGCGGGCGGATCACGAGGTCAGGAGATCAAGACCATCCTGGCTAACACGGTGAAACCCCGTCTCTAGTAAAAATACAAAAAATTAGCCGGGCGTGGTGGCGGGCGCCTGTAGTCCCAGCTACTTGGGAGGTTGAGGCAGGAGAATGGCGTGAACCCGGGAGCCGGAGCTTGCAGTGAGCCGAGATCCGGCCACTGCACTCCAGGCTGGGCGACAGAGCGAGACTCTGTCTCGAAACAAAACAAAACAAAACAATGTTCCTCATATGCAATGAGTGGATATCAGGAATTTAGGTAACGCAACAAAAGAGAAGAAAAAGTTTCCCTAGAGCCCCATACCGAGGTATCACGAAATTGTGGACTGTGCTGTTCACTGTGTACAGAGATTGGCGGGGTGTGGGTGGCAGAAAAAACTTTTTAGGCAGTCAGACCACCTGACTCTGAATCCTGGCTCGGTCACAAATTAATTATGTGGAAGAAAACCTTAAGACTCGGTTTGATTTTCTCCTTTATAAAGTGAGACAATAAATGCATTTATTTCTCAGAAGATAGCTGTGATACATCTATTATTTTATGAAAATTTTATTCATTTTTTAAAAGGTCCTAGAAAAATTTTAAGTGTTTTATGTGATCAGTTGGATGACATGCTAATAGGCAGAAGGCTTGCATGTAATGTACATGCTGTTAAATTTTCTGTCAACTTCTATATTTGCTTCTCTACAATTTTTTTTCCTGAATGACATAATTAATTAATGAGGTCATGCAAAATTCTTAAAGAAAATAGCTAAGTCAGTTTTCTTCATTAAAATCCATTTCAAACAAGAATGGCCCTCTGCTTAATGCTTAGTTTAACAGAAAATTTAAATTAGCAGCACAGATAATTCTTCAAATCGTTTGGTTAATTGAAGGTATGGGAAACTGTATTTGTAGCATTCACTCAAACCATTCCTAATAAGTGAATTACCCCTGGGCCAAACTCTGGATATTGCCAGATGAACTGTATTATGTAAAGGTAGTATAGCATTAAAAGCTGTTCTTTCATATTGCCTTTAATCCGTCCTCTTTGAAATAATAGAGGTCTGAGATGCATAAGTGTTATTGAACAGGAATGCTTGAATATAAAACCAATCAAGACAACGTATAGTATAAAATAGTAGCTTATCATATATAAGCATGCATGCTATTTTATTTTTTTGCTGATAAAGGTGGAATGATGTTATGATGAATTTCAGCATGAGAGACTGAAATAGAGCAAAAAAAATCTGAATCAGGGTTTGCCATGGTTATACCTAATGAGTTATTCATACCGGTTGTATTTTTTTGACCCTTGGGATTTATTTATCTGAGGGCTGCTGGAAAAAAGGAGAAAGCGAAGCTACGTCATTTGCCTTCTGTGTGCCAGGCATTTTCTCTTTCTTTATCCCCAGAATAACCCTGTGTGGGAGGTTTCATTATTCTCATTTTACAAATATGGAAACTAGCTTAGATGAAGAGAAATGGAGTGACCCTCCCAAGGCCTTGCAGTCAGCGTGAGTTTGAAGCGGGGTGAGAATTCACGTGTTTCTGATTTCTAAAGCCGTATTTCTTCCACTGCCCTGGTTCCCACGTTAGAATTGTCACGTTTTTATTCTTCAGACGTAGTAGCTCAGTCTGCATCTAACTAAGATGGGGAAGAACTTGATTCCTGGAAATTTCCAAACAAACGGAAAAGTGGAGAGAATTATGCAATGAGCCGGTTATACCCATGACCCAGCTGTGTAATTATCAAGGCTTCGGCAATCTCATTTCATCCATTTCACTACCACTATGATTTGAAACAAATGCCAGATATCATTTTCTTCCCACTAAAAACATTTTATTATGTTGGATCCTGTTTGTGCCCGTGTTTTATCTGAGCCTTCATGTAAGTTATGTTCTAGGATGTCTTCAAATGAGAGTAAAAGAGGACCCCGCTCTCTTACTGCTGGGAAAAGAGATGGGGGTTCCTTTTTTCAACTTCCCTGTGTGTTACAAGGGAAAAATGCAGCTAGTTAAATTAGTCTAAAATCTCAATTCCCTGAAAACAGAAAAATCAACAGTTTTAAGCAAACAAATACAGTCCCCCCAGTAGCTAATAATTTTCATCCACATGCCTGGTACGCATGCTAACGTTGGAGAGAAAAAAACAGGGTGATGTACTTCTTGAGTGTGGACACCAGAGGGCAGAGTGTACTGATTAGAGTCTGTTTCCTGGCATTGCAAAAGTGCGGTGAGGCTTCTGGAAGAAAAGCAGTAGCCTATGAAACGTTATTCCTTATGTTAATAGAAGGAAATTATTACATAAGGGAAAACTGGCAAGATGGAAGGGCTTACATCTGCTTGCCGTTATGTTCGTTCCCCTTAAATTCCATATATTATTTCAGGATTTTCATGAGAAGGGCTCTTCTTTGAAGAATCAATTGCTTATCAGTGGTGTTTGTTTACATGTGTATATCACGACAAACATCCTATCCAGAGGTGTGGCCTTCCAGACCTTGCTAACAGCATGCTGCTGGTTTGCAGAGCTGCCTGTGCTTTGCTGCCCATCTAAAGGAGGACTTATCAATAACAGGCAGGATTTGATTCCTTTTGGTTATGAGAAAGCTCCCTGATTGTGCATTTGCGGTGCATGAATTTCTCAGATCTCCCTGCTGAGAGGGTTACATCACAGAGTTGGGTCACTCTTTCCGGTGTCATTCTTCCAGCCCAACAGTAAGCATTGGAAGAGAGCAGGTAGCTGCCTACCCTGATATTATGAGACGTCAATAGACTCTTGCATGCAAGTGCGGTGTTTTTCATTGCACACCGAGGGTTATTAGGCTGTGCTGAGTCAGATGTAAATAAAAATACCCTGGAACCTGTGCCCACTTGCTTGGCAGACTTGTCCCAGCACCATGCTAAGGAGCCCAGGGGCGTGGGCTTGATGTCCCTGGTGGTTCCATCAGAGCCACATGAAGGAAATCTACTGTCAGAAGCCGCAGGTCCACGCTGAACGTGGTCTGCAGAGTGGTTGGTGATGGCTCTTCCCGTGGGGATGGTTGTCTGCCACAGAGAGAGCTGGGGGACCCACACTTTAATGCAGGCCCTGCCAGCAACAGTGAGACATGACCGTGCAGAATCCAGGGTTCATCCGCCCTCCTGTGAGTCCTCCTGCTCCCCATTTTACTGCCACCTCAGGCCCATATCTGCAGGTGCAGAGACCTTGGAGTAGCTGCACCTCAGCCTTATGTCCTCTGTGGTCCCTTAATTGCCCAAAAGAAAGAATTTAAATGTAAAGTTGCTCTGTGTGATGAGCATGTTCCTTCGTGGCCTGGGTGGCCTCTCTGACAGCGCTGACTCTGGTCTGTGACGCTGGGATCATGGCTGCTTTCAGGCACTGTCATGGCCTTCCATGGTTCTCTGTCTGCTTCTGTCTCCTTCCTTCTGTCTAGAATGCTCTTTAGTGGGGGAACTCCTGCTGGTCCACCCTCTTCTCTAAATCTGTGCTCTCTACCAAGGATTTTCCAAGCCTACACTTCCTCCTGTCATCTCCTTTGCTCCTCTCCATGGCTCCTGCTCCTGTTCCACAGCCCCTGGACCTGTGTCTGTGATCACACTTTGTGTTTTATACATCAGTTATTCGCTTCAGTATCGGCCGTGCCCACCAGCCCAGGAGACTCGAGGACAAGTATTTTTCCATACTTAACTTTGCCCAAAATAGGGCCTTAGTATTCATCGCAACTAATACATGAATGAACTTCAGCAAAAGAATTGCAATATGTAAAGGCCAAGATCCAGAATAAAGCCTTTCATTTCTTGGCTAAAAGCCTCCCCACATCCATTAGTTTTATGTCCTTGGCATTAATGATCCTAAGGAGAAATTGGTATTCCTGTCTGGAAAAACTTACTGTTAATTAATTTATTTAAAGGTAAGTTATTTTTAAATAAATATGAAACCCCATCTCCACTAAAAATACAAAAAATTTGCTGGGCCTGGTGACAGGTGCCTGTAATCCCAGCTACTCAGGAGCCTGAGGCAGGAGAATTGCTTGAACGTGGGAGGAGGAGGTTGCAGTGAGCTGAGATCGTGCCACTGCACTCCAGCCTGGGCAACAAGAGTGAAACTCCATCTCTCTCTCTCTCGAGAGAAAGAGACCTGGAGAACATATATACTCAACAGGTGCATGTCATAACCTTTGGGGAAATAGGATGGGAAGCATGAAGATGATATTTTATGTGATCTGTACTGTGTGAGTTGTGAGTTTTTTGCGTATATTAATTAGTAAAATAGGTAGGGGCAAATATTATGAAAGCATTAAAACACCAAGACTAACCAAGACAATCATGAAGAGGAACATTTCTGTCTAACTAGATGGCAACATTATAAAGCCTTAGTAATTCTGATGACTATACCCCACATGGGTGCAGAGAGAAAGTAGACCAATGGATCACATAGAAACAATTGGTCACACTTACATAGTTCTTGCTACCAGCCGGGCTGTTTTAAACAACTTTCCAACATAAATTCATTTAATCTTTGCAACTATCCATGAAGTAACATTTATAGGTCTCCATTTAATGCTTTAGGAAAATAGAAAAAGAAAAGTTAAATGGCTGAAAGAATCACATAAGAGAAACTGGCATAGGAGACACACTGGCTGCTCCCTGGGCCTGAAGCTTTACAGCCACAGCAGTGGGGGGAGGGTCAAGAACCAGGGCAGGGAGGATGAAGGCCTGGCTGAGAGTTCCAGCTCAGTTTATGATTGGTACATGCCTTTCATAAGTCACTATTTTCTTGAAAAGAAATGGAAGTCAAGAGATGCATGTGTTGTCAAAGTGGGAGAAAATATTTGCAAACTAGGCGTCTGACAAAGGACTACTATCCAGAATGTACAAGGAACTCAAAGAGATCAGCAAGAAAAAAGCAAATAATCCCATCAAAAAGTGGTCTAAGGACATGAATAGACAATTTTAAAAAGAAGATATACAAATGGCCAACAAACCTATGAAAAAATGCTTAACATCACTAATGATTAGGGAAATGCAAATTAAAACCACAATATGATACCACTTCACTCCTGCACAAATGACCATAATTAAAAATTCAAGCCAGGCTCGGTGGCTCACACCTGTAATCCCAGCACTTTGGGAGGCTGAGGCAAGCGGATCACGAGGTCAGGAGATCGAGACCATCCTGGTTAACACAGTGAAACCCCGTTTCTATTAAAAATACAAAAAATTAGCTGGGTGTGTTGGTGGGCGCCTGTAGTCCCAGCTACTCAGGAGGCTGAGGCAGGAGAATGGCGTGAACCCGGGAGGCGGAGCTTGCAGTGAGCCGAGATCACGCCACTGCACTCCAGCCTGGGCGACAAAGCGAGACTCTGTCTCAAAAAAATAAATAAATAAAAATAAAAAAATAGATGTTGGCATGGATGTGGTGAACAGGGAACACTCTACACTGCTGGCGGGAATGTAAACTGGTACAACCACTATGTAAAATAGTGTGGAGATTCCTTAAAGCACTCAAAGTAGAAATACCATTTGATCCAGCAACCCCACTACTCGGTATCTATCCGGCAGAAAATAAGTTATTATATGAAAAAGACACGTGCACACACGTTTACAGCAGCATAACTCACAATTGCAAAAATGTGGAACCAGCCTAAATGTTCATCAACCAGGGAGAAGAGAAAGAAAATGTGGTGTATATACACCATGGAATACTACTCAGCCATAGAAAATGAATGAAATGGTGACATTCACAGCAACCTGGATAGAGTCGGAGACCATTATTCTAAGTGAAGTAACTCAGGAATGGAAAATCAAATAGCATGTATTCTCACTTTTAAGTGGAAGCTAAGCCATGAGGGTGCAAAGGCATAAGATGATATAATAGACTTTGGGGACTCGGGGGCAAGGGTGGGAGGGGGATGAAGGATAAAAGATTACACATTGGATACAGTGTATACTGCACAGGTGATGGGTGAACCAATAGCTCAGAAATCACCACTAAAGAACTTACCTGTGTAACCCCAAACCACCTGTTTCTCAAAAACTATTGAAATTATATAAAATAATTTTTTTTTTTTTTTGAGATGGAGTCTCACTCTGTCACCCAGGCTGGAGTGCAGTGGCGCGATCTCGGCTCACTGCAACCATCACCTTCCAGGTTCAAGCGATTCTCTCGCCTCAGCCTCCCAAGTAG